>NC_091985.1:140729718-141037469 GCF_044704955.1 Pristiophorus japonicus
AGCAGTCAAGTTCCAGCCTTTGAAGGAAAAGGAGAGATGTATCTGTTTGGGAGTGAGATTGGTAGTTATAGGGATAGTTTTTTTTTATTCATTCATGGGATGTGAGCATCGCTGACAAGCCCAGCATTTATTGCCCATCCCTAATTGCCCTTGAGAAGTTGGTGGTGCGCCGCTGATTAAACCCCTGCAATCCATGTAGTGACGGTACTCCCACAGTGCTGTTAGGGCGGGAGTTCCAGGATTTTGACCCAGCAATGATGAAGGAATGATAATATACTTCCAAGTCAGGATGGTGTGACCTGGAGGGGAACTTGGAGATGGTAGTACTCCCATGCAACTGCTGATCTTGTCCTTCTAGGGGTTTGGGAGGTGCTGCCGAAGAAGTTACAGACTGCAGTAATCAAATATGCTACAGGACACAAAGGGAGGGGAGGATTTTAACACACAAAAACGGGTGGGTTGAGAAGGGGGAGGGGGGTGAAAATGTAAAAATTTTGAAACCCAATCCCAACTCACCTCCAACTCGCCCACTTCTGGGGTTTAGTGAGGTGGGACAAGGGGCGGGCAGCCAACCCATCCCAGGAGGCAGGTTAGCAATTTAAATATCTTAATGAGGCTGCCAGCCCTTGAGTTAACATACTTTGCAGGTTTTACAGTGGGCGGCTGGATTTCCCAGGACTCGGGAAACCCGGCAGCTGTTGGGAGAGGAGGACAGCTTCGGGGAAATGGTAAGTGCCTTTACAGTACTGCTTGTGGGCCAGGAGGAGCAGGAGTGCTTCCCCCCAGAAGACACACAGTGTGGAGTTAAAACTGCGCAGCGTGTGGGGAAACCCAGACTTCTGGGTTTCCTGTCCAAAACTCTGGCCTCCACCTACGTAAGCCACCCCTGTTAAGATCTGTGCTGATGTTGGAGCAGGGTTAGTATTATCCATGGAAGGCCGCAATCAAGGATGGATGAATGTTCCTGGGATTGACTTAGTTATCTTTGGGGATCAGGAAGAATTAAGCAAACTTTGCCTCAGGGATGACTGATATTTACAGTATTTCTCTTTAATAGAGCAGATAGCACCTGATTTGTGAAATGGGTGAGCTTACTGGCCAAATGTCCGTTCTTCATTCTTTGCATTCTGATCTTATATATTTTCTTAAAGGGACAAGTATCCTATACCATTTCCCTTTTAATAGCCTTAGGCCTTAAGTATTACCATACTATGGGCTAGAACCTGCACTTTTGTGGTTATTGCCCAAAAACGGGCGATATTTCCAGCGTGGGCGTTAAAAAAGAGTTTTCAGATTGCCGGCTTCTCGCCCATTCTCAAAGCACCTAGTTTCCACTTTTGAAAGTGACCGTTACTGCGAGCGATATAAAATGGGCAGTAGCGTTATTTTTTTTTGACCTTCTGCCGTAAAGTGTGGCCGTCCGTAGCAACGGCATGGCAATGCTCAGTTCCTGCGATTCTGGAGGTCAAGGGTCAACATGACATGTGCAGAAGTGGAGACAGAGAGAGAGGGAGCTCAGAGGGACTGAAGGCTTGTCTGGGTGTGGTGTGGCTGCTTTGGGAGGAAGGAGGGAGACATTAGAGCTTCACAACAAGTAGGCAAACAAAATGTAGATGTTACCAGCCACATATTTGACTGAATTTGGCTTATAATGGAGAGCGAGGAGGAGGCATCACAGCACACTGTGGAGACTGATGCTGGAGAGAGCTGTGAGGTGGGAGAGGAGCACATTGGAGGGCACAAAAGAGCAAGGAGGTTCTCAGACGAGACAAATGCCTCCCTCCTACAGGAGGTCAAGTTACGCTGGGGTGATTTGACACAGGGAGGGCGTGGGAAGCCTACCCCAAAGGCCTACCAGAGCATATGGACCGAGATAGCAGAGGTGGTCTCGTCAACGACCAACGAGGTGTGTGAGGGCAACCAATGCTGCAAATGATGGAACGACCTTGTGGGATCCGCAAGAGTAAGTATTACATTGATTTACATGTACTTATGTATTTATATAATTTGATTTGTAACAGTCATGAGTGACTATCATCAGATGTGAGGTCTTTCACTTTTACCGAGAATGTTTTACTCAAAGCCTGTTGTCACGGTGTAAATATTTAGGTAAACAATGATAATTATCATAATAATCATGATTACATCTGTCAGTTATGTGTTGTATCAGTCTCTGTGACAGTACCTAACAATGATATCATGCAATGATCTCATGCCATGTCGTCCTGTCACCTTTTACAGAAGAAGCTATTGACGATGAGATCCGTGCAGAGGCGAATGAGTGGGGGGCCACCAGTCCCCAGCGACATCACTGAGATGGAGGAGCAGGTGCTCGCATTCGTGGGGAAGCACACCCAGGCAGCCACGGAAGCATCTGCAGACCCTGAAGTGATGCCACGTGAGTAAAGCTTACACCATTGCGTGATGTAAAGTCAATAGATGCCACACCCACTCATATCCGAACAATCATATATGATAGATGATTTCCAAAATTGTCATGTAAATAATGATGGCCTAATGAAAATCATTGGAATGCAAATGTGTTGATGGTCATGAAATGTGATGTCTGTGATGATTTTGATAGCGGTGGTGCGTTTGTCGTGCATATGCTGCGTGTAGCGCTGGACTCACCTTGTCACACTAGCACCTCCTTCTCCTCTAATAACCTCATTTGTGTTTTGCATCTCAGCCAGCAGCGCATCCCAAGGCAAGACCACAGAGGCCAGAAGGTGGGGGCACGGGGCAGGAGTCGGCAGACGATCCTACATCTGGTGCTGAGGAGCTCCAATTCTCGCCCGTCAATCTGTTGGGTCTGTTCTCCACGGATGAGAGCGCGGACTTCGAGAAACCTGCATCGCCAGAAACCATCTAGTGGCCCTCCAGTCATTCCCACCTCCACTCTGGAGGTACACGGCCCAAACACCTCGCCACAGGGCACCCCATTTGTCCCCAGGACGGCGCAGATCCCGTGGAGGTCCCATTGACGCGGCAGGTCTGCGCCACGAGCGCTACATGACAGTGGAGAGATGGTACAGTTGTCCAGCAGGACTGTAGATATTGGTGACCAGCTCATCGAAGCATTGGGGGACATATCCCGACAGTGGTCACCATCTCCAGCACCATGATCAAGTACATTCCACGGATGGCGGAGTCCCTGGATGCGATAGCCAGGAACACTGTTGCCACAGGCCTCCCAGTGGTCCCCGAGCACGGCACTGCACCCCTACGTTCCGCTCCACCACTGCGAATGACAGATGAGAGCAAGGACCGAGCTCCTGCTTCTGCATCACAGAATGTTGCCCCTGGCACCCCCCGCTCCCGTACCCGTCCAACCGCATCTGCCTTCATCCCCCACAATGAGGCACCGCCTGAGGAGCTCCTCGGCCAGGCGCCGTGGAGCGGGGAGGGGAAGGGGTAGAGGTGGGGAGAAGAAAGGGAGGGGGGAAGGAAAGTGAGATGCATGTGTGCAGGTGATGGCTGTGTTATATCTGCATCTGGGTGTATGCAATTTGTTTCAATGTATGAGGGCTGGGGAACACGCACCTGCTTTGCCTTTGTATTCTGTGTTGCTGGACATGTTGAACATGTGATTTATGTCAATGGTGGAAAAAGTGGGGTGTGGGCAGGGGTTGGGTGTTATTGCCTGTGATGCTCATGATTTCAGACCAATGTTGCTATAAAATTTTTGTTATTGAACATAACCTTGTTGCGCATTGTCTCAGATAGCTGCACCATTACATACTGGTGATTCCTTAACATGAAAGGGTTAAATATAAATTAGCATCAATCAATGTAAACTTTAACTGGCACCAAGGTGATGGGCACCATTGATGTCTGAGCTGCACACACACTGCAGTGTCTCAGCGTTGTCACTCACATCAACGCTCTTTCAGGCAAATCATTCAGATATCAGCTCCTCACGTAAGAGTGGGGTTTTGAAGAATGCCAGCCACACTGCTGGTGTTCGTTCAGAACAGTTCCACTTTTGTGACCATTTTTTGGGGCGAGCGATAGTGTGGCCGATACGTGTGCGAGGTGCTGAAATTGACGCTGGGTGATCTGCTGGGCGGCAGTTTCGGTAAATATGCTCTTCATGACAAAAAAAGTGGGCGGGCGTTAATATTGAATCTCAGCGTTAAATCAGTACGGAAATTAACGCTGGGCGATATGATGGACATTGATTTCGCTCATTCTGCTTATTCCGCTAAAAAAATCTGGGCGGGCGGTAATATTTTTTCCCGCCGTTAAGGACATGGGGAAAGTAACGCTCGGTGATAAGTTTCCTAAAATTGGGCGTCAGTTTCCATTTTGTGGCTAAATAGGCGATATATGGGCATTATATTTCATTTCAGCGGTAAAATGGGCATTGCGGGCATTAAGCATGCAAAAAAAGTGCAGGTTCTAGCCCTATGTGTGGTGAGAAAATGGATAATTACTTGGAAAAATATAAAATAAAGGGCAGAGAGTAGGATGCAATAAGTCGATAGCATGAAATGAGTAGCTCTCTCGGAGAGCCAGCACAGGCATACAATGGACTGAATGGCCTCTGACGGTGCTGTAAAATGTAATGATTTTATATGACGGAAAATGAATGAAGAGAAAGGACAGCACTTTCTTAGAGCTTCTGCAGTTTAAATATTTATTCTAATTGTGTTAAAACCTTAAAAGCAAACATCACTCAGCACCATGGTTCAATCCATCTGCTCGAAGTTAAATACAATTAAGTCCCCAAAATCAGTAGCACGTGTGAACCTCTCCCCGGTGTGAAAACAGGAAGTCATAGGAGCTGGAGGAAGTTGTGTGTCATTCGCAACGTGTTTCGTAAACACGCATTCGGATTCAGGTTCAATCTCCCAACTGCTGTGTACAGTTGGGACGTTTGAAGTGTTGAAACTCTCTGTTAACTTCTGTTCAAAGTACAGTTTTGGAAGAAGATGAAAGAAATTGAAGAGTCAACTTCAAGTAAAGAGGAAAAGACAACGAAAAGAAAAGAGATAAGAAATAAATAGGAATAATACTGAAGAGTCCAAAAAGGTGAAGTAAACAAAGCAGACAAATGATGGTAAACAGGAAGAAACAAAGGAAAAGATAGGAAGAGATATCAGAAAAGGACACAAATAAACAAAGTCAGGTACACATTTCAGTTGATGTGACAGACGTAAATATTCAAAGTTGAAAAGTAGATGAGGGCTAGGAATAAAGACAGAACTCACTGTAAAGAATGACATGATATAAATATACTGAGAACAGAAATTCACAAAGAGATAAACAGCAAAAGGTACGAGAGAAATCTCACTAAAATTTAAAGATCAAAAGATCAAATGAAAAATGGAGCGACAATGTATGAAGCTCATGCTGTGATATTTAATCCATATTTTACAAAGCTTGACTAGAATCACAAAACATTTCATTTCATCATTTTTGTTCAGCATCAATTATTTAAAAATGCACTTGGTAACGAGCACTGGCTGAGGTTAGACTGTTCACAGCTCCACATGGTTTTGGTTGCGTAATCTATCCGAATCTGTAAGCCTTGATTTGAACCACCAGTGCCCGATGAGAACAGGGTGTACAGGGTGGCAACCTCCCTTATCTTTGCGTCCACATCCTACATCCACCGGCTGCCATTGTGAACTCCTGGATTTCGGAAGGCGGTGTGAGGCGCTTGCTCCAGGCAGACGCGAGCCTCGTAAATATTCAAAAGTCGGTGACTGATGATTTTATTCAGACCCAACGTGATCGTAACCTGCCAGAGAAAGCTGGCAGCAAGCAGGATCGGGGCCAGAGGAGGCCCTGGATGGTAATTTTTTTTCTAGGGTTTCCTTGTGGGTCAGGAAGAGCGATAGAACCACTCCGCGAGTGAGCAGGCCTCACATCAGCTTTGCTTAGCGAGCTTGATGCTCACTCCAGCCTCCCTCTCCCCCTCCCCACCCGCCCCCCCCTTCCCACCCCCCCAACGCCTCACCTTGAATTAAAATTGAGGCTTTAGTTACCCATCTGAACTAATCTGAACAGTGGAACATTTTTACTTTTGCACAGGCACGATGGGCTGAATGGCATAATACTATGCTGTATCATTCTATGATTCTATGATTCCCATCATATACTTCTCTGCTATTAAGCAATGACAGCATCAAATATTATTGGTTACAAATATAATATGCAGCAATGCTTATTAATATAATTATATTTTTTGTTAAATCATGACAGGGCGGGTTTTCTTTGGCGAATGATTGCCCTGATATTAGCTTTGAAATATGCTGGGAGTGTGTTAAGGGGAGAGTGCAGATGTGGTCCAATATCACGTGGCAAACCCGGAAGTATGTTCAGCGCATCTGTCAGTGGCTTTTTAACTCAGCCACCTCATTATCATTTTACTTCTGGGTTTGCCATCCAATCCGTGGCAGCGGGCGGGCCGATGACCCGCATGAGGCAATCTCAACTCCAGTATTTAAAGGACCAATCCAAAAATGCAATTTGGAGGAGTTGGCATTGGAGGCAACAGAGGAAGAACTCTCAAGTGTGGTCAGGACGCTCAAAGGCTATGCCCGGTTTAATGATGCTTCCTTTGATGGGCTGCTGTGGGTGGTGAGGGGTCAGAGAGAGATGCAATTCCCAGCAACAGGAGGAAGAAACCTGATGCTGACATCAAGAAGGCGTAGCTGGAGGTGACACAGGAGGTTAGCAGCAGGAACGTGGTACCACACTCATGGATTCATTGCAGGAAATATGATCATCTTCGTAATGATAACTTGCCAGTGCTCGCTCATTCATGTCCTTTATCTCCGACAGGGTATTCACGCATGCAGCAGGAGTTTCTGGAGGTCACGGACAACGATTTCTCAGAGGAGCTGAAACCTTCTGAGGGTGCTCCATCACAGGACTCAGGCATAGCATGCACCAGCTCGGATACTCACACTTCGGCGGGTCCTCGTCGACAGATAGTTGGGTTTTCATCTGGTGGCTCACAATTCACAAGTGAGCAAAAGCAGATGGTGGCGGCAGGGACAGCAATGAAGAGTCCGTGCCAGAGGGTGCAGCCTTCTCCAAGCTCTACTCAGCTGAACACAGATGCTGTGCCTCGGGGGCCGTCGATGAAGAGAATCATTGAGATGCAGCAGGCATGGTGCAATGCACTGACAGCCCGTCCAATCGCACTCAACACCATTGCAGAGAGAATGGAGGAGTCCACCTCAAATGTGAGTGGGTTAATGTCACAGGCCCTTGAGATGATGTGTTATTAAATGGATAGAGTGGTCACCGCCGTGGAACATCAAACACTCCAATCAAATGAGTCCATGCTTACCTTAACACCGGTTGTGCAGACTGTAGATGTCAACACGTCTGCCACATTAAATACATGGACAGATATCTTAACCTTGGCCTCACAACGCCACGCTGATCTCCACCAGTGTTCTCCAGCACAGTGGCAGCAGTGAAATGCAGCTGGGTCATGAGGGGGATGATGGCAAAAGGGATGTGGAAGTGGGGACTCCACGCAAAGCGCTTCTACTTCTCATCCATTGCTCCTGCCTCAGTCAGTAGCCCACATGCTGCACCGTCTCCCGACGGCCAACTCTGCCCCTGCACAGGACCAGATGGTGGGGCCCTCACAGGTTCCAAAACCCAGAGGATGTCGGCCAAGAGCAGCTCAGCAAACAGAGTGGGGATCTGGGCAGCCTGCCTCTACCCCTGCATGAGCCACAGGGGATGCACCACATTGGAGCTGTAGGAAAAGGAAGAGTAAGGCTTTGTAGTTGCACAAGGTATGCACCTGGGCATATGAGAAATTGTCGTGTTGTTAATTTTTTGTTCTTTAATTCTTTTGCACCACTTTCCAATCATATCTATTGGTGCTGGGTGGCAAGTCGCTGTTTAGCTTGTTTGATGATGAGTGGGAAGACATGAATTGATGGGGACCAATGGGGGAGATGTTGAAGGGGTGGTTGGTTGTTTGCGGGACTGGTTTGTTTCAATGGCATTTGGTGAGGGGGGAGGCGGTGGGGGGTGGGGTGGCAGGGAGGTGCGGGAATATTGGCCGCTCCATTTTCATTGAGACATGCAACTGTTGCAACTTAAGAGGACCTTGCATGAATAAAGGCAGCTCTGGCATCCTGCACAGCAATGTGAGCAGCTGAGAGTGCATTGTCCTCATCACCTGCTTCCTCCACCTTGTCTTCCTCCTCCCCCTCCAAATCATCTGAGGATGATCTCAGCTCTTTGCCTTGTTCCTCCTGCAGGTCCAAACCTCACTGCTGCCTAATGTTGTGCAGAGCACAGCAAACCACAACCATTCTGGAGACCCTGCTTGGTGCATGCTGAAAGTCTGTCTAGGCACCTGAAGTGCATCTTCAGCATGCCGTTGGCTTATTTGATCACACATCTGATGGTCATATGGCATTCATTGTAGTGCAGTTGCGCTTTATTGATTGGGTTTCTGACAGCTGTCATGAGTCAAGTTTGAAGTGTGTATCCCTTGTCTCCCAGCAGTCACCCTTAAGTGTGAGTTGGAAGATGTCAGCGAGCTTGGACTGCCGCAGGGCAAAAGCACCACGGCAACTCTCCGGGAATCTTGCGCACACCTGCAGAAATTTCTTTTTATGGTTGCAGTCCAGCTGCACACTGATGGAGTGGAAGCCTTTGTGCTTTATGAGTACTCCTGGATGATCTGGGGTTGCTCGGATTGCCACGTGTGTGCAGTCGATGACGCACTGCATCCGTGGGAAGCCAACCAGTGATGCAAACTTGAGCACCTGCTCATTCTAACTGGCATCATCGCATAATTATCGAATTGACATAATTATCAGGCCTCCAGCCGTCAGACACCTGTCTTAGGCATTTGTTGGCCACCGTTTGGGAGCGTGGTGGTGACTGGCCACAAGGTCCAGTGGGGGGGCAAGCCTTCTTCTAGAAGGCTGCAGGTACCTGCCATCAACCTGAGCCTCCTGAGACACTGTTGTCCAGACATGTCAGGAAACTGAGCCTCTGCCTGTCGATCCTATTTCACGGGTAGTGCATCCCTCTGTTGCTCTCCTCTCTGCTGATCCCCTCTCTCCTGTGCAGCGACAGGTCTGTGACCAGTAGACTGATCATGTTGCTCCTCATCTGAGGTCCAATCTAAGGCAGCCCAAAGCGCCACTCATCCTGATGTGATGGAGCAAACCTCTAAAGTATCGCAAACATACAGGCTGCAAGATGGCTGATAACATCAGGAAACCTGTCAGGTGACCTGAACTGTTTATTCTTGTAAACAGCACTGGCTGCAATGCCACATTAGTCCACTGGGTGGAGCTATATATGTTACACTAAACTCTTAGTGAAAGTACTGTGAACACCCCTTCCCACTCGCGGGTAAGAAAACAACTGTGTGTACTGAGTAGTTATTGCTGGATTTCCACAACATGGATTAATACCCTTTGTTGCCATTGTGTGCGCACCTTGCTTTCACTGACGAGTTTCAGGAAGCCCGGGGAACACGTGGACCCGACGTTAAACTCAAAAGTCTGTACAAATATTGCTCCAATAAAGCGATTAAAATATGTTCATTGGCCACCTGTCTCTCTCGAGGGGGATGCGTGCATACAGCCTAACGTTCTCCAGTGAGATGTGGAAGTTGACGGGTTGGGGCTGACTTTCCGATGCGCTGACATTTTTCCCAGTTTTAACTCCCTACCCACACCCGCACCCATGCGCTCCTCCATCTTAAAATTCTCCTCAATGTGTCTCTCTAAAAGTCAAGCATACACAAAGCAGGCAACTTGGTATTATTCAGTGTTCAGATGAAAAAGAGGTTGGTTTGTTAGTCCAGATGTCCTTTCCCTGTTCCTAAAAATGGAAACTGAAACAAGTACAATACAGAACACTATAAAAATTGTCACTTTAGGAACAAAATGCAACTGAATAAGACCTACAAAATTTGTTGGTTATGTAGAACATTCCAGCTGCAATTATCCAATTGATTTTTTCAAAGAAAGTTATGCGAAACCATGATGGAAACTTCAATCCTTTCCATTATGTGTGACCATTTATGATGTGTTAGTCGCTTTATGTGTTCCCCATATGCTTTTGTTATGTACAGTGTGCTAGTCTATGTGTTTTAAACATTCTCTGATCGTTTATAGAGTGATTGTCAGTCAGTTTCCCAGCAGCTCCAAGTGTTTATCGTTTTCCAGCCTGTCTGCGTTCCCCACCTATCTGAATATATAGAGGGTGTTAGTCTGTCTCTGTGCCCCGACCAGGTCTCTGATCATTTCCCGCGCTTTTGTGTTCGCTACCCTCTCCAATTAGTGGCATTGTTGTGGTTGTGGCCGTTAGAGGCCAATCATCTCAGCCCTAGGATATCGCTGCAGGTATTCCTCAGGGCAGTGTCCTAAGTCCAGCTACCTTCAGCTGAATAACCTTCTCTCCATCACAATATCAGTATTAGGGCTGTTCGCTGATGACTGTTCAACTCTCTTCGTAATTCCTCAGGCAATGAAGCGGTCCATGCAGCCAAAATTGCCCTTTCTATAAGGTCGGTGCAGACTGGCTGCCGAGTCTCCGCGGAGGGGCCGCCATTTTACATATTACCCTCCTTCAGTTTGGGAGCAGTGTACAGGACTGCCCCGCCCATTTCCCCGCCGCGGCATGCACGCGCTGACCCCTTACCGACCGGCGGCGACCCCTTCCCGAAATTGCCCCGCGGGAAATTGCCCCTTTTGAAAATCGCCCCGTGGGTATGGCACAGCTGCCGGTCGGTGCCCCCGACAGCTTTTGCCGTCGATACACTTTCTGTGGCTTGGCGGCATGGTCGCCCTTAAAGGGAAGGTGGCACTGCTGGAGACCCCATTTTATTTTTTATTGTCAGACGACTGCTAGGTCTGGCTGACAATTATGGCCACGGGTTCGGCCGGGCCGCCAACAGATAGCCTGGCACCCCCTCTTGGATGCCGGGCCACTGGCCCGGCAGAAACCCTCCCTGGTTGCCCAGTGTTTGCCACTAAAGTGGTTGCAGTGTCCGCAGCAGCCCTCCCCTTTAACTGAAGGGGAGGGACTTTGTGACGTGCCAGCGCGATGACATCATCAGCGTGGCGCTCCGACCCGCCCCCACTTCCGCCCCGCGAGTGACAGCTACTCCGACCCGACCTCACTTTAGCCCCGATGATGAGACCACTTGTGCCCCGCTCCAAAAAACACCACCAAGACCTGAATTTCTCCGGATTGTCCACCCCATGCATTGGGGCGGATAGAATCCTTCGAAAACGGTAGGTGCACCCCGTTTGGGGTGGAGCACAATTTCGGCCATGTTTGCAGGCAGCAAGACCTGGACAACATCGAGGTTTGGGCCGATCAGTGGCATGGAACACAACACAAATACCAAGCAATAACAATTTCTAATAGAGCATCTAACCATCTCCCCTTGAAATTCACTGGAATTACCATTGCCGAATTCCTTACCATCAACATCCTGAGGGTCGTTGTTGATCAGAAACAATTGGACTAGCCGCATAAATGCCGTGGCTACTAGGGCAGTTCAGAAGCTGAGTATTCTGTGGTGAGTGGCTCACCTCCCGACTCCCCAGAGCCTCTCCACCACCTACAGGGCACAATCAGGCCTGTGATACTCTCCACTTACATCTATAACAACACTTAAGAAACTTGACACCATCCAGAACAAAGCAGTCCATCCAACATCTTAAACATCCACTCCCTCCATCACTGGTGCACTGTGGCTGCAGTGTGTACTATCTAGAAGATGCACTGCAGCAACTTGCCAAGGCTTCTTCGGCAGCACTTCCCAAACCCACAACCTCCACAAACTACAAGGAAAAGGGCTGCAGATACATGTGAACACCATCACCTCCAAGTTCCCCTCCAAGTCACACACCATCCTGACTTGGATCTATATCGCCATTTCTTCATCATCACTGGGTCAAAATCCTGGAACTCCCTCCCTAACAGCACTGTGGGAGTACCTTCACCACACGGATTGCAGCGGTTCAAGAAGGCAGCTCACCACCAACTTCTCAAGGGCAACTAGGATTAGGCAATAAATGCTGGCCTTGCTAACGACACCCATATCCCGAGGTTGAATAAAAAACAGCATTGTGCCAATTAATACTTAAAAAAATGTTGTCTATTATTAACAGAGTGGGTGGTATGATGACAAAGCCTGTTGGCGCTCAAGCATACTGTTCCAAGGATTTGTTGATGTGGGTTTCTCCCGATGATTCTTCATAGTCTGTTCCTTATCTCATCCACCCTGGCAGACGGAGACAGCAAACACAGGCTAGGTCATCGAAATGTAAATGAGAATTAATGAGTAAATGTCCAAAAGGGTACATCACAGAGCAGTGAGTCAAGGGAGCACAGCAACCTCCGATTGTCTAATCTAGCGAATGATAGGTGGCTCATTGAGGCAATGATTCCTGTGTTTCTGGAAGGCGACAATCTTATCTGCGGAGGGTATCAGGCCAGGGTTCATGTGGAAATCGTTGAATATACTGGAGTTTTGCTTTCTAATTTTTTGGGATTTATACTTTGGAGATTAAATGGGTGGAATAAAGTATCACATCGCTCCACATACTAAAATGTTATAGAACTATTAATAGTGGATAAGCATATTTACAATTAAAGATTGCTGTTTAAAAACATTTAAAGTTGCAGTGTACCTTGTATATAATTGTATGGGCTAGAAATTAATTTGGATAGCGTCACTCACGTGGGTCAGAACATTGGCGCTAAAGGGTTTGCAGCCGCGAGTGCCGGCATTCACGCTGCTCTGCAATTTCAGTGTGCCGGTACTGGCGGCTCTGAGGAGTATCACCCGGCAGTGTCGCGCCGGTGTACAACGCTCCCGGTATCGACACAACTGCAACATTTGGTTTGCACTGCACCCATAGCACCCCCTAGTGACCCCGCCAGAGAAAGCTGGCGTGCAGAGCTGTCCCGGGGGCTACGGGAAGGAATGACTGCACGAGGTAAGTGTGATTGATTTTATTTGGGGTGAGTGATGTATAGGGAATGCTTTTTGTGTTTTTTGTTCCAATTCTTTATTTTGCAGGGAGGCCTCTCTTCGGGTGCTACGAAGCCGGGCCTTTAGCTCTGGATATTCAGTTGTTCATCCGGCCTAGCGCCCTAAGATCAGAGTGGAACTCTTCCCTTCCCTTAGTGCTCCGCTCCACTGTCAGGGCGCACCCACTGAACTTTGTGGCTGCAGTCGCAAACCATTTCCCGGCACTAAATTTATCGTCCGCCCAACATTAGTGCCTTAAAAACCCTCCAACCAAATTTCCAACCTTTGATATATGTCTTTAAACTTTCATTAGCATACTCAACAGCTGAAAATCCAGTTGAATGCATGGTAAAATCTGGATGTAGCAAGCAAAATGATTCTTATCTGGTCTTGGTAAGGAACATCCCCATTAAAAGCAAAGTCCAAGAAGCAATGGCCTCGATGTTTCTTTTCAAAAAGGGAGAGATGCTCCATTTCAGTCCCTTGTGATTAACTTAAATCATGTTTCATTCACAAAGGCGGCAGCTGAACAATCCTGGGAGGGAGAGACCCAAGGAACTCATTAGCATCACAACAATTAGCAGGACACCTCCTCAGGTTTATAAAATATTTCTGACTCATGTCAAAAACCCAAGAGGGAAAAAGGCAATGTCATAAACGTGCAACCTTTTGGAATATGAGTTTAAATGACTGCTTCCTCAACAGGGTGACTTGCCATTAGCATCCCCTTCTATTGCCTTTCAAACTTCCCTCAACTGCAATCCACAGTTGTTTACCATAATCACTCGAGAGTCTATGTCGTGTGAAGGGAACAGTTTAACATTTCTTCCAGCTAATTGAGATGTTTGACTGGATAACCTGTGGTAAAAATGAACATTTTTCTTGTAATTCATCACAGTTTCAAACTGTGATTGTTATCGTTCAGTCATTTTCTGCTGAGCGTGCACAGTCAGTGAGTCATTGCGCGTCACAAAGGTTATGTTGGAAGTCGCTGTGCAGATATATTTTTGTCACTATTTGGGTCAATGCACAAGAGAAAGGTATAACAGTCATAGTTCAGTTACATGGAATTGATACGTAACATATAAACTTAACTTTTCAGTACTTTCTCAAGCTGGAAGAAACATGTAAAGTCTGGAATTAATGTAGGATCACCTAACAGTCAAAATTATCACACAGAATAATTCATGTTTTTGTTACCTCCAGACTCGACTAGTCAGAAACCAGGAAGAAAAGACAGGAAAAGAAAATAGATTTATCGACGATATAGAAGTTTCCTGACAGCTCAAGCAAGCATCAAGTGCCACAGCCGCTGTCACAGATGATGCTGTTAGTGACTTTGACCAGTGCTGTCTTAGTCCTGAGAGCAGGGTGGAAACTGCTGTGAATGAATTTGAACAGATGGTTGTGAGAGAGGTCAGCAGGCAACTGGGTGGGATGGAGGGCGATGGCACACTCGAGGAACTTGGATAAGAAAAGGAGGTTCGAGGTTGGGTGTAGTTGGAGGGGAGGCAGGTAAAGGATGAGCTTTTTGAAGGAGGGACAATGAGACAGTTTTGAAAGGAAGAGGAATAGTGCCTGAACAGAGGGGAAGGGCCATTAATAATATTGGTAAACACTGGGGCCAGGAGTGGTAGTTGAATGATCAGGAGTTGGATGAGGAGGAGATCAAACAACAACAACTTGCATTTATATAACGCCGTTAAGATAGTAAAATGTCACAAGCTGCTTCACAGCAGCATTATCAAACAAAATTTGACACTGAACCACATAAAGAGTTATTATGACAGGTGGCCAAAAGCTTGCTCAAAGAGGTAGGTTTTAAAGGAGGAAAGAGAGGCAGAGAGGTGGAGAAGTTTAGGGAGGGAATTCCAGAGCTTAGAGCCTCGGCAGCTGAAGGCACGGCCACCAATGGTAGAGTGATTAAAATCTGGGTTGCACAAGAGGCTAAAATTGGAGGAGTGCAGAGATCTTGGAGGGTTGTAAGGCTAGAGGAGGTTACAAAGATAGAGAGGGGTGAGGCCATGGAGGGATTTGAAAACAAGATGAGAATTTTAAAATCGAGACATTGCTTAACCAGGAACCAATGTACTCAGGATGGAATGATAGAGGAGCTTCAGCCCTTGCTCTTGTCCAACAGGTTCGAGGCTCTAACTCCCTGTGTGGACGAGAGCAGGGACTGCAGGGAGGATGAGCAAACTGACCACATCACCATGGTACAGGGGGCCATTCAAGTGGGGGGAGTAAAAAGAAACGTTGTAGTGGTAGGGAACAGTATCATTAGGGGGATAGATACTGTTCTCTGCAGCCGAGAGCGTGAGTCCCGAAGGCTGTGTTGCCTGCCCAGTGCCAGGGTTAAGAACATCTCCTTCGGGCTGGAGAGGAACTTGGAGTGGGAGGGTGATGATCCAGTTGTCGTGGTCCATGTGGGTATCAATGACACAAATAGGACAAAGAAATAAGTTCTGCTGAAGGATTATGAACAGCTAGGGGCCAAATTAAAAAGCAGAACCACAAAGGTAATAATCTCTGGATTACTGCCTGAGCCACAAGCAAATTTGCATAGAGTAAATATGATCAGAGAGTTAAACACGTGGCTCAAAGACTGGTGTGGGAGAAATGGGTTTTGGTTTGTGGGACATTGGCACCAGTATTTGGGTAAAAGGGAGCTGTTCTGTTCGGAAGGGCACCACTTAGACCGTGCTGGGACTAGGGTCCTGGTGAATCAAGTAACTAGGGCTGTAGAGAGGGCTTTAAACTAATTAGTGTGGAGGAGGATTCAGGTGAGCGAAAATGTAAAAAGTCAAAGATTAAGGAGAAGGCAATAGAGCAGGATAGTACTGGGGGAAATAAAAACCAGAGCGTGCCAGGAAGGGACAGAATGTATCAACATAAAAGTGAATCAGAAAGTGGGGTCAAAGCAGGAAAAAATGATAAAAAAAACAAATTTAAAAGCTTTTTATCTGAATGCATGTAGCATTCCTAACAAGATAGATGAGTTGACGGCACAAATAGATACAAATGGGTATGATCTGATAGCCATTACAGAGACATGGTTGCAAGATGACCTGGACTGGAAACTAAATATTCAGGGACATTTGACAATTGGGAAGGACAGACAGAAAGGAAAAGGAGATGGGGCAGCACTGTTAATAAAGGATGAGATCAGTGCATTAGTGAGAAACGATATTGGCTCAGAAGATCAAGATGCTGAATCAGTTTGGGTGGAGCTAAGGAATAATAAGGGAAAAAAGCTGGAGGGTATAGTCGATAGGCCCCCTAACAGTAGCTACACTGTTGGATGGAGAAAAATCAAGAAATAATGGAGGCTTGTAATAAAGGAATGGCAATTTAAATCTTCATATTGATTAGACAAAGCAAATTGCCAGGGTAGGCTTGAGGAAGAGTTCATTAAGTGTATCCGGGATAGTTTCCTTGAACAGTACATTGTGGAACCAACCAGGGAGCAGGCTATCTTAGATCTGGTACTGTGTAATGAGACAAGATTAATAAATGATCTCCTAGTAAAGGATCCTCTAGGAATGAGTGAACATAACATGGTTGAATTTCAAATTCAGTTGGAGGGTGAGAAAGTTTGTTCTCCATCCAATGTCCTAAGCTTAAATAAAGGAGATTACAAAGGTATGAGGGCAAAGTTAGCTAAAGTGAACTGGGAAAATAGATTAAATTATGGGAGCAGTGGCCGACATTTAAGGAGATATTTCATAACTCTCAACAAAAATATATCCCAATGAGAAGGAAAGACTGTTAAGAGAAGGGCTAACCATCCATAGCTAACTAAGGAAATAAGGGATGGTATCAAATTAAAAACAAGGGCATACAATGTGGCCAAGACTAGTGGGAGGCCAGAGGATTGGCAAACTTTTAAAAGCCAGCAAAGAATTACTAAAAAAATGATAAAGAGAGGGAAGATAAATTATGAAAGTAAACTAGCACGAAATATAAAAACAGATAAGAGTTTCTATAGGTACATAAAAAGGAAAAGAATAAATGTAGGTCTCCTAGAGGGTGAGACTGGAGAATTATAATGGAGAACAGGGAAATGACAAAGACGTTGACCAAATATTTTGGATCGGTCTTCACGGTGAAAGACACTAAAAACATCTCAATAGTGGATAATCAAGGGCTATAGGAAGGGAGGAACTTAATACAATCACTATCACTAATAAAGTAGTACTTGGTAAAATAATGGGACTAAAGGCAGACAAGTCCCCTGGACCTGATGGCTTACATCCTAGGGTGTTAAAAGAGGTGGCTGCAGAGATAGTGGATGTATTGGTTGTAATCTACCAAAATTCTCTGGATTCCCAGTGGATTGTAAAATCGCAAATGTAACAACCCTATTTAAAAAAGGAGGCAGACAAAAAGCAGGAAACTATCGACCAGTTAGCCTAACATCTGTTGTTGGGAAAATGCTGGAGTCCATTATTAAGAAAGCAGTAATGGGACATTTGGAAAAGCATAATTCAATTAAGCAGAGTCAGCATTGTTTTATGAAAGGGAAATCATGTTTGACAAACTTGTTGAAGTTCTTTGAGGATATAACGAGCAGCGTAGAAAATGGGGAACCAGTCGATGTGGTGTATTTGGATTTCCAGAAGGCATTTGATAAGATGCCACATAAAAGGTTACTGCACAAGATAAAAGTTCACAGGGTTAGGGGTAATATATTCGTACGGATAGAGGATTGGCTAACTAATAGAAAACAGAGAGTCGGGATAAATGGGTCATTTTCCGTTTGGCAAACAGTGACTAGTGGGGTGCCGCAGGGATCGGTGCTGGGTCCTCAACTATGTACAATCTATTTTTATGACTTGGATGAAGGAACCGGGTGTAATGTAGCCAAGTTTTCTGATGATACAAAAGATGGGTGGGAAAGCAAATTGTGAGGAGGGATATAGACAGGTTAAGTGAGTGAGCAAAAATTTGGCAGATGGAGTATAATGTGGGAAAATGTGAGGTTATCCATTTTGGCAGAAAAAATAGAACAGCAAATTATAATTTAAATGGAGAAAAATTGCAAAGTGCTACAGTAAAGAGGGATCTGGGGGCCCTTGTGCATGAAACACAAAAAGTTTGTATGCAGGTACATCAGGTAATCAAGAAGGCAAATGGAATGTTGGCCTTTATTGCAGGGGGGATAGAGTATAAAAGCAGAGAAGTCCAGCTACAACTGTACAGGGTATTGGTAAGGCCACACCGAGAGTGCTGCGTGCAGTTTTGGTCTCCATATTTAAAGAATGATATACTTACATTGGAGGCTGTTCAAAGAAAGTTCACTAGATTGATTCTGGTGATGAGGGGGTTGAATTATGAAGATAGGTTGAGTAGGTTGGGCCCATACACATTGGCGTTCAGAAGAATGAGAGGTGATCTTATCGAAACATATAAGATGAGGGGGCTCAATAAGGTGGATGTAGAGAGGATATTTCCACTCATAGGGGAAACTAAAACGAGGGGACATAGTCTCAGAATAAGGGGCCACCCATTTAAAACTGAGATGAGGAGGAATTTCTTCTCTCAGAGGGTTGTAAGTCTGTGGAATTCTCTGCCCCAGAGACCTGTGGAGGATGGATCATTGAATATATTTAAGGCAAAGATAGACATATTTTTGAATGATAAGGGAATAAAAGGTTATGGGGAGCGGGCAGGGAGTGGAACTGAGTCCATGATCAGATCAGTCATGATATTAAAAGGCGGAGCAGGCTCGAGGGGCCAGGTGGCCTACTCCTGCTCCTATTTCCTATGTTCTTGAATTCTTATGTAGGCCAGTGAGCACAGGGATGATGGGTCAACGGGACTTGGTGCGAGTTAGGACATGGGCTGCAGAGTTTTGGATCACATCTAGTTTACGGAACGGGAAGGATCAGGAAGTCCATTTCAGAGAAAAGATTAGCTTTTAGGCAGGGGGAGGTGGGGGGAGGTGGTGTGAGGAGGGGTGGGGGTGCTGGTGATGGGGGAACAGTTTCAAAGTTTAGGACGAGTACATGGTTGGAAGATAGGAGAAAGAGAATAGTCAGATAATGGCACCTCAGGCACCTGAGCAAATTTCTGTAATCTATCAGATAAAGAAATCTATAAACTCCTCACAGTTGCTGTTGGAGGTCAGAGACCTCGGACAAGAGAAAGGGATTTGAGGAGATGGTTTGAACATACGTAAGAACATAAGAAATAGGAGCAGGAGTAGGCCATTCAATCCCTTCGAGCCTACTCCGCCATTCAATAAGATCTTTGACATTACAAAAAAGGAGTTATGAGTTATCCTTGAAATGTTCCTAGTATTAATCATCTTTATTGGAAAAGGCTGTGCCTGTGGCAAAACCTCATAAAAAGGAAGAGGATAAAATGCAAAATGGCAAATAAAATAATTTAAAATAATTCAAGAAAGTAGACTAGCCCTAATCCTAATGCAGTTTAAAAGTATGACGGCTTAGTTTAGAATTTATAGTTCTATTATCTCCAACCTAGAATTATGCAGGTGCGAAGAGGAGGTGAGTACATTGTACCATGAAGCCACTGAAAGCCCCTTTTAGGATTTCTGGATAAGTGTCGTTAGAAATTCCTTTCAAATATAAAAAAATAAGCTGTAGAAGTTTTTGTGTGTTTGATGAAAAGACCTTGATGAATGCAACACCTTTATTCTCTATTTACAGCCGTGAATGGAATCAAAGCAAAATAAACTGTGAACTGAAATCACACAATCTGCTCAAAGATATTTTATGAATGGCAAACACATGACATACTTTGAATTAATTGCTTGTAAAGGGGAAAAAAAACATTTTGAGTCAAATAAGTTTCAAACGTTGCAATATTCTTTATTCTGGAGTTTGGGATACAATACATGACTTCATTTTCTTGTGGTTTTACCTAACAAGCCTCACTTGCAACATAACAAAGAGTCATGTGTGAATATCACTCATAGCCCTTGATCACGGCTTTTAACAAAACCCATTTAGGCAGAATCCCTTATGGCGAAGAAACAACAGTTCGCTCAAAATTAGCCAAAATTATTTCCATTCGAAAGCTGACAGTCAAAACAAGAAAAATAAAGCAGTCTTCTTCATTCACATATTTCCTATATCTATTGTGAAAAAATCTAGCATCACCTAATTTCGTAGATTTTGTAGTGTTTCGTGTATTTTACTGCAGAATGGTGGGGCCCGAATTTAATGAAGGCCTCCACCCGCCCAAGTGCCGCCCAAAGGACCGCCGATGGCCGCCGAGGCACCTGACGGTTCTTTGGGCGGGGTTTTCATCACCCAGGTCCTTCGAAGGTCGGCAGGCGGCAAATCTGCGACGTACTCCGCCAATCTGGATGGCAGCCGGCGGGAGCTCTCATTCTCGGCGGCAGAGGCACTTGCCACCCAAGTGCTGCTGAGTCGGGCCCATGGAGGGTCAAAGAACTCAAAATAAAAAGCATCAAAAATAAAAAGAACAAAACAGCTGACGACCTTCAGGGGACCCCATCCAGGTAAATGCCTGTAAAGAAATAATTTACATAAACTTCATTAACCTTTTTTACAGCATCTTCACACTTACCGTTGAGGACAGAGTTGCCTTCACTCAGCGGTCCATCGCCGTCCTGCCACCAACAACAGCCGATCCCGCCCGCATGACTATGGTATCTCGGTGGGCGGGAGTGTACTTACGCGCATCGGCCGTCCGCTGACGAAAGTGACACTGGCCGGTTCGACCAGAGGAATGTTGGTGGCAGCGGGTGGTAAGGCCATCAATTTCAGCCCCGTTTGAAACCTAACACATGATGATCTCGATATTGGAGTGCACTCTAAAACAGGCCTGCAGGGTGTGCAGGGAATGGTCCCCTTTGCCTGAATTGATCGGCCCAAGACGCCTGTAATATTGGGCCTCAGACCTCATTATCATTGAACCAGTGGGGAGTGGGCAGCAGATACGTAATGGGTGTCCCTAAGCAACTCGCCAGAAAAGGGACCTCATAGATAGGGCCACTACGATGCAGGCAGTGGGCCTCAGTTAGGTTCTTAAAGGGGATAGGGAAGCGGGGGAGACAAGGAGAGAGGGTAGTGGTGGCCATAAGGGAGAGTGGCGGTGATTGGGGGGGGAGGCTGGAAGCCGAGATCGGAGAAGTGGCGGTAATGATCAGGGGCAGAGGGGGGAGTCGAGCGATGGCTGGTAGTGGCCCACGCGGTTTGTATGTCAAACCGGAAGGGGCACTCCTGTAAATGACCCAAAGGTGGAAACATGTGGGTGGCAGTGCGGCTGAGGAATATCTACATTGGTCCCTCCGACAAATCAAAGTCAGTGTACCTCTGCTTGCACATGTGGGTAGGAGAATAACAACCAGGGTGCAGACCTGCTCTGGTAAAGCTGCAAGAACTGGAATCCCTCCATTGCTCCCTCTCTTTGCCTTCCAAAAAACTCACAGGCGTTTGTCATGTATGTAACCTCTATGTAACACCACTGCATACTGTATATACTTAAGAAATGCACACCTTGACCACAGGGGGTGAACTTGTGGGAGGCACTGCTTACCTGGTCATCCATGTATATAAAGGGAGGTCCCACGCAGGGTCATCACTTCTTGGTCCTGTGAATAAAGGTTCAGGTCATAGAGTGACCTTGTCCATAGAATGTGCCTCGTGTGGGTTTTGTGCTATTGAGTAAGGATATTACATTGGTGACGAGAAACAGGAATCAACGACCCACGAGAATGGCCACCGCTAGCACAGAGGAACGGTACTGTGTTGGTGAGGACTGGGACGATTTCATTGAGAAGCTCCAACAAAGCTTTGTCACGAAAGAATAGCTGGGAGATGCAGCGGCCAACAAGCGAAGGGCTCATCTGCTGACCAGCTGCGGACCTAAGACTTACGCGCTCATGAAGGACCTACTAGCACCCAAAAAGCCAGCGGACAAAACCTTTGAGCGACCAGTATACACATGGCCCAACACAAATTCTATACCCACCAACATCGTGAAGGACAGAGCATACCGGACTTCATTGCGGACCTCCGGCGCTTGACCAGCCTCTAAGTTCACAGAAGCCTGCAGGGGGGAGATGTTAAGGGACTTCTTTATTGAGGGCATCGGTCATGCGGGGATTTTCCGAAAGTTAATTGAGACCAAAGATTTGACGTTGGAAGCGGCGGCATTGATGGCTCAGACTTTCATGGTGGGGGAGGAGGAAACCAAAATAATATACGCGCGCAATTCTGCTTCCAACGCAGCGATGGATCAGGGAGTCATTATTATAAATGTGACAGAGCCCTGCAGGCAGGCAAGGGCAGTTCGACACACCCCAGACAGCAATAGATCCCAGAGTAGGTTTTCAACAGAGACAATGGCAGGCTGAACGGACATTTACACCATCACAGTGGACAATGCAGTCCGGGATGGGGCCATTGACACCCACTAACAGGGTACTCAAGAGCAGCCAAAGGGATAATCAGCGAGGAATGCCGGGTCATAGTTCCTTTGTTCACAACAATGGGAATCTCAGCTCATGCTGGAGGTGTGGAGGCAAACACTCTGCTGGGACTTGCAGGTTTCAACAATTTGTCTGCAGAAATTGCAACCTCAGTGGCCATTTAGCTCAAATGTGCAAGAAGCCTGTAACCAGGCTAATTTACGAGATGGATGGACCAGAAGAGGGGTCCATGAGGCAGGATGACTCTTGGGGAAAATCAATGGACACTGAAGTTCAGCGGGTTCATGTGGCAAACATTCACAGCTCATATACCAAAACGCTACCAATGATGATGAAGGTTTTATTAAACGGCATCCCTGTATGCATGGAGCTGGACACGGGGACCAACCAGTCACTCATGAGCGTTCAACAATTTGAAAAGCTATGGCCACTCAAAGCCAGTAGACCCAAACTAGAACACATTGAGACACAACTACGGACGTATACCAAAGAAATCATTCCAGTACTAGGCAGTGCAATGTTGCCGGTCACACAAAGTGAACCGGCTGCCGCTCTGGATTGTCCCGGGCAATGGTCCCGCACTGTTGGGAAGGAGCTGGTTAGCTGAGATGAACTGGAAATGGGGGGATGTGCACACAATGTCATCTGTGGAACGAAGTTCGTGCTCACGAGTCCTACAACAATTTGAGTCACTATTCCAACCTGGTGTCAGGATGTTCAAAGGTACCAAAGTAGTGAGGTGCATCACCCCGGATGCCAGACCAGTGAACCACAAAGCCAGAGTTGTGCCGTATGTGATGCGGGAGAAAATTGAGAGCGAATTGGACCGGTTGCTGAGAGAGGGCATCATCTAGCCCATTGAGTTCAACGACTGGGCGAGCCCCATCATTCCCATCCTAAAAGCGGATGGTTCTGTCAGGATCTGTGGCGACTACAAGGCCACTATCAATCCGGTGTCCCTACAAGACCAATACCCACTCCCGAGAGCGGAGGATCTTTTCGCCACGCTGGCAGGCGGCAAGCTGTTCATCAAGTTGGACCTCACTTCAGCCTGCATGACCCAAGAACTGGTTGACGAACCTAAACTACTGACCACCATCACTACACACAAGGGACTGTTCGTTTACAACAGGTGCCCATTTGGCATTCGATCAGCGGCCGCGATTTTTCAAAGAAATATGGAAAGCCTGCTCAAATCCATTCCTGGAACAATCGTATTTCAGGACAACATCCTCATCATGGGTCGTGACACCGAGGAACACCTCCACAACCTGGCGGAGGTGCTACGCCGACTGGACCGGGTAGGCTTGCGGCTGAAAAAGTCTAAATGTGAGTTTTTTGCTTCTGATGTTGAGTTTCTGGGCAGGAGGGTTGCTGCAGATGGGATTCGACCCACCGAAACCAAAACAGAGGCGATTCGACGAGCGCCCAGGCCTGGCAACACATCGCAGTTGCGTTCATTTCTGGGACTCTTGAACTATTTCGGGAACTTTCTGCCGAACTTAAGCACGCAGTTGGAGCCGCTACACGTGCTCCTGCATAAGGGTTGCGAATGGTTTTGGGGGGATTGTCAGGAACGGGCTTTCAATCGGGCGCGGAACCTACTTTGTTCAAATAAGTTATTGACCCTGTATGACCCCTGTAAGAAATTGTTTTTGACATGTGATGCATCGTCCTACGGGGTTGGGTGCGTGTTGCAGCAGAGTAATGCTGAGGGCCAGCTACAACCTGTGGCTTATGCCTCCAGGTCGCTCTCTCAAGCAGAACGGGAATATGGGATGGTTGAGAAGGAGGCACTCGCATGTGTCTATGGTGTAAAAAAAATGCATCAGTACCTTATTGGCAGGAGGTTTGAATTAGAAACGGACCACAAGCCGTTAACATCCCTGTTGTCAGACAGCAAGGCTGTCAATGCCAATGTGTCAGCTCGCATACAGCGATGGGCTCTCACGCTGGCTGCTTATGACTACTCCATCCAGCACTGGCCTGGCACCGAAAATTGCGCTGATGCGCTCAGCAGGCTTCCACTGGCCACCACTGAGGGGCAGCGGAGCAAAGCGCTGAGATGGTCATGGCTGTCGATGCCTTTGACAGCGCAGGCTCCCCCATCACAGCCCGCCAGATCAAAATCTGGACAAACAGAGATCCCCTCCTATCTCTGAATAAGAAATGTGTCCTGACTGGGTATTGGGCGCCCGCACACGGAACATGCCCTGAGGTGGTCAGACCGTTTCACAGACAGATGGATGAGCTCTCCATCCAAGCTGACTGCCTACTATGGGGCAGCCAGATAGTCATGCCCCAGAGGGGCAGGGAGGCATTCATCAGGGAACTCCACAGTGAGCATCCCGACATTGCCGGGATGAAGGCCATTGCCCGGTCACATGTTTGGTGGCCGGGAATTGATTCAGACCTGGAACACTGTGTTCGCAGGTGCACGACGTGTGCCCAGCTGGGTAATGCCCCCAGGGAGGCCCCGCTCAGCCCGTGGCCCTGGCCCACCAGGCCATGGTCACGTATTCATGTAGACTACGCGGGCCCATTCATGGGAAAAATGTTTCTCATTTTGGTAGATGCGTACTCAAAATGGATCGAGTGCATCATTTTGCAGTCGTGCACGACATCCACCACTGTGGAGAGTCTACGTGCGGTCTTTGCAACCCACGGCTTGCCAGACATCCTTGTTAGCGATAATGGCCCATGTTTCACAAGCTACAAATTCCGGGAATTCATGTCGAGCAATGGCATCAACCATGTCAGGGCAGCACCGTTCAAGTCGGCCTCCAATGGCCAGGTGGAATGTGCAGTCCAAGTCATTAAACAAGGCATGCTCAGGATTCAAGGACCCTCCCTTGAATGCCGCCTATCACGCCTCCTGCTGGCCTATAGGTCCCAACCGCACTCGCTCACGGGGGTCCCGCCCGCTGAGCTACTTATGAAACGAACACTCAAAACTCGGTTGTCCCTCATTCACCCAGTCCTGACCGACATAGTTGAGGGCAAGCACCAGTCCCAAAACGAGTACCATAACCGAAATTTAAGGGGGAGATGTATAGAAATAAATGACCCCGTATGTGTCCTCAATCACACCGTGGGGCCCAAATGGCTTGAGGGTTCCGTAATAGACAAAGAGGGGAATAAGGTCATCGTGGTTAAACTTAACAATGGGCAGATATGCCTTAAGCATCTGGACCAAGTAAAAAAAAGGTTCAGCATGGACACTGAGGAACCTGAGGAAGATCATGAGATGGGGCTCACACCACCGCCAGTGAACAAGCGACAAGAACATTCAGCAACATGCACAGTCCCTGCAAAAGGGGTCAGCCCAGACAGGCCAGAATCACCACAGGTGACAGACACTCACGCCAAGGCTCAACAACCAGAGCCCCAACTGCGGCGCTCCACGAGGGAGCGTAGACCACCTGAAACACTTAACCTATGATCCCAATAAGACTTTGGGGGGGGGGGGGAGAGGTGATGTCATGTATGTAACTTCTATGTAACACCATGCATACTGTATATACTTAAGAAATGCACACCTTGACCCAGGGGGTGAACTTGTGGGAGACACTCCTTACCTGGTCATCTAGGTATATAAAGGGAGGTCCCATGCAGGGTCATCACTTCTTGGTCCTGTGAATAAAGGTTCAGGTCATAGAGTGATCTTGTCCATAGAATGTGCCTCGTGTGGGTTTTGTGCTATTGAGTAAGGATATTACAGGATTCCCGTAAGGAAAACTTATGGTCCAAATTTTTAGGGAAATAAGTCAAAATGACAATGCCAAGAAACCTTGGCACCAAAGCGTTGAGCGTATCGAGCGGCCAAAAAATCCACCATAATATAATTTGAAAAACAACCTACAACATAATTGCGGCTGCTTGCTCTGTGCCTTTTTAAATGTCAAATTCTCCTCACTCGACACCTAGCAACCCTGAGCACCGATTCCCATTGAGGGCATTCTCAGTTTCCATTACTAAAAAAGATCCACCCAAGCAGAAGTGTACACGATGAGCACTATGGGCAGACATGCGAGCTGTTGTCCTTGTGTGGCATGGCTCTCCATATATCGGCACCTCATGTCTGTGCCCGGCTTCCTGACCCGAGTCAGGAGCCAGGTGTAGAGGCGATATCCACTGTCTCCAGAAATTGCTGGAGAAATACCACCAAAGATGTCTCCACAAGATCCTGCAAATCCCCTGGGAGGACAGACGCAGCAACATTAGCATCCTCGACCAAACCAACGTCCCCAGCATTGAAGACTGACCATACTTGACCAGCTCCGCTGGGCGGGCCATGTTGGGCGGGCTTGACACAAGACTCCCAAAGCAAGTGCTCTACTTGGATCTCCTACACGGCAAGCGAGCCCAAGGTGGGCAGAGGAAATGTTTCAAGGACACCCTCAAAGCCTCCTTGATAAAATGAAACAGCCTCACTGATACCTGGGAATCCCTGGCCAAAGACCGCCCTAAGTGGAGGAAGTGCATCTGGGAGGGCGCTGAGCACTTTGAGTCACCGAGAGCATGCAGAAACCAGGCGCAGGCAGCGTAAGGAGCGTGCGGCAAACCAGTCCCGCCCACCCTTTCCTTCAATGACTGTCTGCCCCACCTGTGACAGAGACTGTAATTCCCGTATTGGACTGTACAGTCACCTGAGAACTCACTTTTAAAGTGGAAGCAAGTCTTCTTTGATTTCAAGGGAATGCCTGTGACGATAATGATGGTCGGGGTGGAAGGCTGGTGGGGTTGGGCTTAGGACTGGCGCAGTCTGAACACATCATGACAACTGCCAGGAGACCAGGCACAGACCTACATTATCGACTGCCTGTAGTGACACACCAGTTGCACGTTCAGCGGGAATCAAAGTTCCCCCGAAGCTGTGCGCATGAACAGGTGTGCAGCAATCGGGAAGGCGCCATGTAGGCCGCTCACCAGCTGTTCCCTCTAAGATACCGTGCGTGGGCAGCCACGCGGGCGGGAGCGCAGCAAATTTAAAGGTGCCGCGCACAACATTTTTTTTCAGAGGGAACGTTAGCTGAAACCCCTTCTTATTATAGAACATGGCTTGTTCTTGAAGGGGTGAAAACAGGGCAGCGTGTGGAAAGTCAATGGGACCTCGCACCTGGAGAAAGCCAGAGAGCTCTCTCTCCCTGATCAGCAGCCTCGAAGGCGATGTATTGGTGTCTCATTTCAAAGGGGGCATCCATCACCTGCTGAATAGTCACATGGACAGCAAAATGTCTGATGTTGCTGAGGTCACCTGTCACAGCTCCAATTGAGCCCGTGGCCTAGAAGTTGAGAACCATGGTTAGCTCCACAGCCACAGGACAGAGCTGAGTGCACCCTGGTGTCTGGCTCCAATTCCTGCTGCAACCTGCCTGCTGATTCGCAGCTTCCTCAGACACGGATCTCGGTCATGTTCGGGTACCACATCCTGTTCCTTGTGCAAGACCTCCTGTGTCCTTCCCCCTTTCACCTTCTTCTCTGAGCCTCCGCAGGTATGTGCTGCCGTGCTTGCAGCTGCTGCGGCTATTCCTCTTGCCGTGGCGGCCTCAATGGTAATCCCGGCAACATCCTCGTATTTCCCAGTACTACTGCAGCTAATGAAGTAAAACGGTGGAGCTGCAGCCAAAAGTAAGTTCTCCAACAGTATCAAAAAACTTCCCAAGCTCAGCCAAAAGAGCCAAGATATGGTTCCAAAAATCCCCAGCAGCCTAAAACGTCTATCCAGAGACTTAGCTTAATGAAGGATCTCATTAAATTCCACTGCTGGAGCTTACTTCCTGAGCCATGTTTTGCTGGGCAGGCTTAAGAACGTTCGAATCCAATGCTCTCAGGCACCAATTTCCCTAAAGAAAGAAAGAAAGATTTGCATTTCTATGGTGCCTTTCACAACCTCAGGACGTCACAAAGTGGGTTACAGCCAATGAAGTACTTTTTGAAGTTAATCACTGTTGTAATATAGGAAACTCGGCAGTCAATATACACACAGCAAGATCCCACAAACAGCAATGTGATAATGACCAGATAATCTGATTTAGTGATGTTGTCAAAGGATCCAAATGCAAGCGCAGGACCATATTCACATATTATAATCAGCCCAGCGTTCATTGCAGGCAGCCGGTGCATTCTGTGACCATTTCCAATGCGGGATAGCCTATCATGAGTTTGGTATATTGAATGCCAATATAGTGCCCGAAAACTGGACGATCGGATTACTACCCCATCACTCTGAGGTGTAAGGTAAAATGGTGGACACTACCAGCAACGTAAAATATCATCTAATGTCTGAGGGCTATAAAGACAAAAGAACAAGTAGCTAGTTTAGAGAAGATCACATTATTTGCCGGATATTACCATATAAAAAGAAAGAAAGACTTGGATTTATACAGCGCCTTTCATGACCACCAGACCTCTGAAAGTGCTTTACACAGCCAATGAAGTACTTTTGGAGTGTAGTCACTGTTGTAATGTGGGAAACATGGCAGCCAATTAGCACACATCAAGCTCCCACAAACAGCAATGTGATAAAGACCAGATTAACTGTTTTTATAATGTTGATTGAGGTCGTGGTCCACATCAGTACCAATGATACAGGTAGGAAGAAGGATGAGATCCTGCAGTCAGAGTTTAGGGAGCTAAGACAGAGATTAAAAAGCAGGACCTCAAAGGTAGTCATTTCCAGATTACTCCCAGTGCAACGAGCTAATGAGTACAGAAATAGAAGGATAGAGCATATGAATACATGGCTGGAGAGATGGTGCAGGCAGGAGGGCTTTAGTTTCTTGAGGCATTGTGACCACTTCTGGGGGAGGTGGGACCTGTACAAGATGGACGGGTTGCACCTGAACAGAGCCGGGACCAATATTCTCACGTGGGGGTTTGCTAATGCTGTTAGGGAGGGTTTAAACTAGCCTGGCAGGGGGATGGGAACCTGAAAATAGATTTAGTAGGGAGGGGAGTAAAGCTGGAATTAGAAAGCAAAAATAAAGAAAGTGAGTTTGAAGGAGAGAGGAAACAAGCAGGAAAAAAGGTTAAAAAAACAAATTTAAAGGCAGTTTGTCTAAATGCACGTAGCATTTGTAACAGAGTTGATGGCACAAATTGAGACAAATGGGTATGATCTGATAACCATCATAGAGACGTGGTTGCAAGGTGACCAGGACTGGGAATTAAATATTATGGGTATTTGACAATCCGGAAGGACAGACAGAAAGGAAAAGGAGGTAGGGTAGCACTATTGATAAAGGATGGAATCACTGCAATAGTGAGAAACGATATTGAGGATGTCGTGAATAGCACGTTTAGTGAGTTGGTCACACCACAGGTAAAGTTTACAAAGGCAGATAGGGAATGGGTGACCATCAGGCAGAGCAAAAGAAGGAAGGTAGTGCAGGGGTTCCCTGCGGTCATCCCCCTTCCAAAACAGATACACCGCCTTGGGTGCTGTTGGGGGGGATGAATCATCAGGGGAGGGCAGCAGCAGCCAAGTTCATGGCACCATGGGTGGCTCTGCTGCACAGGAGGGCAGGAAAAAGAGTGGGAGAGCTATAGTGGAAGGGGATTCTATTGTAAGGGGAATAAATAGACGTTTCTGCGGCCGCAACCGAGACTCCAGGATGGTATGTTGCCTCCCTGGTGCAAGGGTCATGGATGTCTCAGAGCGGCTGTGGCGTATTCTGGAGGGGGAGGGTGAACAGCCAGTTGTCGTGGTGCATATAGGTACCAACGATATAGGTAAAAAATGGGATGAGGTCCTACAAGCTGAATTTAGGGAGCTACGAGTTAAATTAAAAAGCAGGACCTTCGAGGTAGTAATATCAGGATTGCTACCAGTGCCACGTGCCAGTCAGAGAAGGAATTGTAGGATAGCTAAGATGAATACGTGATTTGAGGAGTGGTGCAGGAGGAAGGAATTCAAATTCCTGGGACATTGGAACCGGTTCTGGGGGAAGTGGGACCAGTACAAACCGGATGGTCTAACCTGGGCAGGACCTGAACCAATGTCCTAGGGGGAGTGTTTGCTAGTGCTGTTGGGGAGGGGTTAAACTAATGTGGCAGGGGGATGGGAACCTATGCAGGGAGACAGAGGGAAGTAGAGTGGGGGCAGAAGCAAAAGATAGAAAGAAGAAAAGTAAAAGTGGAGGGCAGAGAAACCCAAGGCAAAAATCAAAAAGGGCTACATTACAGCAAAATTCTAAAGGGAAAAAGTGTGTTAAAAAGACAAGCCTGAAGGCTCTGTGCCTCAAAGCGAGGAGTATTCGTAATAATGTGGACGAATTAACTGCACACGCAGCCAATAACGAATATAATATAATTGGGATTACGGATACATGGCTCCAGGGTGACCAAGGCTGGGAACTCAACATCCAGGGGTATTCAACATTCAGGAAGGATAGACAGAAAGGAAAAGGAGGGGGGTAGCGTTGCTGGTTAAAGAGGAAATTAACGCAATAGTAAGGAAGCACTTTCGCTTGGATGATGTGGAATCTGTATGGGTGGAGATGCCGAATACCAAAGGGCAGAAAACATTAGTGGGAGTTGTGTACAGACCACCAAACAGTAGTAGTAAGGTTGGGGACAGCATCAAACAAGAAATTAGGGATCCGTACAATAAAGGTACAGCAGTTATCCTGGGCGACTTTAATCTACATATACATTGGGCTAACCAGTGTATTAGGGATGGTTTTCTTGACCAATATGTCGAGGAACCAACTAGAGAGCTGGCCATCCTAGATAGGTGATGTTGTAATGAGAAAGGACTAATTGGCAATCTTGTTGTGCGAGGCCCCTTGGGGAAGAGTGACCATAATATAATAGAATTCTTTATTAAGATGGAGAGTGACACAGTTAATTCAGAGACTAGGGTCCTGAACTTAAGGAAAGGTAACTTCGATGGTATGAGACGTGAATTGGCTAGAATAGACTGGCGAATGATACTTAATGGGTTGGCGGTAGATAGGCAATGGCAGACATATAAGATCACATGGATGAACTTCAACAATTGTACATCCCTGTCTGGAGTTAAAATAAAATGGGGAAGGTGGCTCAACCGTAGCTAACACGGGAAATTAAGGATAGTGTTAAATCCAAGGAAGAGGCATATAAATTGACCAGAAAAAGCAGCAAACCTGAGGACTGGGAGAAATTTAGAATTCAGCAGAGGAGGACAAAGGGTTTAATTAGGAGGGGAAAAATAGAGTATGAGACGAAGCTTGCTGGGAACATAAAAACTGACTGCAAAAGCTTCTATAAATATGTGAAGAGAAAAAGATTAGTGAAGACAAATGTAGGTCCATTGCAGTCAGAATCAGGTGAATTTATAATGGGGAACAAAGAAATGGCAGACCAATTGAACAAGTACTTTGGTTCTGTCTTCACGAAGGAAGACATAAATAACCTTTCGTAAATAATAGGGGACCGAGGGTCTGGAGAGAAGGAGGAACTGAAGGAAATCTTTATTAGTCAGGAAATTGTGTTCGGGTAATTGATGGGATTGAAGGCCAACAAATCCCCAGGGCCTGATAGTCTGCATCCCAGTGTACTTAAGGAAGTGGCCCTAGAAATAGTGGATGCATTGGTGATCATTTTCCAACAGTCTATCGACTCTAGATCAGTTCCTATGGACTGGAGGGTAGCTAATGTAACACCACTTTTTAAAAAAGGAGGGAGAGAGAAAACGGGGAATTATAGACTGTTTAGCCTGACATCAGTAGTGGGGAAAATGTTGGAATCAATTATTAAAGATGAAACAACAGCGTATTTGGAAAGCAGTGACAAGATCGGTCCAAGTTAAAATGGATTTATGAAGGGGAAATCATGCTTGACAAATCTTCTAGAATTTTTTGAGGATGTAACTAGTAGAATGGACAAGGCAGAACCAGTGGTGTGGTGTATTTGGACTTTCAAAAAGTATTTGACAAGGTCCCACACAAGAGATTGTTGTGCAAAATTAAAGCACATGGTATTGAGGGTAATGTATTGACATGGAATGAGAACTGGTTGGCAGACAGGAAGCAGAGAGTCGGGATAAACGGGTCCTTTTAAGAATGACAGGCAGTGACTAGTGAGATGTTGCAAGGCTCAGTGCTGGGACCCCAGCTATTTGCAATATACATCAATGATTTAGATGAAGGAATTGAGTGTAATATCTCCAAGTGTGCAGATGACAGTAAGCTGGGTGACAGTGTGAGCTGTGAGGAGGATGCTAAGAGGCTGCAAGGTGACTTGGATAGGTTAGGTGAGTGGGCAAATGCATGGCAGATGCAGTATAATGTGGATAAATGTGAGGTTATCCACTTTGGTGGCAAAAACAGAAATGCAGAATATTATCTGAATGGCAACAGATTCGGAGAAGGGTCGATGCAGCGAGACCTGGCTGTTATGGTACATCAGTCATTGAAAGTTGGCATGCAGGTACAGCAGGCGGTGAAAAAAGCAAATGGCATGTTGGCCTTCATAGCTAGGGGATTTAAGTATAGGAGCAGGGAGGTCTTACTGCAGTTGTACAGGGCCTTAGTGAGGCCTCACCTGGAATATTGTGTTCAGTTTTGGTCTCCTAATCTAAGGAAGGATGTTCTTGCTATTGAGGGAGTGCAGCAAAGGTTCACCAGACTGATTCCCAGGATGGCAGGACTGACATATGAGGAGAGACTGGATCGACTGAGCCTGTATTCACTGGAATTTAGAAGAATGAGAAGGGATCTCATAGAAACATATAAAATACTGACGGGCCTGGACAGGTTAGATGCAGGAAGTATGTTCTTGATGTTGGGGAAGTCCAGAACCAAGGATCACAGTCTAAGGTTAAGGGGTAAGCTATTTAGGACCGAGATGAGAAGAAACTTATTTACTCAGAGCGTTGTTAACCTGTGGAATTCTCTACTGCCGAGAGTTATTGATGCCAGTTCGTTAGGCGGCCCTTATAGCTAAAGGGATCAGGGGGTATGGAGAGAAAGCAGGAAAGGGGTACTGAGATGAATAATCAGCCATGATCTTATTGAATGATGGTGCAGGCTCGAAAGGCCGAATGGCCTTCTCCTGCACCTATTTTCTATCTTTCTATGTTTCTATTGGCTCAAATGATCAGAATGTTGAAACAGTTTGGGTGGAGATAAGGAATAATAAAGAGAAAAAGTCCTGGTGGGCGTAGCCTGTAGACCCCCTAACAGTAGCAACTCTGTTGGTCGGAGCATAAACCAGGAAATAGTGGGGGCTTGTAAAAAGGGAACAGCAATAATCACGAGTGATTTTAACCTCCATATTGATTGGACAAATCAAATTGGTCAGGGTAGCCTTGAGGAGGAGTTCATAGAGTGCATAAGGGACAGGTCCCTTGAGCAGTATGTAACGGAACCAACCAGGAGGCAGACTATCTTAGATCTGGTCCTGTGTAATGAGACAGGATTAATAAACAATCTGCTAGTAAAGGATCCCCTCAGAATGAGTGATCATAGCATGATTGAATTTCAAATTCAGATGGAGGGTGAGGACGTTGGATCTCGAACCAGCATACTAAGCTTAAATAAAGGAGACTATGAAAGTATGAGGGCTGAGTTGGCTAAAGTGGACTGGGAAAATAGATTAAAGTGTAGGACGGTTGATGAACAGTGGTGTACGTTTAAGGAGATATTTCACATCTCTCAAGAAAAATATATTCCAGTGAGCAGAAAAGGGTGTAAGAGAAAAGATAGTCATCCGTGGCTAACTAAAGAAATAAAGGACGGTATCCAATTAAAAACAAGGGCATACAATGTGGCCAAAACTAGGGGGAGGACAGAAGATTGGGAAGTGTTTAAAAGCAAACAAAGAATGACTATAAAAATGATTGAGAAAGAGAAGGTAGACTATGAAAGTAAACTAGCACGAAATATAAAAACAGATTGCAAGAGTATCTATAGGTATATAAAAAAGAATAGAGTGGCTAGAGTAAATGTTAATCCCTTAGAGGACGAGACCGGGGAATTAGTAATGGGGAACATGGAGATGGCAGAAACTCTGAGCAAATATTTTGTATCAGTCTTTACGGTAGAGGACACTAACAATATTCCAACAGTGGATAGTCAAGTGGCTATAGGGGGAGGAATGTAACACAATCACCATCACTAAGGAGGTGGTACTCAGTAAGATAATGGGACTAAAGGCAGATAAATCCCCCGGACCTGATGGCTTGCAACCTAGGGTCTTAAGAGAAGTAGTGGCAGGGATTGTGGATGCATTGGTTGTAATTTACCAAAATTCTCTGGATTCTGGGGAGGTCCCAGCAGATTGGAAAACTGCAAATGTAACGCTTCTATTTAAAAAAGGAGGCAGACAAAAAGCAGGAAACTATAGACCAGTTAGCCTAACGGCTGTGGTTGGGAAGATATTGGAGTCCATTATTAAAGAAGCAGTAGCAAGACATTTGGAAAAGCAAAATTCAGTCAGGTAGAGTCAGCATGGATTTATGAAGGGGAAGTCATGTTTGACAAATTTGCTAGAATTCTTTGAGGATGTAACGAACAGGGTAGATCAAGGGGAACCAGTGGATGTGGTTATTTGGACTTCCAGAAGGCATTTGACAAGGTGCCACATAAAAGGTTACTGCATAAAATAAAAGCTCATGGGGTTGGGGGTAATATATTAGCATGGATAGAGGATTGGCTAACGAACAGAGAAACAGAGACTCAGGATAAATGGTTCATTCTCTGGTTAGCAACCAGTAACTAGTGGGGTGCCGCAGGGATCAGTGCTGGGACCCCAAATATTTGCAATCTATATTAACGATTTGGAGGAAGGGACTGAGTGTAACGTAGCCAAGTTTGCTGATGATACAAAGATGGGAGGAAAAGCAATGTCTGAGGAGGACACAAAAAGTCTGCAAAAGGACAGGCTAAGTGAGTGGGCAGAAATTTGGCAGATGGAGTATAATGTTGAAAAGTGTGAGGTCATGCACTTTGGCAGAAAAAAATCAAAGAGCAAGTTATTATTTAAATGGAGAAAAATTGCAAAGTGCTGCAGTACAGCAGGACCTGGGGGTACTTGTGCATAAAACACAAAAGGTTAGTATGCAGGTACAGCAAGTGATCAGGAAAACCAATGGAATCTTGGCCTTTAATGCAAAGGGGATGGAGATAAAAGCAGGGAAGTCTTGCTACAGTTGTACAGGGTATTGGTGAGGTCACACCTGGAATTCTGCGTGCCATTTTGGTTTCCATATTTACGAAAGGATATACTTGCTTTGGAGGCAGTTCGGAGAAGGTTCACTAGGTTGATTCCGGAGATGAGGGGGTTGACTTATGAGGAAAGGTTGAGTAGGTTGGGCCTCTACCCATTAGAATTCAGAAGAATGAGAGGTGATCTTATCAAAACATATTAGATTATGAGGGGGCTTGACAAGGTGGATGCAGAGAGGATGTTTCCACTGATGGGGGAGAGTAGAACTAGGGGGCAGAATAAGGGGCTGCCCATTTAAAACTGAGATGAGGAGGAATTTCTTCTCTCAGAGGGTTGTGGATCTGTGGGATTCGCTGCCTCAGAGAGTTGTGGAAGCTGGGACATTGAATAAATTTAAGACAGAGATAGACAGTTTTTTAAACGATAAGGGAAGAAGGGGTGATGGGGAGCGGGCAGGGAAGTGAACCTGAGTCTATGATTGGATCAGCCATGATCTTATTAAATGGCGGAGCAGGTTCAAGGGGCCGTATGGCCTACACCAGCTTCTTATAAATATTAGCCAGGACACTGCAGATAACTCCCCTGCTCTTCATCGAATAGTGCCATGGGATCTTTTATATCTACAGTGAGAGGGCAGACGGGGCCTCAGTTTAACGTTTCATCTGAAAGACAGCAGTTCAGGCAGTACAGCATTCCCTCAGCACTGCACTGGAGTGTCAGCCTAGATTTATGTGCTCAAGTTCTTAGAGTGGGACTTGAACCCACAACTTTCTGACTCAGAGGCAAGTGTGCTACCCACTGAGCCACAGCAAATTTTTCCTTTTATCTCAAAAAGATGAAGGATAGCATCAGCTACAAAGGCCAAAGTTGGCTCACTGAGTCAGCAAGAGTTCGGAAACACCTTCATGGAATTCAGGACTTTATAATTGATGCTGCCCAGACGAAATGTTTCAGCCAGCTTTATGGAGCATCACAGTCCTCCCAAGATGGGCATTAACAGGTCCAGGCAGAATACAGTCGACAGGGTTGTTCAATCTGATTGTCTACCTCTCTTCTGTGGCTCGGACGGTGCCCGGGTATCCCTGGAGAAGGAGCACACGGTGTTCACTGGTACGCTTGAGGCCTTGCGTGACCGGTGGGCATCTCAGAGACTAGAGTGCATAGTCAATACCGAGAATAATATTCTGATATGTTAAGTTTCCTTTGGTTTTATTATAATTTGGAGTTTATTGTTTGTGCCCTTATAAAAAGGGGGCACATTTGTTCATTTGATTTCGATTGATGACAATGTCAACCTAAGTGGAAATTAAAAAGAGATGAAAGCATCACATGATGAATCCACAATCCCACGTTCCAGTGAGGAAGCCTCTCTCACAGCGAGCACCATCAGCAGAAGAACTCCAATACTGTGGCTCTCGTTCTCTGAGCCGTGCTCCTTATGAGTAATACTTTCAGTAATAAGTTAGCTAGTAATCTTTTCTAATAACTGCAATATATATTAGCGAGTTCATCTAACTTTTAATTAACATGTACGTAATTTAAAATGTTTGCTTTACTTCTGCATTCAGATCTTTTTTCATCAAAAACAGAAAACCAAATATGTACTATTACTGAAGACTGATTCTGTGTCTATACTTCCACAGTTTCAAATGTTACAGGTTTGCTATGCCTTTATCCCCTGCATCTAATTCATTTATTCTACACATGTGGATGGCAATCTGTTTTGTACTAGACACTTCACGAAAATAATTTGATAAATATAATTTCCTTTTGGAGGAATACATGTGTCCAAGTTACACAGCCTCTCAATATCGTAAAGCTGCTGTTATGCTGACATCCTACCACTAGATATTAATGAGAAAGTTAGTAAATACTATTAACGTAATTTAAAAAAAATTAATTCCTGGGATGTGGGCATCACTGGCAAGGCCAGCATTTATTTCCCATCCCTAATTGCCCCTTGAGAAGGTGGTGGTGTGCTGCCTTCTTGAACCTCTGCAGTCCGTGTGGTGATGGTACTCCCATAATGCTGTTAGGGAGGGAGTTCCAGGATTTTGACCTAGCGTTGATGAAGGAACACGATATACTTCCAAGTCAGGATGGTGTGTGACCTGGGGGGGAACTTGGAGGTGGGGGTGTTCCCATGTGCCTGCTACCCTTGTCCTTCTAGGTGGTAGAGGTTGTGGGTTTGGGAGCCTTCGCGAGTTGCTGCAGTGTATCTTGTAGATGGTACACACTGCAACCACGTTGCACTGGTGGTGGAGGGAGTGAATGTTTAAGGTGGTGGATGGAGTGCCAATCAAGTGCGCTGTTTTGTCCTGGATTGTGATGAGCTTCTTGAGTGTTGTTGGAGCTGCACTCATCCATGCAATTGGAAAGTATTCTATCACACTCCTGACTTGTGCCTTGTAGATGGTATAAAGACTTTAGAGAGTCAGGCGGTGAGACACTTGCCACAGAATACCCAGCCTCTGATCTGCTCTTGTTGCCACAATATTTATGTGGTTGCTCCAGTTAAGTTTCTGGTCAATGGTGACCCCTAGGATGTTGGTGGTGGAGTATTCGGCCATGGTAATGTCATTGAATATCATAATATTGTCACTTTGAGTAAAATATAGATCCACAGAAATACATAAAATATAAAATTGGTCTTCGGCGATAGCCTGAAACAAAGCAATAGCGATTCGACAGCTCTTTTCACACTGCAACTGAATTCAATGGGATACATAATTGGGCCCGGTGTGAAAACAAGATGCCAATTCGCTGACGCTTAATTTGCACAATTGCCGAACACCATAGTGTGATACAATAATTGTATCTCATGAAAAATCAAATCAATCCAAGTTACCTTCCTTAAATTCAGTGTAGCCGACCAATTTTGTAATTCGTACACCAGCCTTACTACTGTCTTGGCTGAGTGAGATTGCTAATTATCACTGAATTACGGTTTATGTGCTATGAACTTAACCTCACTAAGAATTAACAGGCTACTGCTGAAACACTTTGACTGAGGATGCAGAAAGAGAGCAGAAAGTCATCCTTTCAATCTGAGTAGTATTTTAACCCACCGCGGCTATTGTCTAAGCAGTTAAAATTCTTTTCATGTTATTTAGTCAGCTTATTAGGTGATTCCCCCATGAGAGGAAACATCCTCTCTGCATCTGTCAAGCCCCCTCAGAATCGTATACCTTTCGATAAGATCACCTCTCATTCTTCTCAACTCCAATGAGTACAGGCCCAACCTGCTCAACCTTTCTTTATAAGACAACCCTTTCATCTCAGGAATCAACCTAATGAACCTTCTCTGAACCATCTCCAATGCAAGTAGATTCTTCCTTAAATATTAGACCAAAACTATACGCAGTACTCCAGATGTGGCTTCACCAACACTCTGTACAATTGGAACATCGTGGCCCCCCGACCTGCGAGAGAACACCTCCGCAGGTTGGGCTATAAAAGAGCTGGAGCATACCACTACAACGGCGGGTACAGCAGAGGAGCGGGAAGGTCAGGGCAGATGAGCGGCGAGAGATCGTGGCGGAGGAGCGGTGAGAGATCGTGGCAGAGGAGCAGTGAGAGATTGTGGCGGATGAGCGGCGAGAGATTGTGGCGTAGGAGCGGTCAGAGATCATGGCGGAGGTGCGGTGAATGTTTTTGTGGTGGAGGAGCGGCGAGAGATCGTGGCGGAGGAGCGGTGGGAGATCGCGGCGGAGGTGCAGCGAATGTTTGTGGCGGAGGAGCGGCGAGAGATCACGGTGGAGGTGTGGCGAATGTTTGTGGTGGAGGAGCGGCGAGAAATTGTGGTGGAGGTGCGGCAAATGAAGGTACGGGGCCCAGAAGAACCGAGGGCCCAGGGGCAGCACAGGCCAGCCCACACTGCGATATGTGTGCGCACGAGGCCCATGCAGCAGAGCAGGTCTCCAGTCGTCCTGGTTAACCTTTGCCACTGGATAAAGGCCAAGCTCTGTCAAGCCCGTGTGATGGCTGGTGTGCAATGGTCACCACATGTTAAAAAAATCCACGCACAGGCCTCTTCCATCCCTGGAATATGGGTCCTTCATTGAAACATCTGTGAACTCATGTGGAAGCAAGTTATCCTCATTTGAGGGACCGCCAATGGTGATGCTGATGTAGGTGAGGTTAAGTCACAAAAAGATCCACAGTAGTACAATGATTGGTTACCACAGTATCGCATGGCCAGTGAGAACACTAGGGTAGAAATTATTCTGGGCCCATATTTGAAAAGAAAGGCCTGAGGCTGTCCTGAAATTTAATCTCCACAAGCAGCTTGCTCCAGGAGAAAAATCAATGCTGGAGGCCCGCAGGTAAATTCCGGGAAGGAGGGAGGATCGGGCAACTGGGAGGTTGGCAGCACTACCGCTCATCCCGACTCCAAGAAAGGTTTTTTTTTTAAACTTACCTGGAGTTGCCGGCCAAAGGGCCCGTTGTAGAATCCTGAGAGAGGCAGGCCTAACGCCAGCCCTTCTCATCAGTGTCTAATTTTATAGAGGGGTCTTTCAACAAACGATGGGCCCCTCATTAATATATTTAAAGGGTCGAACGCCTGTTTAAGATGCCTGCCTGTGACACCTAAAAATGGCTCCAATGAATTTAGCAGTGGGACTAATACCTGTGTAGGTTGGACACAGACCCTCCCACTGCTACATCGCTGTACTTTGCACCACTTTATGCCCGAAAAATATGCACAATCCATCCAAGTTTCTACCCCATTATGTTTTGCTCCTTTAATTGCTCTCTTTAATTATATTATGTTTCCGACCTCCTGGGAGCAGAGGTCAGAAGCAGCGAGGAGCGGAGGTTGCAAGCAGCAAGGATCGGAGGTCGGAAGCGGTGAGGAGCGGAGGTCAGAAGCGGCGAGGAGCGGAGGTCAGAAGCGGTGAGGAGCGGAGGTCAGAAGCGGTGAGGAGCGGAGGGAGGAAGCGGTGAGGAGCGGAGGTTAGAAGCGGTGAGGAGCGGAGGTCAGAAGCGGCGAGGAGCAGAGGTCAGAAGCGGTGAGGAGCGGAGGTCAGAAGCGGTGAGGAGCGGAGGGAGGAAGCGGCGAGGAGCGGAGGGAGGAAGCGGCGAGGGACGGAGGTCAAAAGCGGTGAGGAGCGGAGGGAGGAAGCGGCGAGGAGCAGAGGGAGGAAGCGGCGAGGGGCGGAGGGAGGAAGCGGCGAGGGGCGGAGGGAGGAAGCGGCAAGGAGCAGAGGGAGGAAGCGGCGAGAAGCGGAGGGCGAGACCGAGGAGGCGAGAAGGTCTGAACCAGCGACCTGGAGGTTGGGACCGACGTGATCTGGAGGTTTGGACGGGCAAGGTCCAGAGGTCCAGACGGGCAAGGTCCGGAGGTCGGGATCGGCGCGGTCCGGAGGTCAGAAGCGAAGAGAAGAGGTGGTCGGGACGGACGAGGCATGGAGGAGCGGAGAGATCGGAGCGGAGAGGTTGGAGCTCAGAGGTGGAGTAGCAGGGTCGAGACCAAGGGAAGGCGCAGCACGGGCCAATAGCGAGGTTGTGAGGTCGTGAGGCCCACATTGCGTACTATGAATTCCAGGGAGAGAGGTCCTGTGGGAAGGAGGAAGGAGGACAGCAGGAGTATGTTTGTGTTTGTGTGTATGTACTCGGCAAACTCTCTCAAGTCGTCTTGGATTCCCTTGCCACTGGACTAAAACCTTGCTCTGTCAAGCCCATGTGGTTGCTGCTGTGCAACGGCCACCCCACATTAATAAAATTAACACACAGGCATCTTCCACTGTTTAAAATGCAGTTTGGGACTTGGAATGTCAGGACCCTCATGGACAATTTCATCAGTCACCTGAGAGCTCATTTTTAGTGTGGAAGCAAGTCATCCTCGACTCCAAGGAACTACCTAAGTTAGTTAAAAGTTTACGTTAATTATGTTCTATTTACGCATCCACCCTGCCTGATTGAATAACACTCATCATAGGCAGTCCTTTGAAATGAGGATGACTTGCTACCACGCCAAAAAAGGATGAGTTCACAGGTGTTTCAATGAAGGACCTAATATTCCAGGTCCTGCACTACATAGTGTAGGGTGGAAGATGCCTGTGCATGGATTTTTTTAACGTGTGGTGGCCGTAGCACACCAGCCACCACACGGGCTTGACAAAGCTCGGTCTTGGTCCAGTGGCAAGGATTAACCAAGACGACTGGAGACCTCCTCTGCTGCACGGGCAGCACGAACACTAATGGTTCACTGAAATACAAGCCTGAAAATTAGATTCCACATAAATCCTTAAACTAGTGGCAAGTGTTTGTTGGAGCAAGGGAGCAGAAAATGATGAATCCCTCAACTCCCTCATTTGCTACCCATGCAGCCGATGTGTTTCAATGTCTGGTCCAGATTACCTGCTGGGAATTTGCAAGGCCTTCGTTAGCAATGGCAGATTTCAGTGTTCAGCACTGCACATTCAGCACGCTCATATTGCCCATTTCAAATGGCGGTTAAAGGCCAGCATGTTGGCAACCAGTCTCTTGAAACTGTATTGTTCCTTTCTTTTTTGCTGCCACAGAAATTGCTCTCAGTGCTCCCCTGTTGCTGGATTTACTGGAAAAGGAGGGGAAGAGAGATGCCAAGGCTGTCAGAGGACACCAGAGGTGGACTGGCGGTATTCACTAATCTACCAATCAGATCCACAGGTCTGCGCACAACTTTCTGGCAATAATGGAGGCGAACTGCCTCTGCCAGCTCAGGTTCAGCTGGTTGGCAATTCCTGAGCTGTGTAATCTGCTTCAGGGAAACCTATAGACAACCTTATTAGGATTATCACTGTCAGGGGCAGCCAAAGCTCTCAACTCTGATGCTTCCGCCTCCTTCCAGGTGAGGCGAGTGATACATTGTTCAGCAAGGCTATTACCTTCCTCTTTTTTTAACGCAGCGAGTTGTTATGATCTGGAATGCACTGCCCGAAAGGGCAGTGGAAGCAGATTCAATAATAACTTTCAAAAGGGAATTGGATAAACACTTGAAGGGAAAAACTTTGCAGCACTATGGGGAAAGAGCAGGGGAATGGGACTAATTGGATAGCTCTTTCAAAGAGCCAACGCAGGCACGATGGGCCGAATGGCCTCCTTCAGTGCTGTATCATTCTATGATTCCATCTTCTTTCCTGTCATGCCTGGGGGAATAATATGAATAATCTACAATTGGCACAAAGGTTCATAAATACCAGGAAGGGGGAAAAAAATGAAGGAAGACGGTTAAGAAATGGTTGAAATACACTTACCTTTATATTACAATATCCTTTCCATGACCTCCCTGCTTGCCCCTGTGCAGCATTCCTGGATATCCACTTCAAATGGGTTGTTTCCACAGCAGACATGCTGCAGGCCAGAGCTTCTGGAAATAGAGTGTAGAACTGGCATGCCCCCAAATGAATATTACAGTAAAGCCTGTTTAAGGTGGGTGTTTCTACCATCGCTGTTCACATGTGCTAGACAGGAAACCCTGTGCACTTCTGCTGGGCTAGAACTTCTGTGGATTTTCCTGATCAGGCTGAGCAGTGAGGAAAATCCAGACACAAGTCCCCACAAAGGGAATGGGTTCCATTCCACAGTAGTGACATCCTTCACTTCGATTCGCAAAAGAGAATAACAATAATTAATGAACAATTTTGCAAATCTCAGCGATTTCACCATGCCAGTGATCATTTTTACACAGCTAAATCTTGGTTCATACACACCTTCTCATTCTTTATTGCCGAAAGCACAAATTAATATCTTTATCCCCAAAGTAAATTGATATGAATTCATGAATACTCTCACTCCTTCATAAGGTGTCACTCAATTCTTAAGGAGATCACTTCGTACTCTGGAAATGCTAATTAAACTGTCTAATTAACTAAGTAATTTAATCAACAAATGGGGATCTGCACTTATTCTTACATTTTTATGAGCTGCCTATTAAACTCTGCCTGTCTTCTGGCATTCATCAATGTTTCTCTAGTAGCCCAAAGTTTGCTTAATTGTGATTTAAGTAACCAATTACATTGTTTTTCACAATTTGTCTATAAAATTCTTCTACATTTTCTGGCCTCTTTCCTTATTTCTCCTTCCTTTATGTCATTATGTGCCAGCTCACCCTCTGGCTTGCTATAATCTTGAGAAAGTTTGCATTAACCGTCTACCCCTAAGTATAGGTCATGCTAATCATAATCTCCCTCTTCCACCACAATGTCCAGCTTACTAATATTACGTTGCATAAATATTACTCAAATATTCCTCCTCTTACTACTTGGGAGGGAAAAAATGGCTTCCTACACATTGCGAGGGAGAGAAAAAAGACTGAGCAAAACCTTGTGAGAAAGTTGATGTTGGGGACATTTCTGGCAGTGCAGAAAGGTGCAGACAAAGTCTGGGAATTTTTAATAGGAATAACGACTTTACTGGAAAACGAATTTAAAAAAAATCACAATCTGTACTGAAAAGGCGTGGAGATGTCAGATTCTCAGTATGTTACGACACCTGCTACTTCCAGAACAGAAGGAAGGGAAACAAGGATATCAAACAAGGAATTCAGATGACATAAACCATGTGAATGATGTCTACTTAACCTAGAATTGGCAAACAGAAAAAATGAGATTAGGCTATAGCCTTCAACGCACTGTTTTTTGGCCAACTAAATTAAAGAACAGATGTGTCCAAATTTCACATCCGCACAATAGATACAACTTTGGGCCAATTTTCAGCTAGGCCTCCGTCCGTCCAAATGCTGCCCAAAGTGCCGGCAATGGCCGCCGAGGTACTTTGGGCGGGATATTCATGGCTGAGGTCCCTCGAAGGTCGGCGGATGGCAAATGGACGACGTATGCCGCCAATCTGGCCGGCAGCGGGCGGGAGGTCTCATTCTCGGCGGCAGAGGCGCTTGTCGCCCAAGTGCCACTGAGGATGGCGTCGGGCCCATGGAGGGTCGAAGACCTGAAAAAAAGAAATCACCAATAAAAAATACAAAAACTATCCGAAGACCTTCAGGAGACCCCATACAGGGTAAGTCGCTGTTGAATTTTTTTTTAACATGTTCACTTACCTTTTTTTCAGGTTCTTCAGACTTACCGTCGGGGACAGAGCAGCCTCCTCGCAGTGGTCCACCCCCGTTCTGCCGCCAAGTCCCGCCGACTCCCACCCACAGGAATCTGGGAGCTCGGCGGGCGAGAGGTCAGTTGCGCCACTTGGCCGTCCGTTGACGTCAGTGGGTGGTTACTGGCGGCTCTCCCCTCCCACCCGCTCCAGGCCACCTCCAAATTGGCACTGGACAGATCTTCAGGAGGAATGTCGGCGGGAATGGGCGGTGGGCTGATGAATTTCGGCCCCAACGTAAGTGAAATATTGATGTTCTGTCATGAGTTGTAACTAGCACCATTGGTAATAATTATTAGCCGTGGCTCAGTATGTAGCACTCTTGCCTCTGAGTCAAAAGGTTGTAGGTTCAAGTCCCCTGCAATAAGATCATGGCTGATCATCGACCTCAATTCCACTTTGTCGCCCGATCTCCATATGCCTTGATTTTGCTAGAGTCCAAAAATCTATCTATCTCAGCCTTGATTATATTCAGAGACTCAGCATCCACAGACCTCTGCGGTAGAGAATTCCAAAGATTCACAACCTTCTGAATGAAGAAATTCCTTCACATCTCTGTCTTAAATGGCCGTCCCCTTATCCTGAGACGATGTCGCCTAGTTCTAGACTCTCCAGCCAGGGGAAACAACCTCTCAGCATCTACCCTGTCAATGCCCTTCAGAATCTTGTATGTTTCAATGAGATCAGCTCTCATTCTTCTAAACTCCAGCGAGTATAGGTCCATTCTAAATCTAGGCTGACACTCCAGTGTAGTATTGAGGGAGTGCTAGATTATCTGGAGATGCCATCTTTCGGATGGGAAGGTTAAATTGAGGCACTGAAGTTTCAGTCTAGATTCTGTTCTCAAGTGCTGGAGTGGGGCTTGAGCCTATAACCTGATACATCAAATTTGAGAGTACTACCAACTGAACCAAGGTGACAATCCAGGATCTTCACAGTGGGGTCATTAATGTGGGTTTATTATGTAATCAATTACATTTTCTTTGAAATTACAGCTCCTGTATATATATATGTTTTTTCCCTCTTACCAGCGAACAAATTCTCAGTGATTAAATAATTTACGAACTTTAATAACACAAGTATTTAACGATAGCTTATTTAATGGCTAAGAAGAGGCAGAAAGTGGTTTGTATGTCCTTATTACTTTTATTTAGAAAGAAAGACTTGCATTTATATAGTGCCGTTCACGACCACCGGACGTCTCAAAGCGTTTTACAGCCAATAAAGTGCTTTTGCAGTGTAATCACTGGTGTAATGTGGGAAACACGGCGGCCAATTTGTGCACAAGCAAGTTCCCACAAACAGCAATGTGAAATGACCAGATAATCTGTTTTTTTGTTATGTTGGTTGAAGGATAAATATTGGCCAGGACATTGGGGAAAACTCCCCTGCTCTTCTTCAAAATAGTGCCATGGGATCTTTTACATCCATTTGAGATAGCAGATTGGCTTAATGTTTCATCTGAAAGATGGCACCTCCAACAGTGCAGTGCTATACTTGAGTGTCAATCTACAATTTTTTTGTTTTCAACTCCCTGGAGTGGGACTTGAACCCACAACTTTCTGACCCAGAGACGAGAGTGCTATCCACTGAGCCATAGCTGTCATCTACACGCTATAATTGTTTTTTTTGTTTAGAAATTTCTGTTAATTGCTAAAGGAGTCAGGCACGTCACATTGCCACAGGTGCTGATCCACTGACTGGTCTTATGCCATACTCCAGCCTATCTAAATCCAGTTGGCCTGAGAAAACGATTTATTTCTTCAGCGCAGCCTCAATGGTGCGTGCATTCAAATGTCAACATAGTGGGTGGTCTGTATTTCCAATTAAGTTTCTGTTATTCGGAACCATTTAAATTCTATGATCATGTCGAGTATATTTTAAGATAATTACTCACTTGGATGTAATTTAAATAGCAGACGGCATTTTCCAACTTTATGCCAATCTCGAGAGAGAGAGAGAGAGAAAAATTCAAGTATTTCACACTTCCAGTTATTGGTGATTCTCTTATGCACAACTATAAAACAATAGAAGCTCTTTTGTAAAAGTAACCAGTACAGTAGCCACTGCAAGACATGTGGGGAGTGAGCTGATGTCTGAGCAGATGTTCCTTTTACAAAAAAAATTCTTATTAACAGAGTGCCTCCTAACAAACATATGGGGAGGGAATTTTAACAGTCGGATAGGAGGTTAAAGGGTTAAAAAGCTGAATCCCGAACCCAACCCACCTCCAGCCCGCCCACCTCCAGTTATAACGGAGGTGAGACAGGGGCGCAGGCAACATATCCGCTCCCAGGAGGCGGGTTGGCACTTTAAATATGATAATGAGGCTGGAAGGCTCGTATTTAACCTGCTTCACAGGTTTAGCTGTGGCTGGCCAGGGACCCTGGGCTTCGGGAATCCCGGCAGCTGCAGAGAGGCGAGGACAGCCCAGCGATCACTACTAGTGAGCCGGGGGGAACAGTAGTGCTTCCCCACCCTGGTTTCCCAAGCTGCCCACCATCAGCACCCAACCAGCCCCATACAAACCCCCCACGCCCCCCCCACCCAGAATTGCACATTAGGCCCCTCCCCCTGGTGTCAGGGATTGGACATCCCGACCCCTGGTTCAGGTTCCCGCCCTCCCTGGGGTGGAGACTCGGACCAACCTGGAATTGTGACCACTCTGCCAGCGTTCCCTGCCCAATTGGAAGCCTGTCAATCATCAACAACAACAACAAAACAACAACTTGTATTTATATAGTATATAAAAACAGAGAATGCTGGAAATCTCAGTGGGTCAGGCAGCATCGTGGAGAGAAAAACAATGTTAACATTTCGGGTCGACAATCCTTCATCAAAAGAATTGACACTGAGCCACATAAGGAGAAATTAGTGCAGGTGACCAAAAGCTTGGTCAAAGAGGTAGGTTTTAAGGAACGTCTTAAAGGAGGAAAGAGAGGTAGAGAGGTGGAGAGGTTTAGACAGGGAATTCCAGAGCTTAGGGCCCAGGCAACAGAAGGCACGGACACCAATGGTTGAGCGATTATAATCAGGGATGCTCAAGAGGGTAGAATTAGATGAGCGCAAATATCTCGTGGGGGATGGGGGGGCTGAAGGAGATAGGGAGGGGCGAGGCCATGGAGGGATTTGAAAACAAGGATGAGAATTTTGAAATCAAGGTATTGCTTAACCAGGAACCAATATAGGTCAGCGAGCATAGGGATGATGACCACATCTGTAACCAGAGAGGACTGGAAAATGATGGTCAGAGCCTCTGCTATTTACTCTTTTGCTTCTCTTAACAGCTTGGGTTAGATTTCATCCGGGCCTGGGGATTTATCCACTTTAAAAGCTGCTATGCCCCTTAATACTTCCTCTCTTGCAATGTTTATCTTGTCTAATTAAATATTGGAAAGACCGAAGCCATTATCTTTGGTCCCCGCTGCAAACTGTGTTCCCTAACCATTGACTCCATCCCTCTCCCGAGCATCAATCTGAGGGTGAACAAGACTGTTTGCAACCTAGGTATCATATTTGATCCTGAAATGAGTTTCCAGCCACATATCCCTGGCATAACTAAATACGCCTTTTTCCACCTCCACAACATTGCCCGCCTCCACTCCTTCCTCAGCTTTTCTGCTGCTGAAACCCTTATTCATGACTTTGTTACCTCTAGACTAGACAACCACCTGGCTGGCCTCCCACATTCTACACTACATAAACTTGAGGTCATCCTAAACGCAGCAGCCCCTGTCCTAACTCGCACCAAACTGACCTACATTGGCTCCCGGTTAAACAATGCCTCGATTTCAAAATTCTCATCCTTGTTTACAAATCACTCCATGGCTATCTATGTAATCTTCTTCACCCTCTCAACTCCACAGGATGTCTTCATTCCTCAATTTTGAGCATCCCTGATTATAACTGCTCAACCATTGGTGGCTGTGCCTTCAGCAGTTTGGACCCTTAGCTCTGGAACTCCCTCCCTAAACCTCTCCGTCTCTCGACCTCTCTTTCCTCCTTTAAGACGCTCCTTAAAACCTAGCTCTTCAACCAAACATTTGGTCATCTGCCTTAATTTCTTCTTTTATGGCCCGGTGTCAAATTTATTTGTTTTGTCTTGTACACTGTTGTGAAGCATTTGGGACGTTTTACTACGTTAAAGGCACTTTATAAATTAAAGTTATTATTATCATTAATATTTCACACTCGTCCTCCCTCTTTGCAAAGTCTGCATCACCCCTCTCTTTTGTGAAAACAGATGCAAAGTGTTCATTAAGAATCATACCCACGTCTCCTGCCTCCACACACAGATTTCCTTTACGATCTCTAATAGGCCCCACTCTTTCTCCAGTTATCCTTTTGCTCTTAATGTATTTATAAAACATCTTTGGGTTTTCCCTGATTTTACTTGCCAACATTCTTTCATGTTCTCACTTTGCTTTCCTGATATCTTTTTTAATTGCACCCCTGCACTTCTTATACTCCTCTAGAGCTTCTACAGTAATGAGTTCTCGGTATCTGTCATAAGCTTCCCTTTTTTTCTTTATCTTACCCTGTATGTCCCTTGACATCGAGGGGGCTCTAGATTTGTTATCCATACCCTTTTTTTAAGGGAACGTACTTGCTCTGTACCCTCAGGATCTCCTCCTTGAATGCCTCCCACTGCTCTGACACTAATTTACCATCAAGTAGCCATTTCCAGTCCACTTTGGCCAAATCACATCTCAGCTCAGCAAAATTGGCTTTACCCCAATTGAGAACTTTTTTTCCTGGTCTGCCTTTGTCCTTTTCCATAACTATCCTAAATCTTACTGAATTATGATCACTAGTACCAAAATGCTCTTCCACTGATATCCCTTCCACCTGTCCCTCTTCATTCCCTAAGACCAAGTCTAGAACCGCCCCCTCCCTTGTTGGGCTTGTTACATACTGGCTAAAGAAGTTCTCCTGAATGCATTTTAGGAATTCCGCACCCTCTGTACCATTCACACTACTTTTTTCCCAGTTAATATTAGGATAATTGAAATCTCCCACTATTACAACTCTATAGTTTTTGCACTTTGCAGCAATTTTCCCACTTATTTGTTTTCTATCTCCCTCTGACCATTTGGGGGATCTATGTTATGTGGCTCGATGTCAAATTTATCTGTTATAACACTGCTGCGAAGTGCCTTGGGATGTTTTACTATGTTAAAGGCACATTGTAAATTAAAGTTATTGGAGCATGGGCAGATACATCAGGAGCAGCGAGCTGGGGCAAAGGAGCGATGAGTGATCATGGAGCGACGTAATCGGGGCCCAGGAGAGGCGTGAGTTCGGGGCCCAGGCGAGGTGAGGGCCCAGGGGCAGCACGGGCCAGCCCACACTGCAATATGTGTGCACACTAGGTCCATGCAGCAGAGATGATCTCCAGTCGTCTTGGTGAATCCTTGCCACTGGACCAAGACCTAACTCTGGTATGCAACGGCCACCACATGTTAAAAAAATCCATGCACAGGCATCTTCCATCCTTCAAGATGTAGTTCAGGACCTGGAATATTAGGTCCGTCATTGAAACACCTGTGAACTCATCCCTTTTTGGCGTGGAAGTTAGTCATCCTCGATACGAGGGACTGCATATGATGATGATGATGATGATGGGTGAGCAGCATTTGATGCGAGTTAGGACATGGACAGCCCGAGTTTTGGATCACCTTAAATTTACTTAGGGTAGAATGTGGAAGGCTGGTCAAGGTGTTAGAATAGTCAAGTCTAGAGGTAACAAAGGCATGAATGAGACCTTCAACAGAGGATGAGCTGAGGCAAGAATGGAGACCGGCAATGTTAAGGAGGTGGAAATAGGCGGTCTGTCTTAGTTATACTGCTCAGTTCAGGGTCAAATATGACACCAAGGTTGCGAGCAGTTTGGTTCAGCCTCAGACAGATGTTGTGGAAAGGGATAGAGTCAGTGGCTCAGGAATGGAGTTTGTGGCGGGGACCAAAAACAATGGCTTCCGCCTTCCCAATATTTAATTGGAGAAAATTGCTGCTCATCCAGATCTGGATGTCAGACCAGCAGTCTGACAACTTAGAGACTGTGGAGGGGTCGAGAGAAGTGGTGGTGAGATAGAACTGGGTGTCATCAGCATACATGTGAATACTGATGCTGTGTTTTCGAATGATGTTGCCAAGGGACAACATGTAAATGATAAACAGGAGGTGGCCAAGGATAGATCCTTGGGGGAACACCAGAAATAATGATGCAGGAGTGGGAAGAGAAGCCATTGCAGGAGCTTTTCTGGCTACTATAAGATAGATAATAATGGAATTAGGCGAATGCAGTCCCACCCAGCTGGATGACGGTGGAGAGGCATTGGAGAAGGATGGAGTGGTCAACCGTGTCAAAGGCTGCAGACAAGTCAAGAAGGATGAGGAGGGACAGTTTGCCTTTGTCACAGTCACAAAGGATATCATTTGTATCTTGACGAGAGTCGTTTCGGTACTGTGGCAGGGGCAGAAACCTGATTGGTAGAATTCAAACATGGAGTTTCGGGAAAGTTGTGCATGGATTTGGGAGATGACAACACATTCAAGAACTTTGGAGAGGAAAGAGGAAAGGGTGGTTGGAGATGGGGCGGTAGTTTGCAAGGACAGAGGGGTCAAGAGTTGTTTTGTTGAGGAGAGGGGTGATAACGGCAGAATCGAGGGAGAGGGGGACAGTACCTGAGGAGAGAGAACCATTAACAATGTCAGCTAACATGGGAGCCAGAAAAGGAAATTGAGTGGTCAGCAGTTTGGTTGAAATAGGGTCAAGGGAGCAGGAAGTGGGTCTCATGGACAAGATGAGCGTGGAGAGGTCAGGAGGGAAGATTGGAGAGAAACAGCAGAAATATGTGAGGTCAGGGCTAGGGCAGAGGGTGATCCTTAGAGGAAGTTTGGCCCAGTGGGCTTGGGGAAGGAAGGGAAGTGGCAGAGGAAACTGACTGGATGGTCTCAATCTTAGAGACAAAGATTTCCATGAGCTCCTCATACTTGTTGTGGGAGGTGAAGGTGGAGGAGACAGGGGAGAGGGGTTTAAGAAGATGGTTAGCAGTGAAGAATAGAAGACGGGGTTTATCTTTGCATTCCAGAATGATTCAGGAACAGTCAGCAATTTTGACAGACAAGAGCAGGACCCGATAATGCTTTATGTGGTCCAGCCAGATCTGACGGTGAATGGCTAAACCAGTTGTTTGCAAATCTGTTCAAGTCTGCATCCCTTGGACTTAAGAGAGAGAAGATAAGGGCCATACCAGGGGGAATGGCCAGGGTGAACGAGAGTAATTGTTTTAATAGGGACTAGGGCATCAAAAGTGGTGATGAGGGGTGGTTCAGCAGATCGGTAGCTGCACAAATGTCATGGTGAGTGGAGGGGCAAAGACTGGACAGTTGGGAGTTCATAAGCGCAGTTGTAAGAGAATCGGGAGAGAGTTTTTTCCAAGGATGGACACAAAAAGAAGTAGGATGGTGGGCGGGGGCACATGGAAGGCGAATGTGTGTGGAGAGCGATAAGCGGAAGTGGTCAGAAATGGCTTTATCCGCAATTGACACAATGGGAGTAGCAAGGCCATGAGAGATGGCATGGTCAAGGGAGTGAGCGTGAGTGTGGGTTGGGAAGTTCACATGAAGAGAGAGGGATTCAGGGACGACAGGAGGTTAGTGAACTCAGAGGAGAGCGAGCATGATGAATTGAGATGGAGGTTGAAATCACCGAACAGTCGCTCGGTGTAGAGGGTGAGGGAGGAAAGCAGTGAAGATATCTCGGTAAAAATGTTTTATGGTACCTGGGTGGGCAGCAGAGAATGAGAATTTTAAATGAGAGGTGAGAGGGGTAGAATAAGGTGAGATGCTCAAAGGAGGAGAAAGTACCGGAGGAATAGGGGGACAGACCAAGGTGTGATTTGCTGATGAGAGCCACGGTGGACTGGGCGGGGCAAGTGGTGAAAGGTATAGCCAGGTGGGGAGGCTTCATTTAAGAGTAAGATGTCTTCAGGCAACTTTCCGTCAGGGCCGGAATGTCGATGCAATCATCCACGATAAGCTCATGGATGGCAAGGGCCTTGTTCGCAAGTGAACGGACGTTCTGCAAGGATATGCAGAGATGGCCAGTGATGGCTGCCCCACTGTCAGCATCCACAGGATCAGCGCTGGGGGGGGTGGGGGTGAGTTGGACCGGGAGGAGATTGGCAAGATTAGTCGCCAGTGGGTGAGCTGGGCAGAAAAGACCGCGAGAGAGTAGGATGGGACAGTTGGGGATTGCTGCTTGTAAGGAGGCAACGATGAGTCCCTCGACGGGCCCTTCGTAGAATGACAGGAGAGGTACAGAGGGATGTTGTAGGCTTATCTAAAAGGAGTCGAGCCTGGGATGGCGGCAGGAGAGTGGGAAGGTCAAAGAGTAATGAAGGATTGGGGTCGGGATTTGGGAGGGAGAGTATCCGAGAGAGGAGAGATGAAAGGAGACATGACAACAGGAGAGAATGGTCAGGGAGGAATAGAGAGAAAAGGAAAAGAGAGGGGAAAGTGGAAAAGCATTGAATGGCTCAGGATGGAGCTGCAGCCAAAGTGCGCACGAGAATGGACACAGGGGAAAAGCTCGGGTTACATAGGCCTGTTTAAATGTTATAATTAATGGGACACATATTTCCTAGTAACAGGCAATGGTATCAGGCTGGCTTCCGAGTCGGGAACCTGTCCATGACTTCGCACGCAGGCTGTGGAATTAATACTCCACAGTGCGCAGGTAGACCCGGACTTCTGGGTTTCCCCCCGCTCCCGGAGGGTCCAAAATTTAAAGGGGGGAAAGTGGAAAAGTATTGAATGGCTCAGGATGGAGCTGCTGCCAAAGTGCGCTCGAGAATGGACACAAGGGAAAACCTCAGATTCCGCTTGTCCCTGTCCCGCCTCCGTTAAACTCGGAAGTGGGCGGGATCGAGACGGGTTGAATTTTTTACATTTTCTGTTCTTACCGGACCCAAACCTACCTGTTGTTGGGGGTTAAAATTACTCCCCAATGTTTCATGTCGATGACCTTTCATCTGGAGTTGAATGCTGACCTGATTCCAGTCGGGAATGGTGTGAGACCTCTCAGAGGAAGCAATCGCACGTTGCTTTGAGTTTGACATCACATGGAGCACAACGACAGTGCATCGCCAACCTGGATTAAAGAAGGCACCTTTTAATTGCGATGAGAAGGAGGATACACCTACACACCCTCTCAGAACATTTGAGGGTTGAATCCCCTCCGGGGGTTTCTTCTGCTCCGCTGCCGTAACTTGAACAGTAACTTGAGCTTACATGATGTTAATAGAGTTTCCATCTGGTGGGAGCTGAGCTGTGCACATGTGGACCGACGTTCACAGACAGGACTCTCTCCCAGCAGTGAGAATTCAATTGCAAGCTGGGCACTACAACAACAACAACTTCCATCTGCATAGTGCCTTTAATGTAGTAAATTGTCACATGGCCAGGACGCTACCAAACAAAATTTGACACCGAGCCATAATAAAGAGATATGAGGACGTGACTATTGCTTAGTCAAAGCAGTAGGTTTTAGGATCGACTTAAAGGAGTAAAAAGAAGTAGAGAGATGGAGAGATTAAGGGAGGGAATTCCAGAGTTTAGGGCCTAGGCAGCTGACGGTATGGAAGCCAATGATGGAGCGAAGGAAATCGGAGATGCGCAAGAGGCCAGAATTGGAGCAGCGCAGAGAGGGCTGGCAGTGTTACCTGACTGCAGAAATAGTGTTGTAAGCACAGCCTCAGAATACAGCAGAAGATTAAAAGCCTGAATCCCAAATCTTTAGCAAAACCTTCTCAGGATGGGGGGGGTGGGGTGGGGGCGGGGGGAAAGGGGGAAGAACATACAAGGTGTTCCCCCGACTTTGTTTCTGCTTGAAGTTTATCAGAAATCCCAGAGAAAGTGTAAACAGTCAATATTCCGCCCAAGGTTAGAGCAGGAGATTGGGAGAAACCGTTGTAATTTCTACCTCCTTGAGAAAATAATTTAATTTCCATCTGAATTCTTTTCCCCTCAATGTTCTCTCCACTTCAGCCCTCTTGCCTTGAATGCCCTGACCTCGCTGGAGTATGATTCGATGGACACCAGCAGCTCCCACTATCTCACCCTGGTGGCAGATGATTTTCCTTCAGCACATCGAGAAATAAAAAATAGCAGAAGGCATCTTGGTGAGGAGAAAAAAAACATAATCTCATTTACTTAACTTCAATTCTTCTCCATCAGTCTCAATTTGTTTCGCTTTTGACAATCTATTTCCATCAAATCTTGGTGTTGAAAGTTTTGAACACAGACTTCAGATGCTTCATTCGCCACATGAATAAAAGATGTCTTCACAAGATTGCCAGTAATTTCAGTGTGAATCCCTCTATTCGATTTAATCACTTTCCAAACACAATAAAATGCCCATCTCTAAGATCGTGTTACTTCTCCTGGGGTGTGTGGTCATTACTTGTTCCTCATTTATTTGCTTGTGACCAGCTGGTTATCAAACATTATTGGAAATATCTATAGCCTCTTCTTTTAATGTGGATCAATTTACTCAATAAATATTCTGTTACTCGAAGTCTTGGATGTATCCTGAAGATTCCGTGTTCTGTTTTTACTAGCTGGTACTTACTAAACTTCCTAGAGTTTTATGAGTTGTACGGCGCCACATCTCTTGGGTAAACTCTCTTAAGTAAAACCTTTTATTTGTAACATATTGTCTGTGTCTTACCAGTTTCTTATCGCCTAATCTAACAGTGATCCTAACACATATATTCTCCAGGTCTCCTTTCGCATCGTCAGCAGTTGATTAATATTTGGAAGTGTAAGTGCTATTTGTAGCATCTTTTCTAAACCTCACCGTATCAAAGGTTGTCATAGGATAGTGCAGCACCATTGTTTAACATATTTATGTGAAATTCCTGCTTTCTGCTATGTCAGCGGAGGCATTAACTTGTTTATCTTGAATGCGTTAATGCTTCTGCTAAAATAGGGGAATTTCAGACCAATGCATCAAATATTCGTGATTTCACAGCATTTCAGTTTAACAAAGAATTGTAGATTACTCAGTGTTTAGTTGTCATTCTGCTGTGGTGGGTTTTCTTTGGTGTAAAGTGGTAATGTTAATGATAGTGGGCCGGAATTTGTTAGAACAGAGTATTTTTTTTTTGTTCGTTCATGGGATGTAGGCGTCGCTGGAAAGGCCGGCATTTATTCCCCATCCCTAACGACCCTTGAGTGGCTTGCTAGGCCACTTCAGAGGGCAGTTAAGTTTCAACAACGCTGCTGTGGGTCTGGAGTCACATATAGGCCAGACCAGGTAAGGGCAGCTGATATCCCTCTCTAAAGGACGTTAGTGAACCAGGTGTTACGATTCAATGTCAAATCAGTTACAGAAAGAGTTATAAAGGGGGAATTATATCCCCATAAAACAGGTGGGTTTGGGTCGGGTGGGAAGTTAAAGTGTTAAAAAACTGAATCTTGACCCCAGCCCACCTCCAACCTGACCATCTTCAGTTTTAACAGAGGTGGGACAGGGACGGGTGGCCAACCTGTGCCCAGGAGGGGGTAAGGTGTGATGTATGCAACTCTATGTAACCAGTATCATACCGCCACCAGAAGGCATACCTGTTGGAGTCCCAAGGGATCCCAGCATCCTTGGGAGCACTGTATATAAGCAGGCCTCCCATGCTGTACCTACACTCTGGAGTTAGAATAAAGGAGCTAAGATCACACTTACTCACGTCTACAGTACTCAGTTAAATTACTTATGAATATAACAACTGGTGACAAGATAATGAACCATCATGCAAAAATGCAGAGAACTCTTGGTATCCTGGAGAAATTCTTAGAAGGGGATGATTGGGAGGCCTTCATGAAGCGACTCAACCAATACTTCATGGCCAAAGAGCTGGAAGGGGATGAGAACGTTGCCAACAAAGAACGATCCTCCTCACCGTCTGTGGGACAACAACCTATGGCCTCATGAAGAATCTTCTAGCTCTGGTGAAACCAACAACCAAATCGTATGAAGAACTGTGTACGCTGGTCCGGGAGCACCTAAATCCACAGGAGAGCATTCTGATGACAAGGTATCGATTTTACACATGTCAACGGTCGGAAGGCCAGGAAGTGGTGAGCTATGTCGCCAAACTAAGGCGCCTTGCAGAACATTGCGAATTCGATGGATTCCTTGAGCAAATGCTAAGCGACTTCTTTGTGCTTGGCATTGGCCATGAAGCTATCCTTCACAAACTATTGACTGTTGAAACACCGAACCTGAGCAAAGCCATAACGATAGCCCAGCGAATACACCAAAAAGATTTTGCAGTAAAAAGAGGTTTCGGCAAGTACTGTACACAAAGTAACGTCATTTTCAGGCAGGAATGCATATGGCAGAATGTACATGCCTGCAGCTGCACGACCTCAGATGACCCAGAGTCCACCATCAAAAGTTAAAGCGAGGTGGTTACCACCTTGTTGGCACTGCGGAGGTTATCATCGAGCCCATCAATGCCGCTTCAAACACTATGCATGCAAAGGATGTGGAACAATGGGAGATCTCCAGCAAATGTGCAGACGAGCTGCAAACCCTGCAAACCACCATGTTGCAGAGGAAGATCGATCCATGGCGGATCAGACTGAACTAGAGACTCGAACCAAGGAGGCAGAAGTGTACGGGATACACACCTTCACCACGAAATGTCCACCGATCCTGTTAAAATTCGAACCGGACGGAATTCCAGTATCCATGGAACTGGACACGGGTGCGAGTCAGTCTATCATGAGCAAAAAGGCCTTCGAGAGGCCGTGGTGCAACAAGGCACACAGGCCCAAGCTTAACCCCATTCATACTAAGCTGAGAACTTACACTAAAGAGCTGATTCCTGTAATTGGTAATGCAGCAGTAAAAGTCTCCTATGATGGAGCGGTGCAGGAACTACTACTATGGATTGTACCAGGAGATGGCTCCACACTGTTCGGCAGAAGCTGGCTGGGGAAAATCCGCTGGAACTGGGATGACATCCGAGCACTCTCGTCCGTCGACAACGCCTCATGTGCCCAGGTTCTGAGCAAGTTTCAGTCGTTGTTTGAAGGCATCGGAAGTTTCTCGGGGCGAAGGTGCAGATCCATTTGGTTCCCGGTACACGACCCATCCACAACAAGGCATGAGCGGTGCCATATATGAAGTGAGAGAAAGTGGAGATCGAGCTGGACAGGCTGCAGCAAGAAGACATCATCGCGCTGGTGGAGTTCAACAAGTGGGCTAGTCCAACTGTTCCAGTCCGCAAGGGCAATGGCACGGTCAGAATTTGTGGGGATATAAAGTAACGATAAACCGTTTTTCGCTACAGGACTAGTACCCGCTACCCAAAGCAGATGAACTATTTACGACCCTGGCTGGAGGGAAGACGTTCACCAAGTTGGACCTGACCTCGGCCTATATGACGCAGTAGCTGACGGAATCTTCGCAAGGCCTCACCTGCATCAACACGCACAAAGGTTTGTTCATCTACAATAGATGCCTGTTTGGGATTCGATCGGCCGTGGCTAATTTTCAAAGGAACATGCAGAACCTGCTAAATTCGGTTCTGCGCACCGTGGTTTTCCAGGACGACATATTGATCACAGGTCGGGACACCATCGAACACTTGAAGAACCTGGAAGAAGTTCTAAGTCAGCTGTATCACGTGGGACTCAGTTTGAAACGCTCGAAGTGTGTTTTCCTGGCAAAGAGGTCGAGTTCTTAGGTAGAAGAATCGCGGCACACGGCATCAGACCCACCGACGCCAAGACGGAGGCCATCAAGAATGCGCTGAGACCACAGAACGTGACAGAGCTGCGGTCGTTCCTGGGACTCCTCAACTATTTTGGTAATTTCCTACCCGGGTTAAGCACCTTGCTAGAACCCCTACATGTGCTGCTATGCAAAGGAGATGACTGGGTATGGGGGAAATCACAAGAGGCTGCTTTTAAGAAAGCCCAAAATCTGTTATGTTCCAACAAACTGCTTGTTCTGTATAACCCATGTAAACATTTAGTGCTAGCTTGCAATGCATCTTCGTGTGGGATTGGGTGTGTGTTACAACAAGCAAACAAATCGTGAACATTGCAACCGGTCGCCTATGCGTCCAGGAGTTTGTCCAAGGCCGAAAGGGCCTACAGCATGATTGAAAAAGAAGCTCTGGCATGCATTTACAGGGTGAAAAAAGTGCACCAGTATCTGTTTGGACTTAAGTTTGAGTTAGAAACTGACCATAAGCCGCTCATATCGCTATTCTCAGAGAGCAAAGGGATTGATACCAATGCCTCTGTCCGCATCCAAAGATGGGCGCTCACGTTGTCTGCATATAACTCTGTAATCCGCCACAGACCAGGCACAGAGAACTGCGCTGATGCTCTCAGTCGGTTACCATTGCCCAGCACCTGGGTGGAAATGGGACAGCCTGCAGACTTGCTCTTGGTGATGGATGCATTTGAAAACGAAAAGTCACTCGTTATGGCCCGCCAGATCAAGACCTGGACCAGCCAGGATCCTTTACTGTCCCTTGTAAAAAAAACTGTGTCCTCCATGGGAGCTGGTCCAGCGTCCCAGCGGAGATGCATGAAGAGATCAAGCCATTCCAGCGGCGCAAAGACGCAATGTCCATTTAGGCAGACTCTCTTTTGTGGGGCAATCACGTGGTTTTGCCGAAGAAAGGCAGGTAAACGTTCATACCTGACCTACACAGTACCCACCCAGGCATAGTAATGATGAAAGCTATAGCCAGATCCCAGGTGTGGTGGCCCGGCATCGACTCAGATTTGGAGTCTTGCGTGCGCCAATGCAAGACTTGCTCTCGACTGAGTAATGCACCCAGGGAGGCACCGCTAAGTTTGTGGTCATGGCCCTCCAAACCATGGTCTAGGGTCGTGGTCGACTTTGTTGGCCCGTTTCTAGGCAAAATGTTTTTGGTTGTTGTGGATGTTTATTCAAAATGGATTGAGTGCATAATAATGTCTGTAAGCACATCCACTGCCACCATCGAAAGCCTACGAGCCATGTTTGCCACACACGGCCTGCCTGATATCCTTCTCAGCGACAATGGGCCGTGCTTCACCAGCGCTGAATTCAAGGAATTCATGACCCACAATGGGATCAAGCATGTCACATCTGCCCCGTTCAAGCCCGCATCCAACGGCCAGGCAGAATGGGCAGTCCAAATCACCAAGCAAAGTTTGAAACATGTGTCGGAAGGCTCTCTGCAGACCCGTCTGTCCCGAGTACTGCTCAGCTACCGCACCAGACCCCACTCGCTCACCGGGGTTTCCCCAGCCGAGCTGCTCATGAAAAAGGCACTCAAAACAAGGCTCTCTCTTGTCCACCCTGATTGCCATGATCACGTCGAGAACAGGCGGCATCAACAAAGCATGTACCATGATCGCACAAACTTATCACGCAACATTGAAGTCACTGACCCTGTATTTGTACTCAACTATGCACATGGTCCTAAATGGCTTGCTGGCACTGTCATAGCCAAAGAATGGAGTAGGATGTTTCAGGTCAAATTTGCTAATGGACTAACTTGCAGAAAGCATTTGGACCAAACCAAACATGCGATTCACAGACAGCCACGAGCAACCCAAAGAGGACACCACCAACTTCAATCCTCCAACACACACACAAGTGGCAACCGACATCACAGTTGACCATGAAGCTGAACTCACCATCCCCAGCAGCCCAGCAAGGCCGGCTACCCAGCAGCCCAGCAAAGAACCAACCAACTTACCTACAGCTGCATTTGTACCGAGACGATCGACAAGGGAGGGAAAAGCCCCAGATCGTCTCACACTGTAAGTAAGTGTACTGTTGACTTTGGGAGGGAGTGATGTTATTTATGCATTGTATCATACCGCCACAAGAGGGCGTACCTGTTGGAGTCCCAAGGGATCCCAGCACCCCTTGGGAGCACTGTATATAAGCAGGTCTCCCATGCTGTAACTGCACTCTGGAGTTAGAATAAAGGAACTAAGGTAACACTTACTCACATCTACAGTACTCAGTTACATTACTTTGTTATGAACATAACAGTTGGCACTTTAAATATTATAATGAGGCTGTGTGCCTCATTTTGAATCTCCATTTTAAATGTAACTCTGGGTGACCGGGTTTTCCAGGCGACGAGGAACCCGCCAGCTCAAGGAAGGTGAGGACAGCTGGATCCAGGAGGTACCTGCCTTTCCACTTACCTGCTGGATTCGGCGGGATTCAGCGTTCCTGCCTCGCCAACCTCCCACAATCGGACGCCCCCCACCAGCCGATTTTCCCAATCTCCCACCAGCCTCCACCCCAAGACCTCCGGCCCCCGCATGAGGCCTCCGGTCTCCGATCCCCTCTCCAGACTTCTGACCACCGGCTTCCGACCACCCCTCGAGCCTCCTGCAGCCGACCCCTCCAATGATCTTCAGCCCCCAACCCTACCGATGATCTGCAGCCACCGACCCCTCCCTCCTCTCTGCCGCCTGGTGCATGTGGGAAACAGAGAATCAAAATGTTACTCAGGCCTTGCCATTAAATTCGGCAAAGTCTGAAGGAAACCAGTATTTCTGGGTTTCCTGAGCACATTCCAGCAACTACCACCTCTCAACCCTGCTCCCTACCTGCCTCAACATTAAAATTCCTGCCAAAGAGAAGGAAAGAAAGATTGGATTAAGAAAGAGAAAAAGGAAAAGTAAGAAAGAAAATGTAAAAATGCATAATTTGATATTTTTAAAATCTACAACAATTCACTAACTGAAGGAATGAATGTTACACTATGAACTGTTTTACTTTCTGGGCAAGAGAGGTTGATTGACAGTCATTAACAATTAATCATTATAGGCAATCCCTCAGAATCGAGGAAGACTTGCTTCCACTCTTAAAAATGAGCCCTTTGGTGGCTGAACAGTCCAATACGAGAACCACAGTCCCTGTCACAGGTAGGACAGGTAGTCATTGAGGGAAGGGGTGGGTGAGACTGGTTTTCCGCACGCTTGATTTCTGCATGCTCTCAGCAATGAGACGCGAGGTGCGAGGTGCCCTCCCGGATGCACTTCCTCCACGTAGGGCGGTCTTTGGCCAGGGACTCCCAGGTGTCAGTGGGGATGTTGCACTTTTTCAGGGAGGTTTTCAGGGTGTCCCTGTAATGTTTCCTCTGCCCATCTTTGGCTCGTTTGCCGTGAAGAAGTTCCGAATAGAGCGCTTGCTTTGGGAGTCTCGTGTCTGGCATGCGAACGATGTGGCCTGCCCAGCGGAGCTGATCAAGTGTGGTCAGTGCTTCAATGCTGGGGATGTTGGCCTAGTCGAGGACGCTAATGTTGGTGCGTCTGTCCTCCCATGGGATTTGTAGGATCTTGTGCAGGCATCGTTGGTGGTATTTCTCCAGCGACTTGAGGTGTCTGCTGTACATGGTCCACGTCTCTGAGCCTTACAGGAGGGCGGGTATTACTACAGCCCTGTAGACCATGAGCTTGGTGGCAGTTTTGAGGGCCTGGTCCTCAGGTGGCCAAAGACTGCACTGGCGCACTGGAGGCGGTGTTGAATCTCATCATCAATGTCTGCTCTTGTTGATAAGAGGCTCCCAAGGTATGAGAAATGGTCCACATTGTCCAGGGCTGCGCCGTAGATCTTGATGACTGGGGGGCAGTGCTGTGCGGTGAGGACAGGCTGGTGGAGGACCTTTGTCTTACGAATGTTTAGCGTAAGGCCCATGCTTTCGTACGCCTCAGTAAATACGTCGACTATGTCCTGGAGTTCAGCCTCTGAATGTGCGCAGTCACAGGCATCGTCCGCATGCTGTAGCTCGACGCAGAGGTTGGGGTGATCTTGGACCTGGCCTGGAGACGGCGAAGGTTGAACAGCTTCCCACTGGTTCTGGAGTTTAGTTCCACTCCAGCATGTAGCTAGTTAACTGTGAGGAAGCGAAGAAGATTGATAAGAGGGTTGGGGCGATGACGCAGCCCTGTTTGACCCCGGTCCGGACGTGGATTGGGTCTGTGACAATTATCACATCACTTACTCTGTTAATTACTAGACTTAACTGTCTGTGCCTCGTTTAATGAGAATTAATCTGCAGTTGCAGCAACATCATGAAAAACTCATGTGGAAGTTAGGCAGGAGATGCCATTTTTGCAAAGCTAAAGGCGGAATGGCGTGAATCAGCCAGCGACTTGTGGCGATTTGTGATTCACGGGGTACCTCTTCCTCGCTACAAGTTGCCGGCTGATTTGCACACCAATAACAGCGTGTGTCATTCAGACACGGCTATGTTTTCAGCATGCTCCAGGCCATTTTGGTGGAATAAAGCATCCTGGGTCAATGGCTACATTGATATGAATTGAGCTCCGTCACTCAGTCACTCTGTCATTCCTGTAGCCCAGTTTCTCTGTAGCACTGTGTTGAGCAAAACTATTTCAAAAGAAATGCAATTGGATAAACACAGATTAACATAATAATGCTAAACATAATTATATTTAATTGTCAGTGATTTATTAAAAGGGTGCTGATGGTGCCACTTGCTTCTTCATATCACATTGCCTGCCTCAATCCAAAAGTGAATGCAAGGCATAAATAAAATGGCAACATTGAGCAAGAAAATTGCAGAATGAAGCACTTACTCAGAAACCAAGAATCTTACATTTTATTCATTTCATCGATTTGCTTACTTATTTCTTCCTCCACCTCCCTTCCACTATTAGGTCGTCTGTGGCATACCCCAATTAGCATGATCAATCCTTCTTATCTTTTATCTCAATCCATATAGACACTGTTTCTATCTTACTGTTAGTTATGTCCCTTTTCTCTACTGCCATTATGTTATCTTTAATCAGTACAGCTACCACTCCTCTCCTTCTTATTTCCCTATCCTTTCTAAATATGTTATAACCTGCAATATTTAATTGTCAGTCATGTTCTTTCTATAGCATGTTTCAGTTGACCCTACTATATTTGCTCCCTCATGAAGAATTGCCTCCAGTTCTCCCGTTTTATTTTGGACGCTGTGCACATTGCTATACAGGCAGTTTCATTTGTTTTTATTAGTCGTTCCTCTCACTTTATTTCCAGCAAACTTTTTATGCTTCTGTGTTATAACTGTATTTATTTCCTGACCGCTTATGTTATCTTTATTCCTTAGAAAGAAAAGAAAGACTTGGATTTATATAGAGCCTTTCACAATCACCGGATGTCTCAAAGCACTTTACAGCCAATGAAGTACTTTTGGCGTGTAGTCACTGTTGTAATGTAGAATCTGGTCTCTACGCTCATCGCCTGTTTCTTTTATCATTACGTTTCTGCTATTTCTACCAGATCCCTCCCCCATCTTACTAGTTTAAAGCCTTATCACAGCCCTACTTATCCTTTCTGCTATATTAAAGAGAATATAATTGCTTGTTATATAGTCCACGTCTCTGAGCTACATAGTGCCACCAGCGCTGCCTCCGCAAGATCCTGCAAATCTACAGGGAAGATAGAGGGCACCAACGTCAGTGTCCTTGCCCAAGCCAACATCCCCAGCATTGAAGCGCTGATCACACTCGACCAGCTCCGTTGGGCGGGCCATATTGTCTGCATGCTCGACACGAGACTCCCTAAGCAAGTGCAATACTCGGAACTCCTACACGGCAAGCGAGCCCCAGGTGAGCAGAGGAAAACGCTTCAAGGACACCCTCAAAACCTCCTTGATAAAGTGTAACATCCCCACCGGCACCTGGGAATCCCTGGCCCAAGACTGCCCTAAGTGGAGGAAGAGCACCCAGGAGGGCGCTGAGCACCTTGAGCCTCGTTGCCGAGAGCATACAGAAACCAAGCGCAGACAGTGGAAGGAGCGTGCAGCAACCCAGGCTCCCCACCTACCCTTTCCTTCAACCACTGTCTGTCCCACCTGTGACAGAGACTGTACAGCCACCTGAGAACTCACTTTTAGAGTGGAAGCAAGTCTTCCTCGATTTCAAGGGACTGCCTATGATGATGAATTACTTGCTAATGCAATTCACTACAAGGCTCATTCTGTATGACATTAAAACATCTGACAGGTTGAATGTACTTGCTATGAAACAATAACTGAAGCATTCGAATTGTAGTCCATTGCATGTATTACAAAAATGCACTTATGATCCCTGATGAAAACAAGTCCCTAAAAATGCCATCTGCTGGATCCTGGAATTTATTACACAGTGAAGTGAAGTTCAAAATATGACTAATGTTTTTTTGGAAACAGCCAAAATGAGAAAAGCATTGCATTTCCAGTTATTACTGAAATTTCAAAATACAATTAAGATACGCAACATTCACAGATAATTAACGGCTTTCTCTGCAGAATTCCTAATTAAAACAACAGTACCTGCGTCCACTGGTTCTATCATGTGAAATATTTATATTATTGAAACCCGCAAATTACATATCTCAACTAATTTATTGCTTTGAAATTCAAAACCCAAGGACATTTTACATTGATCTAAGCAATGAACAGAGTTCCTTCGTAGTGTTCTTGAATGTCTTCCTGATAGACATTTAATTTAATAATCAGATCATGTCTGCTAACCCCTCTTGAGCCAAGCCACAGGAATACTATCCAATACTTTACTAATGTCTGATACATTGTCAGTTAAATCGAAAAGGATGTAGAATAGGACTTCAGAAGAAATGCCACCACAAGAAAGTATACTTTCTATCGTGTATTAAGAAAGACCTGCATTTCTATAGCACCCTGCATGACCTCAGGAAGTCCCAAAGCACGTTAAAGATACTGAAATAGTTTTGAAGTGTAGTCACTGTTGTACTGTAGGAAACACGGCAGCCTATTTACACACAGCGAGATCCCACAAACAGCAACATGATACTGACCATATAATCTGTTTTTTTACGACGGTGTTGGTTGAGGGGTAAATGCTGACCAGGGCACCAGGAAGAACTCCCCTGTTCTTCTTCGAAAAGTGCCATGGGATCTTTTACATCCACCTGAGAGGGCAGAGGGGACCTCAGTTTAATGTCTCATCTCTCCCTCAGTACTGGGCGGAAGTGTCGGCCTAGATTGTGGTCCCAAGTCATTGGCATGGGAATTGAACCCACAATCTTCTGACTCAGAGGCACATGTGCTACCAACTGAGCCATGGCTGGTCCATCACTGCAAAAGTGACAGATCACAATAAGTCAATGAATATCCATATTTCTGAAGCTTCCCTATAGGTCTGACCCTCCTGATGTAGAGCAGATTCTTTTTTTTTTAAATCCTAGGATGTTAGAAGGAACTGATTTTTTTTTGCCACACAATCACAATGCAGCCGAAGACTTTCATGGCAATGTACATTTCATGCTGCCAGTGCTGTGCATTTCACAACAATGTCTTGTTGTAGCTCTCCAGAGGACATTGAAGTGGCTCTCCTGTGGGAATGAGTGAGTTTGCCGCTCAGCATGACTCTGCCTGCCCTCCGTCTGTTTGTCAAATTGCCAGCTCCTCCAATTCTGCTACTTTCTCATCCATCACGAGAAGGGACAGTTCCAGTGGGCATGAATTCTTAGCATTTACCAAACCGAAGGGTCTTAGGACTTCCAAATGACAGCAAATAAACGCACATCTTTGTTCAGACTTTTGATGGCCTATTTACTAAAAAAAAAGATCTTACCTAATCAGAGCACAACTCCTGTTAAAGTTTAGAAGCAGAAACTAGGATTTAACAGAAATAGGAGAGAATATCATTAAAGCTGAATTAAATCAGCTGTTGTAGCCCTGCAGTTTTCTTTGACGCCCCACTGCAGCTTTCTGGCATTTTCTTTGACACATCAGGTTTGTGTAAAGAAAGAATGAACTTGTATTTATGTAGCCGCTTTCATGACTTTGAGATGTCCCAAAGTGCTTTACATCCAATGAAGTACTTTTGAAGTTAGTCACTGTTGTAATGGAGATAAACACGGTTCCATAAACAACTATGAGCTAATGACCAGATAATCTGTTTCTTCGTGATGTTGGTTGAGGGATAAATATTGGCCAGGATATGGGGGATAATTCCCCTGCTCTTCTTCAAATAGTGCCATGGGACCTTTTATGTCCAACTGAGAGGGCAGATGGAGCCTTGGTTTAACGTCTCATCTGAAAGATGGCACTTCCAATAGTACAGCACTCCCTCAATACTGCACTGAAGTGTCAGCCTAGACTATGTGGTTAAGTCTCCGGAGTGGGGCTTGAAACCACAATCTCTGACTCGGAAACGAGAGTGCTCCACTGAGCCAAGGCCAAATCTATGGCCCTGAGTTCGTGGTTGGTATGATGACGTACTCTTAGAGTACATGGTCATACTGCCTTTGAACGTGACCACAATCGGTCAAGTACCGACTGCACATCAGCTTTGCTGCACATTTCACCCCCTCATTGAAATAAATATGCTGGTGAAAACTTAGGTTAATTGTCCACCTACTGCACATTAATTACGCTGAAAATGTTTACATCTGATGCAAACAGGCGCAGGAAGCCGGCTGCACAATGTAAGGGGAGGGGGATGAGAAAAAAGTTTATGCTATATCCCATAACACTGAGACATTGGTTCGTTTTTGAGTGAATACAATCTTTGAAAGAAACTTTCATTTGTTCAAATTTGAACACAGGGCCTTTTTGTGTCATTGTCTTTGCTGCCCTAAAGCCTTTTGTAGTTTTGGTTTAATTATTTCCCAACTTCTATTTATATAGGATGTAATTCACTTTCGTAATTTCCTCATGTTATCAGACATTAAAATTTTCGATTTCAGATTATTTAACTTAATCAAAAGTTAGTTAGTCTAGTAGAGGAGCAACAAATTTGATAGGACTATAAAATACTGTAATTATCATCATCATCATAGGCAGTCCCTCGGGATCGAGGAAGACTTGCTTCCACTCTTAGCATGAGTTCTTAGGTGGCTGTACAGTCCAATACAAGAACCACAGTCTCTGTCACAGGTGGGACAGATAGCCATTGAGGGAAAGGGTGGGCAGGGAGCCTGGTTTGCCGCACGCTCCTTCCGCTGCCTGCGCATGATTTCTTCATGCTCTCAGCGACGATATTCGAGGTGCTCAGCGCCCTCCCAAATGCACTTTCTCCACTTAGGGCGGTCTATGGCCAGGGACTCCCAGGTGTTAGTGGGGATGTCGCACTTTATCAGGGAGGCTTTGAGGATGTCCTTGTAACGTTTCCTCTGCCCGCCTTTGGCTCGTTTGCCGTGGACGAGTTCCAAGTAGAGCGCTTGCTTTGGGAGTCTCATGTCTGGCATGCGAACTATGTGGCATGCCTAGCGGAGCTGATCAAGTGTGGTCAGTGCTTCAATGCTGGGGATGTTGGCCTGGACGGGGATGCTAATGTTGGTGCGTCTGTCCTCCCAGGGGATTTGTAGGATTATAGGCTTATGTTGTCATGGCCCAGAATTAAAGGCCCGATGATAATTCAGCTGCATGCTTTGTATAAAAAGCATCCTAATCGAGTTTAATAGTTTTAAGGACATCTTCAGTCAAAAGTATCTCGAGACTTTTCAGTGTTTGATCGAATTCTATTAATGTTGAAATTTTGGTTTGTGTATTAATAAAATAACATTTCTGACTGCTAAATTATTTTAAATGAGTTGTGGGCAAATCAGCAATCTCCTCTGTTCCCTGATTGGCTAAGAGTCAGGAAGTGAAAGGAGTACTGCCCCACATACCTGGTTCACATACAACGATGCGCCCCTGGGATCTGTGGGCCACCACGTTGCACACAACTCTGCAATGCTTCTCGACGGGGGGTTCGCATGAGCAGAGTGCGGATTTCATTCGGACTTCGGTGGTGTACTCCTTCGCTACACTGCCAACCGTGAATTCAGGGCATTGTGCAGCTTACTTGTCTGGTTAAAAAGATAATCTAGCCTCTGCAATTTTAACCTGCATCCCGGGAAAATGAGAAACTATCACTAAGATATGGAAGAACATCTCAAGAAGTGCACACCCCTCATTACACTCTCTATTATACCACACACCTCACATCAAATTCTCTTAAATACTACACGAAAATAGGGTAGCCATATTGTATAGAGAAAAATCCAAGAAACAGCAATGAAATGAACATCCAGAAATATACTTCTGGTATACTAGGTGAGAGAGGAATGCCAGTCAGGCCACTGGACTTCCCCATTCATCGTCAAATTGTACCATCGGATCTTTAACATCCACGCGAATAACTGAACGATGTAGAGCAACCCATTGATGGAACTACATAAGCATCTTTTAGAAACATTAAGGGACCTTTTCCTTACACTTCTCTGCTCCATTCCCTGGCAAAGGATACAAGCAAACCCCAATGAAGATTTTGTGCCAGTTATTATTTAACAGGAAGAGATCAAGGTGACTGACCCATTTCCTTTTCCTCACTCTGGAGGGCATCCAGCCTCTACTTTGTATACTTCCCTCCAATTGCTTGATCAAGATTGGAAAATCTATCATCTGTCCCTCCTTTAAGTCATGGAATAACATTTGATGAGGAGGAAATAAAAGAATGAGGAAAAAAAATAGCTTATGACAAGGAATCATTAATAAATAACAAGTGAATTTGGTCACAGTGAGCAGAAGAGCAAAAGTCAATGACAGACCGCTTAAATCGTAAGAAGTTATCTCACAATCAGATGTCACGGCAGTTTTAAATTGTTGACGTTCCTTCTTGAGAGATGGCAACCACCACGTCAAAGTAAATAGACTGACCAGGTGAGCGGAGAGTTTGCTACTGATAGCAGTGACCATAAGTTGCAGGTGTGAAAAATCACAATGTATCCTTCATATCACAGGCTTAAAACTCTAGGGGCTAGAAATTAGACTGCCTAATGCACGTTTTAATGCTATTTTTTCGCTTTAAAATATATTTTTTGTCATTAAAAACAATTTAAGGACATTTTTCAAATTTAGCTAGTGGTTTAACGCCATCATATGTAGGAGACCTTGTCATATCAAAATGTGCTGAAAACAAAACCCATGTTATTTTCTTGGTACATTGTGGTTGATATTTGAGAGTGCTTCATTGCAGTGAAGGACCCCAATTGTTCTGCTGTACAGGAAGGTCCATTCCCAGCTGTTCCACACCGCAGCTATAAGAACTTCATTGCTTCAACATCTTGACGTAAATCACTTTTAAAAGTGATCTGGAGCATGAAAATCCCTGCAATACTATAGGACTGGTCTTTCTGATGAGAAGTCCAAAATCAAGTTTGCTTCTAGGCTACCAGTTGAAGTTATTTCCTCAAAGGGAGTAAGTGAATAATGTCATCTAATTGTCTTAAGGGGCCTGGCAGAGGAAACACACTTTCTCGCAGGTCAATCAAGCATTGGCATCAATAATGTCTGTCCAGATACTCAAGTGCTGGAACATTTTTGAGATCACTGATCATTTTTTATTTCTTAATATAAAAATGGTGATTATTTCCTACATTATAACAGTGACTACACTTCAAAAGTACTTCATGGGCTGTCAAGTGCATATAAATGCAAGTCTTTTCTTTTTCTCTCTTTTTAGTTGCATGGCCATATATCTGGATATAGTTGTACATGCGTACTGTCTGTTTCAAATACATTACAAATGGCGTGCAAGCATTGAGGAAAGAGTTATTAGCCACATCAGAGCCCATTTATCAATAAGTTCAAGAACTAAAAATATGCCCCAGTTTGAGTAGGCAACTTAAATAAATCAGTATCTATTTGTGGTGACCTGAATGGATGATAGCAATATTTTGCTTTGGTTGTAAGATCCAGGTTGAAGTTAAAAGCAAACTTGCAGACTGCAATAAAAGAGGTAACAGTTCTACAGAGAATCTCAGATTCACTTCGTGCTTTTCCTCAATGCAATATGCATCGCTGGATACTTCATCATTGTTTGTCAAGCTCAGGAAAAATAAGCAATGCCATTGCTTTTCGAAGCAATCGCATGCAAATGCATCCAGTAAATCTGAAGTTAGCCGACTAAGCAGGGAACATTACACATCATGCAACTGTCAAAGTACTACTGATAAAATAGATTCAGCTGTTAAGCACGCCGAATACAAACTTAGTAATTATTACCCTAATTACACTGAACATTTAACTGTCATTTCTTGTGGAATAATTTATGTGTGATGCCTGTAGAGATAAGGCACTTTTTTGAAGTTGTATATGTTGTAAATTGTTGCCTTTGAGCTAGGGAAAGGGAAGGGGTCCTGTTTCACCACAGGGACTTGGCTCTTGGCATTCAAAGCCTGTCTCTTTGGCTTAAACTGCTAGATCTTGTTTTGCTAGAACTATTATTAGTACAGTATTCAGACTGTATGGTTAACTTCTTAGTGATCATACCCAGTTTGTTACAGCAAGAGCAATATTAAATACCAACATACGCCTGAAAAACTCAGCAAATAAAAGCTTTCTCAAAAAAAAAGTCAACGGATCATATTTTAATTTCGGTGTACAATACGATGGACTCAATGGGAGAGACTATGTGACAACAGATAAAAAGGAAAAAAATGCAAAAAACTGAAATTAAAGTGGAAGATGTTAGGAATACAAGGCATGTTGGTCAGCATCTGAAAGAGAGGTGAATGTTATTGGGTGTAACCCGTCATTAGAAATGAATTTCTTAGTCTCATTTTCACTTTGTTAATACAAAAGATAGTTTGAAGCAATAAGGTGATTTTAACAATGTGCACTATATTTTTTAAGAAAACAGCAATACAATACATTGGGAACCGATCACATGTAATGGGAAAGGAAAAATACAGGGGCTTTCTTTTATTAGTTGACTTAAATCCAGTCATTCTTTATAGTCATGTTTAATTGTTAAGTGGACAAATTTAGCATTGACTTGGACAGACCCAATAAAGCCCTAATAAAGACATTGGGTGGAGAGAAATGTAAGGGAAAACAGACTGACATAAACGAACAAAAAGTTTGGTTATAAACTGTGTCTACAGCCAAGAAGAGAAAAGAAAGTAGATCAAAAACAAAGTGGATGCGGGTAATATATGAAGGCAGGTTTCAAGAAAAATACTTGCACTTGCATGCTAAGTTGTCCCAGTAGAGTTACAATTACAAACAGTTGGTTAAATGACTGATCCAAAGCAAACACCGTACCAGTAAATTATGGCACAGGTACTGAAGGCCTGCTAATGGGTTTGACAAACGGCTTTTCCCTGTAAATTTGGCAAACAAGTTGGCTGCCAAAGGGCATGGAACTACCAGGCCTGAGCCCTTTCTCATGGTGGTAAAAGTAAAGCAATACATTAGTGAAGAGAATTTTCTGATCTTAGATAGCCTACAAAATGGGCCAAATCCTGAAATGCTCTGTATTTATTGTTTTCAAATTATACAAGTGCAAAATCCACAAATGCATGTCCCATTTAGTGTCATTGTTTTCCCATGTGTACTCACAGAATCGCAGCAGAACATACAGGACTTGCTCTATCAATTTCTGTCCTTCTCAACAGTATCAAATAAATCCAAGTTCACGGATCTACACAATTTTAACAAGAACAAAAATGGCGGGTTAAATATTTACCTTTGCATCGAGCTTTGCACTAAGCTGATTCTGAAATTATGGGAATCTGCGTCATTTAAATTTTGGAGATAATTTAGAAATGCTTTACATACATACTTAATACATAAAAAGGGGAAAAAAAAGAATTATTTTGGCAGGTTATCAACTGCATTTTCAGCTCTGAAACGACGATAGTTTGCATTCTTTGCTAATCTGAAACGTCTAACATAATTAAACTGTAGTTTTGAAAACAAATGCTAACTTGAATTGCTTTAAAAATAAAGCATTGAAACTATTATGTAGGTTCCTGTACATTGCCAGTGAGATACTAATGTTTTTAGATGTTAGTGATCAATATTTGACCACAGAAGTGATACTGTGTGATATTATTTTATAAGCGCTTAATGCATTCCTATGAAATGACTTTGTCTGCTAATTTCTAGGCTTTAATCTCACATCCTTCAAAGACCTATGGGGTCGGAATTCGATATTGCCCTATTTAGGTGCGGTAACCGAAGCGAGGCTGGACTTCCTGTGCCCAGTGCGGAAGTCCCACCCTGGCCGCGAAATTGGGGTTATTGCCCCCGAGAGAAAGTGGAGCGCGAAGTCAGGTGCTCCACTTCCTCGAGGGGCGGGATCAGGGCAGTAAGCACGTGAATTTTCCAGGCTACGCAGAGCGCCGTGTATTGCTGCCGTGAGTACAGGGTCCTCCCCTTTCATTAAAGGGGAGGGCCGCTACGAGCTCAGCAGTGGGGCAAGGGGCCTCCATGATGCCATGGCTACAGTCCGGCATAGAAGCGGAGTGCCAGGCTGCACCATCACGGCACGGGCCCCGCGAAATACACCGGTAAGTTGCTAGGAAAAAAAATGGCACTACGCAGCTCCCCTTTACTTTTTGCCTCGCGAGCTGAGCGGGGTCCAGTTCGCGACTCGCGAGGCTGCCGCTGACATTGCCCGCAGCGGCTTCATGGGATGTTGCACAATTTCCGCTGCGGGATGTAAATGGGTCGTTGTGCACGGCGATGACATCATCATGGCCTGCGCAGCGGCCCGTGGTGCTGCCGGTTTTGCATCTCTGCTAACTCCCGTGTAATTTCGCAGGAGGTGGTAGCACCCCCCTTCCCCCAATTCCCTCAACCCTGTCGAGAAATCGTTTGTACCCTATTTATGGCCCCTGGGGCGCTAACGGGAGGCGCAAACAATGCAAATTTCTCCCCCTATATTTTTCCCTTGCATTTGTCTTCTTTAATTTTTGGGGCAATTTTACTCGCTCAGCAGAAACCTGGTGGTTGGGCAGTTAAAATCGCTCTGGCTTTTACCTGTCCGAAAGCCACCATGGTCGTAACATTTGCAATTTTAACCTGCTCTCTTGAGCAGGCAACAAGGACAAGCACCTAGAGCCAACGGGGTCCTTCTTTACATACGCATGTTGCAGCCCGATGACGTCTTTGTGACCCGACTGAAATTTTAACTCAGGCCTGAGCGGGGAATCCACCTGGAGTTAAAATCAGGGCAATTCCTACTTACGGTCTTTCTTTCCTCTTTCTGCCCTTTATATATATTGAAAATGGAGGGGCAACAAGTAACAGTAGTCGAATGCAACAAAAATTAAATTAAATTTTTTTTAAATAGAACCATCTGATTGAGGTCAGGAAGTCAATTTATCTAAATACCATCATAAATATGGATATGACGAATTAGTTACAAGGAAAACAAAATCATTTTACATATTAACAATGATTGGCAGGAAGAAACCTCTAGTCCATCCAGCCTCTCCCACACAATTGTGATACCGTGTGTATATACACCCCACTCTCCCCAAAACCATGTGGTCTTCTGCGAGAGGCAAATAAACAAATAAATACCAAGGCCAATTTGGGGGGTGTGGGGGAAATCTAGTGAATTCCTAAATGGCCCCAGTAGAACATTTTCATAAGTTTCTGTTGCAAATATGATATCTTGCAAAATTTACTATGCGTGCTTTCAAACCTCAAAGGAACAAAATATTTATTTATATCAAATTTGAAGCTAAAAAGTGATTGCACTGAAACATTTGCCACCTAAGAAGAAGGTGAAATCAGAAGCAAAATCAAAAAGGTCCCTTGCCGTCAGATTCAGGTGAATTTATAATAGGGAACAAAGAAATGGCGGACCAGTTAAACAAATACTTTGGTTCTGTCTTCACGAAGGAAGACACAAATAACTTTCCGGAAATACTAGGGGACCAAGGGTCTAGTGAGAAGGAGGAACTGAAGTAAATCCTTATTAGGCGGGAAATTGTGTTAGGGAAATTGATGGGATTGAAGGCCAATTAATCCCCGGGGCCTGATAGTCTGCATCCCAGAGTACTTAAGGAAGTAGCCCTTGAAATAGCGGATGCATTGGTGATCATTTTCCAACAGTCTATCGACTCTGGATCAGTCCCAATGGACTGGAGGGTAGCTAATGTAACATAACTTTTTAAGAAAGGAGGGAGAGAGAAAATGGGTAATTATAGACTGGTTAGCCTGACATCAGTAGTGGGGAAAATGTTGGAATCAATTATTAAAGATGAAATAGCAGCACATTTGGAAAGCAGTAACAGGATCAGTCCAAGTCAGCATGGTTTTATGAAAGGGAAATCCTGCTTGACAAATCTTCGAGAATTTTTTGAGGATGTAACTAGTAGAGTGGACAAGGGAGAACCAGTGGACGTGATATATTTGGAATTTCAAAAGGCTTTTGACAAGGTCCCACACAAGAGATGGTGTGCAAAATTAAGGCACATGGTATTGAGGGTAATGTACAGACGTGGATAGAGAATTGGTTGGCAGACAGGAAGCAGAGAATCGGGACAAACGGATCCTTTCAGAATGGTAGGCAGTGACTAGTGGGGTGCCACAGAGCTCAGTGCTGGGACCCCAGCTATTTACATATACATTAATGATTTGGATGAAGGAATTGAGTGTAATATCTCCAAGTTTGCAGATGACACAAAGCTGGGTGGCTGTGTGAGCTGTGAGGAGGATGCTAAAAGGCTGCAGGGTGACTTGGACAGGTTCGGTGAGTGGGCAAATCCATGGCAGATGCAGTATAATGTGGATAAATGTGAGGTTATCCACTTTGGTGGCAAAAACACGAAGGCAGAATATTATCTGAATCGTGACAGATTAGGAAAAGGGGAGGTGCAACGAGACCTGGGTGTCATGGTACATCAGTCATTGAAAGTTGGCATGCAGGTATAGCAGCCGGTGAAGAAGGCAAATGGTATGTTGGCCTTCAAAGCTAGGGGATTTGAGTATAGGAGCAGGGAGGTCTTACTGCATTTGTACAGGGCCTTAGTGAGGCCTCACCTGGAATATTGTGTTCAGTTTTGGTCTCCTAATCTGAAGAAGGACATTCTTGCTATTGAGGGAGTGCAGCGAAGGTTCACCAGACTTATTCCTGAGATGGCAGGACTGACATATGAGGAGAGATTGGATCGACTGGGCCTTTATTCACTGGAGTTGAGAAGGATGAGAAGGGATCTCGTAGAAACATATAAAATTCTGACGGGACTGGACAGGTTAGATGCAGGAAGAATGTTCCCGATGTTGGGGAAGTCCATAACCAGGGGACATAGTCGAAGGATAAGGGGTAAGCCGTTTAGGACTGAGATGAGAAGAAACTTCTTCATTCAGAGAATTGTTAACCTGTGGAATTCCCTATCGTAGAGAGTTGTTGATGCCAGTTCATTGGATATATTCAAGAGGGAGTTAGATATGACCCTTATGGCTAAAGGGATCAAGGGGTATGGAGAGAAAGCAGGAAAGGGGTACTGAAGGGGTGAATGATCAGCCATGATCTTATTGAATGGTGGTACAGGCTCGAAGGGCCGAATGGCCTACTCCTGCACCTATTTTCTATGTTTCTATGTTTCTAAAACGGGCTCGATCTTGACCTTGTGTGACATTATAAAATGGGTGATCGTGAATTGGCAGCCCATTTTATATCTCTCCCCATTTTTATTTTGATTGAAGTCAATGGAAATAAAGATCGGGAGAGATGTAACAACTCACTATCACCTGTTTTACACTATTGCGCAAGGTCACGATTTACCCCAGTTTTTTTTTTTTTGTTTGTTCATTCTTGTCAGATCAACTCCAGCGCCAAAGATCACTTTGCGCTATTATATTTGATCTTAGCCAAAAGGCCGAGAGGGGAAGCTGCACCGTTCCTGGAAACACTGCAATACCAGGTCGGTGCGTGGAGTGGACGGAGCAAGCCCCTCTTCCATCTCCCTGTTCCAAAAAACAATTTAATATTTGGTCCCCAGATAGGGGATATTAAACTGATAAGAACAGATACTACACTTGATCTTAGCCAAAAGGCCGACCCCAGTGCTTCTTCACTTTCTGCTTTGTGTGAATTTTTCTGCTCACAGTGAGGGCTGCTGGTCCTGGGGAATGGAATGCCATCCACACCTCATCATCATAGGCAGTCCCTCGGAATCGAGGAAGACTTGCTTCCACTCCTGAAGTGAGTTCTTTGGTGGCTGAACAGTCCAATACGAGAGCCACAGACTCTGTCACAGGTGGGACAGATAGTTGTTGAGGGAAAGAGTGGGTGGCGAGTCTGGTTTGCCGCAAGCTCTTTCCGCTGCCTGCGCTTGATTTCTGCATTCTCTCGGCGTTGAGACTCGAGATGCTCAGCGCCCTCTCGGATGCACTGCCTCCACTTAGGGCGGTCTTTGGCCAGGGTCTCCCAAGTGTCGGTGGGGATATCGCACTTTATAATGGAGGCTTTCAGGGTGTCCTTGTAGCGTTTCCGCTGCCCATCTTTGGCCCGTTTGCCATGAGGGAGCTCCTTGTAGAACACTTGCTTTGGGAGTCTCGTGTCTGGCATGCGGACTATGTGGCCTGCCCAGCGGATCTGATTGAGTGTGGTTAGTGCTTCAATGCTCGGGATGTTAGCCTGAATGACGATGCTGATGTTGGTGCGCCTGTCCTTCCAGGGGATTTGTAGGATCTTGCGGAGACATTGCTGGTGATATTTCTCCAGCAACTTGAGGTGTCTACTGTACATGGTCCATGTCTCTGAGCCATACAGAAGGGTGGGTATTACTAAAGCCCTGTCGACCATGAGCTTGGTGGCAGTTTTGAAGGCCTGGTCTTCAAACACTCTTTTCCTCAGGCGGCCGAAGGCTGCACTGGCGCACTGGAAGCGGTGTTGGATCTTGTCGACGATGCCTGCTCTTGTTGATAGGAGGCTCCCGAAATATGTGAAGTGGTCCACAGTGCCAGACATAGAAACATAGAAACATAGAAAATAGGTGCAGGAGTAGGCCATTTGGCCCTTCGAGCCTGCACCACCATTCAATAAGATCATGGCTGATTATTCCCTCAGTACCCCTTTCCTGCTTTCTCTCCATACCCCTTGATCCCTTTAGCTGTAAGGGCCATATCTAACACCCTCTTGAATATATCCAATGAACTGGCATGAACAACTCTCTGCGGTAGGGAATTCCACAGGTTAACAACTCTCTGAGTGAAGAAGTTTCTCCTCATCTCAGTCCTAAATGGCCTACCCCTTATCCTAAGACTGTCCCCTTGAAGGGAATGCTTTGTGCTCACGCAAATCAGGAAATAAATTCTCCCAGGTCAGTCCTCGACACCTTTACAAGGCAAGCTCCTGGACTGCTTTGGGCCTGCAGGTAGAAATTCACAACAAAAGGGATGTGGCCACTTACCGTAAGAGGTCGCATCTGGGAACAAAATGTATTTCTGCTTCCCCGAAGGCTGCAAGTAATTCATATTTATATTACAGTCTTTCTCAAGGTTGCATGGAGGGTGGGGGGGGTGCGAGACAGGCACAAACCAAAGGAAGGAAAACCAAATATAGAGGCGGGAATCCAAGTCCGTGCACAAGCAGTATCAAACCAGATGCGTGGTGAATTGGTGGTGCTGTTGCATGAGGTGGGTGTGAGCAGGTGTTGGGTCTTTGGCACCCAAGGGGCAACCTCCCCAGAGGTCTAGAGTGCAGCATATATGTCAGGAAATGCAGGCCAGAAGCAACACTTGTTTGAAGGTGACTTCTGGAGCCACAGTTTGTAACATTTGTCCCTTTTATGTCATCATCGTCCTGGAATAGAAATGTCAGCTCCCAGCAGCTTATGTTTCTCTCCCCGTTGTTCTGCATCGATGGCCAGAGGAAGCAGCTAGTGAGCTGGAGGAGGTACTGCTGGGTGAGCAGGAACAAGCAGTGGTGACAGGAGAGGATGACCAACCTGCTGTCACTGATGGCCCGCTCTGCTTTGGGAAATTCGGCCGCGCAGTGAAATTGTCCTGCTCCTGGTGCAGTGAGTTAGGGTAGGAGATGAAAGTGCGAGCCACGCTAAGTGATGCACATGTTTCATGAATTGAGATACTGCAGAGAATCCCAATGCTAGCCTGGAAGCCCAAAAACTCTAGGGTGCTGGTGACCTTGACTGACACTGGCAGTGCCATCCCTATGGTGCAGGATAGCTGCAGGCTCCCTTGCAGGGGATAGCAGGGCAACCAACCCCCTGGTAACTTGGAGCCCGCAGAGGCAGTTCCTTCTTGGTCTTTGGCCTGTAAATGTGCCAGAACTTGTGGAAAGGAGAAAACAGATTGTTATATATTTAACCCTTTGCAATCTGTATTACACCACCACCAGAGGGCCAACCTGTTAGAATCCCAAGGGATCACAGCATCCCTTGGGAGCACTTTATATAAGCAGGCCACTCACAAGGTACCTACACTCTGTGGTCTTATTAAAGGAGCTAAGGTCACACTTACTCATTGTTCACAGTACTCAGTTTTTCATCCTTTATTATGAGCGTATCAATTGGCGACGAGATAACGAACAACCGCGCGAAAATGCAAAGAACAGTTGGTATCCTGGAAAAGCTCTCAGAAGGGGATGATTGGGAGGCCTTCGTGGAGAGACTCGACCAATACTTCATGGCCAACGAGCTGGAAGAGGACAAGAACGCTGCCAAACGAAGGGTGATCCTCCTTACTGTCTGTGGGGCAACAACCTATGGCCATGAAGAATCTTCTAGCTCCGGTAAAACCAACAACTAAATCCTATGAAGAATTGTGCATGCTAGTCCGGGAGCACCTAAATCCTAAGGAAAGCGTTTTGATGGCGAGTTATCGGTTCTACACGTGTCAACGATCGGAGGGCCAGGAAGTGGTGAGCTATGTCGCCAAACTAAGGCACCTCGCAGGACATTGCGAATTTGAGGGATTCCTGGAACAAATGCTGAGAGACTTTTTTGTTCTTGGCATTGGCCATGAAGTAATCCTTCGCAAACTGTCGACCGTTGAAACTCCGAATCTGAGCAAAGCCATAACGATAGCCCAGGCATTTATGTCCACCAGCGATAACACCAAACAGATTTCACAGCATAAAGAGGTTTCGGCCAGTACTGTGCACAAAGTAACGTCGTTTTCGAGCAGGAATATACATGGCAGAACGTACACACCGGCTGTTGCTGATGACCTCAGATGACCCAGCGTCCGCCATCAATCGTTAATGTGAGGCAGTTAACACCTTGTTGGCATTGTGGAGGTGAACATCGGGCCCATCAATGCCGCTTCAAACACTATGCGTGCAACGGCTGCAGAACAATGGGACACCTCCAGCGAATGTGCAGACGAGCTGCAAACCCTGCAAACCTTTCAAACTACCACGTTGCAGAGGAGGATCGATCCACTGTGGATCAGGCTGAATTGGAGACTCGTACCAAGGAGGCAGAAGTATACGGGGTACATACATTCACCACGAAATGTCCACCAATAATGTTGAAAGTTGAACTGAACGGAATTCCAGTATCCATGGAACTGGACACGGGTGCGAGTCAGTCCATAATGTGCAAAAAGGCCTTCGACAGGCTGTGGTGCAATAAGGCACACAGGCCCAAACGGAGCCCCATTCACACCAAACTAAGAACTTACACCAAGGAACTGATCCCTGTAATTGGCAGTGCAGAAGTCAAAGTCTCCTAAGAAGGAGCACTGCACAAACTCCCGCTGTGGATCGTGCCGGGGATGGCCCCAGACTGTTTGGCAGAAGCTGGCTGGGAAAAATCCGCTGGAACTGGGACGACATCCGAGCACTTTCGTTCATCGACGACGCCTCATGTGCCCAGGTTCTGAGCAGATTTCCATCGTTGTTCGAGGCAGGCATTGGAAGCTTCTCGGGGGCGAAAGTGCAGATCCACTTGGTTCCTGTTATGCGACCCATCCACCATAAGGCATGGCCGGGACCATATATGATGTGTGAGAAAGTGGAAATTGAGCTGGTGGAATTCAACGAGTGGGCCAGTCCGATTGTCCCGATACTTAAAGGTGATGGCACGGTCACAATTTGTGGGGACTATAAAGTAAAGATTAACCGTTTTTCACTACTGGACCAGTACCCGTTACCCAAGGCAGACGACCTATTTGTGACCCTGGCTGGAGGGAAGACGTTCACCAAGTTGGACCTGACCTCGGCCTACATGACGCAGGAGTTGGAGGAATCTTCGAAAGGCCTCACCTGCATCAACACGCACAAAGGTCTGTTCATCTATTCGGGATTCAGTCGGCCACAGCAATCTCCCAACGGAACATGGAGAGCCTGCTAAAGTCGGTTCCTCGCACCGTGGATTTCCAGGACGACATACTGGTTACAGGTCGGGACACTACTGAGCACTTGAAGAATCTGGAAGAGGTTCTTAATCGGTTGGATCACGTGGGACTCAGGTTGAAACGCTCGAAATGTGTTTTCCTGGCACCGGAGGTCGAGTTCTTGAGAAGAAGAATCGCAGCAGATGGCATCAGACCCACCGACGCCAAGATGGAGGCCATCAAGAACGCGCCGAGACCACAGAACGTGATGGACCTGCGGTTGTTCCTGGGATTCCTTAACTATTTCGGTAATTTCCTACCCGGGTTAAGCATCCTGCTAGAGCCCCTACTTGTGCTACTGCGCAAGGGAGACGACTGGGTATGGGGGAAGTCACAAGGGGCTGCCTTTCAGAAAGCCAGAAATCTGTTGTGTTCAAACAAACTGCTTGTCCTGTATAACCCTTGTAAATGATTAGTGCTGGCTTGCGATGTGTTGTCATACGGGGTCGGGTGTGTGTTACAACAGGCTAACGAAGCGGGGATTTTGCAACTGGTCGCTTATGCGTCCAGGAGTTTGTCCAAGGCTGAAAGGGCCGACAGCATGGTTGAAAAAGAGACTCTGGCGTGTGTTTACGGGGTGAAAAAAATGCACCAGAACTTGTTGACCTCAAGTTTGAGCTTGAAACTGACCACAAGTCGCTCACATCGCTGTTCTCTGAGAGCAAAAGGATTAACACCAAGGGCCTCTGCCCGCATCCAAAGATGGGCGCTCACACTGTCGGCATACAACTATGTAATCCACCACAGACCGGGCACAGAGAACTGCGCTGATGCTCTCAGTCGGCTACCATTGCCCACCACCGGGGTGGAAATGGCACAGCCTGCGGACTTGCTCATGGTAATGGATGCATTCGAAAACAAAAAGTCACCCATTACGGCTCGCCAGATCAGGACCTGGACCAGCCAGGATCCTTTACTATCCTTGATAAAAAACTGTGTCCTCCATGGGAGCTGGTCCAGCGTCCCAGCGGAGATGCAGGAGGCGATTAAGCCATACCACAGGTGCAAAGACAAAATGTCCTTGCAGGCAGACTGTCTGTTGTGGGGTAATCGCGTGGTCTTGCCCAAGAAAGGGAGAGAAACGTTCATTTGTGACCTACACAGCACCCACCCAGGCATTGTAATGATGAAAGCCATAGCCAGATCCCATGTGTGGTGGCCCGGCACCGACTCAGATTTAGAGTCATGCGTGTGCCAGTGCAACACTTGCTCACAGCTGAGCAATGCACTCAGAGAGGCACCGCTAAGTTTGTGGTCGTGGCCCTCCAAACCGTGGTCGAGGATCCACGTGGACAATGCGAGCCCATTTCTGGGCAAAATGTTCTTGGTTGTCGTGGATGCTTATTCAAAATGGATTGAATATGCAATACTGTCTGGAAGCACGTCCACAGCCACCATCGAAAGCCTACGAGCCATGTTTGCGACACACCTGCCTGATGTCCTAGTCAGCAACAATGGGTCGTATTTCACCAGTGCTGAATTCAAGGAATTCATGACCTGCAATGGGATGAAGCATGTCACATCTGCCCCGGTCAAGCCCGCATCCAACGGCCAGGCAGAATGGGCAGTTCAGACCATCAACCAAAGCTTGAAACGTGTGTCGGAAGGTTCCCTGCAGACCCGACTGTCCCGAGTGCTGCTCAGCTACTGCACCAGACCCCACTTGCTCACCGGGGTTCCCCTAGCCGAGCTGCTCATGAAAAGGGCGCTCAAGACATGGCTCTCTCTTGTCCACCCTGATTTCCATGATCACGTGGAGGGCAGGCGGCATCAACAAAGTATGTACCGTGACCACGCAAACTTGTCACGCGATATTGCTGTCAATGATCCTGTGTTGTACTCAATTATGGACATGGTCCCAAATGGCTTGCTGGCACGGTCACAGCCAAAGAAGGGAGTAGGGTGTTTCAGGTCAAATTGGCCAATGGACAAACGTGCAGAAAACATTTGGACCAAATCAAGTTGCGGTTCACCAACAGCTACGAACAACTCGAAGAAGTCACCACCAACTTTAATCCTCCAACACACACACAAGTGCCCAGCAACCCAGTGAAGAACTAACCAACTCACCCACACCCGCATTTGTACCGAGACAATCGACAAGGAAGCGAAAAGTACTATTAACTTTACGAGGGAGTGATGTTATGTATTTAACCCTTTGTAACCTGTATCACACCACCGGAGGGCCTACCTTTTGGAGTCCCAAGGGATCCCAGCATTCGTTGGGAGCACTGTATGTAAGCAGACAACCCACGAGGTACCTACACTCGGGAGTCTTATTAAAGGAGCTAAGGTCACACTTACTCATTGTTCACAGTACACAATCTCATCCTTTATTATGAGCGTATCACCGATGATTTTTAAAACTGAATGTGTAAGAACAAGTTATAAAATATCAATTTGCGCATTTGTACTTCCATGTTTCACCATTCGTTTTCTGGGTTTTTAGTGGCTTTTTGGAGACTGAGGGAATCAAGTAATATGGGGATAGGGCAGCAAAGTGGAGTTGAGGTAGAAGATCAGCCATGATCTTATTGAATGGCGGAGCAGGGTCAAAGGATCATATGGTCTACTCCTGCTCCTATTTGTTATGTTCTCAGATGGTTGGTGGCACAATGGTAAGCGTGACCAGATAGATTTGCCCAGCATGCCCTCTTTTATTGTGTACCACTTCAATGATAAAATACTGTGATTGGGGCACATTAGAAACAACTCCCATCATTCATTTTAACTTGACTTGCTGACCACTAGCAGGACACTGTAGCTTGTACTCAAAGCCCTTGTTGTTCCCTTAACTCCATGAAAGTTTGTCTTGTAAAAGGGCCTTTACAGATCCCCTTTTTCTAAAGATTTTCCTGCTCTGCTGAAGTCTTGCAAATTTTCAGGCAATATTTGGCTATTGGACAAAATGAAAATCTGAAAATCCATTTAAAAATAAAAACCGGGAGATATCATACATTTGGATGGTGGTGATTGCTGTACACCTGTTAATGTCTCAATTTAATTTGTTTTGGTTTCACTTTTGCCCTCAATACGAAGTCACAGATGCTATGGTTGCATCAATTATGGTATGTACACTTTTATTACAAATTATGGTATGTACACTTTATTACAATGTTTCTCCTCATTGGTTTGTTCGTTGTGCTTTGCTGTAAACGTTTCACAGAAAAAACATTTATAATTGCAAAAACAACCCATGGTTAAATGTTGATTTGGCATAAAATCACTAATACAAATTAAAACAGGCAAAAATGTTTTAAACAAATTCATCAACCAGATTTAATTAAAATAGAAGAAGCTGTAACAATGCAGTCACATTTAACTGCACTGGAAGATACCCAAGTCTTCCATTGCTTCGAAGCTTTTCTGGACATTATTTTATGATGATAGGTCAGCATTTAGTATCCAGAACTTGTAACAGGAGTTGGATTGTAACTGCGTTAATAGTGCTCCCGTGGGGACACTAGAACAAGTTGTGAAGGGGCTACTGAAGCCATTACTTTTCCAAATTAGAATTTAATTCATCTTCGTCTCCTTGTGGTTCAGGCTATAAGAAATACAAAAAACCTATTAAATTGCAACATTACTGCTCTCAGAGTTTTGTCAGGTGTTGACCAGTGGAGCTCACTGCGGAATGGGTCAGCCCACTGCAAGAAAAATGGACTCAGAGAATGTTGAAAGTGTCTCCGTGGGTCAACAGAATTTATGGTGGACATCTGTTGTCAGTCTACAGGGGCCGCAGAGAGTACAAGTCCATATGGAAACTTTTTTTCTGAACAGCGGAAAGACGGATCGGTCCACAGTGCAGAGCTGGGCCTTGCTGGATGGGCCTCGTTACTGCAGACCCTCATCACGGAGGGTGTGTGGGCAACACTGCTGCATCCGGAGAGATTTATCGAGCTACAATTTATGTTTTCGGCAGTCAGGACTCCCGGGTAGAAGCGTTCACTGCAGGCATTATTCCCCACCCCCCACCCCCCACTCTTATTGGCCCAGTTTATTACAGGAGCACGTCTGGTGAGATCATTTATTGCCGAGCATGGTGGTTGGACAAGCTCATTTATAACAGAGGATTTTAGCACACGGAGTGAGATCACTTCTTCCCCTTTCAGATGCCCAAACTGTAGGTGATGAAATCATTTATTTTCTTACATACTTAACACAGGAATACGATTGGCTGGGGACTGACTTTAGTGCGTCTAACCGAGAGTATTTTCGAAGGAAGCTCCTTGACGTAGCTCTTGCCTATCTATTTCCGAGACCTAACTTTAGATCGATTAACTCGAAGCATTTTCTCGCACAAGTTTTCAAAACTTTTTGCAAAACAGTAGCTGGAAATAGAAACAGAGCGAAGAAAAAAAAACATGCCAGGGTTTGAGTGAGTGGGTAGAGACATTGGAATCATTTAACTTAGAACGGGTACAGTAAAGGTTTTAAATAACCCCGGCTGCCAGAACCTTTGCCGGCCTGTCTGCCTGCTGGTGAACTTGTGACCTCATCCCCACGGAGGGCAATTTAGATTAAGACAAGAGGTATGCCGAGTGATTTGCAGGTGAGCTGTGTGGTCCTCTCCCTGCCGCCCACCCCCCCACACATCATCAATGCTTCTAAAATCTTCACTGAAGTATTTGACAGTTATCCTGTCCTGTACCAACTCATGTTAATGATAGTTGGTACAGTCTCCACCACATGCAATCTTAAATTTGCAATCAGGAAATATTTGGCTAAGACACAAGAACATACTGGTCTAACCTAGAGTTTCTTAATGACTTCTCCCCAACTGGTTTTCTCCACCACCCATCTTTTCCCCTCCTCTCCTGATTCTTGCTGGGATACACTTTCACTGGCACCAGCCACCCTCCAGTGACTCAAAAGAGGAGCTGTTCTTCATGTGTGCTTCATGGCAGCGAATGTTGGGAGGTTATTCGAATGTGGGGGGCATCACAGCTGTGCCCTCATCCAATATCCATATGCATGAGCATGAGAGCGGGTATTGCCGAATAGCAATCGGGAGTGGCAGCCCTGGTTTATTGTGTTGCATATAATGACACCACTATTCCCGGCAAGAATGGAGATAATTGGGCAATTCCCCCTGTCAATCAATGCTGTAAGTGACTGGAATTGATTTTACGCACATCATTTGCTGGTGAAATAACCTTGTTTTTATCGGGGGACATTGCTGCTAATTCGGTCATGAGCTCTGTTTGCTGCAGTTCATAGAGACTCTTTTTAAATAGGCTCTGTTTGCTAAGTAAATAAAGGCCTGCGTATGATATGTCCTTACTATACAGTATAAATGCACACGAGGCCCATACTTGAGAGAAGGTCACTCTGTGACCAGTTACCTTTATTACCAAGACCTCAAGTGATGAAGGTGGGTGGAACTTCCCCTTTTATACTGGAAAGTCCAGGTTTGGAGTGTCTCCCACAAGTTCACCCCCTTGTGGTCAATGTTCTCAAGGTGTACAACTTAGGTCAGCTTCTACATGGATTACAATGATAGTTGAATACATGACAGCGTAAATCCCGCCCCACCTCCAACTCATTGGCTATCACAGTGATGTCAATAAACATTCCATATTTTTTTCACCTTGGTAGCACAGGTGCCCTGAAGCTGTTTGTAGCAATCCTACTGCTACCTGAGCGACATCAGTTAACTCAGCACAGATCGGGGATTGACCCTGAGGTCTTCCTGGTTTGCAGGGCTCAATACCAAACAGGGCAGCACATTTACTAGCTGAACTCCTTTTCACGTTGAGAGCTTCAGGTGAGTATTTTCATCACTTTGTCAAATGTGGAACTGTTAACTGTCACCCCAAAACATGACTATTATTTGCAGTTACAAAATAACCTGTTCCATGTTTAGGAATCATTTCTTCCAGCAAAGAGTGGAAGATGTCTGGAATTCTCTCCCACAAAAAGCACTAGATACTAGCATAAAATGAATCATTTTAAATCTGAGATCGATAATTCTTTGCTCACTAAGGCTATTAAAGTATATGGAGCCAAGACGGATAAATGATGTTAGGATACATGAACGAATTGAATGGCAGAACAAGCTTGAGGGGCTGAATGGCCTACTCCCGTTCCTATGTTCTTATGCGCTTATTTACAAGGTGCCACCTTGTGACTTATCTGTTGTCGGCTAGGTTAACTGCTTTAACATTAAAGTGCACAAATAGCATCAGTGCGTTTAGCATTATTAACATCATAACATTGTCAACACAACTCAATAGTCACTAGCATTTTTGTATTCCTGTTCATGTATATCAGGTATTCACGGAGAAGATATTAGGTCACTTTGAGGCTAAAACTGATGACCCACGCTTTCAATTTTTATTTCACCTTTCTCAACTTTTCTCTCCTCCATTCTGACACTTGCTGGAATGCAGTTCTGACACACAAAGGACTCTAGGGCAACAGATTCACAAATCATTAGAAAAAGCAACGTAGGTTAACAAAGCCATAAAAAGTGTAAGCAAAGCACCGAGGTTCATTTCTAGAGGACCAAAATTCAAAAGCAGCAAAGTTATGTTAAACTTATATAGAATATTGGTGAGACCACACGTGCGTTGAATTTCTGGGTCTGTGCCAATTCACACTTTCACTCCAAAGTTCCAAAAGATTCAACTTGACCCGTATTGGTGACAGTAATTATATTTTATTCAGTGAAATTGACACTTGATACATTACAGCATCAGAGAGGCCATTAAGTAAGGTGCAATCAAGGTTCATATTACCCATTGGGTCCTGGGTGGAAGACACGAGGACCAAAATTGCCCATTTTTTTGGCCCTGTTAGCACCTCCGGTGATGTTACCATCGCCATGCACGGCGATCCCTCACCGCCTCGTGGAGGAAATTGCCCCGTGGACCTCGAGGCTGGCGCAGGCAGATGTCAATGCCAAATTCACGGGGCGGCCCTTAAAGGGGAGGCCCTTATCGCCCCGGGCCACCATTTTTATATGTCCGCCAACTCTGGCGTCGGCCCGACAATGGCAGCCTTCGTGTCGACTGGGCCTCCGTCATGCAGCCCGGCACTCCGTTTTGGGTCGTGCCCCTGGTGGCCCAGTGGTGGCCACCAAAGAGCCTGCAGAGTGCGCAGCAGCCGTCCCCTTTAATTGAAGTGGTCTCCTCTGCGCTGCCCTGGACTCAGCCGGAGACAACACTCTGCTTCCATTGAGGGGCGCATGACCTAATTCTCCATAGGGACGGGACTTCCAGGCTGTGCACAGGAAGCCCCAGAAGGTTACCGCCCCCAAACGGGGCGAGGACCAATTTCACAGCCACGATCTCCTCGGGTCAACCCCCATTGGATCTAGCATTTAGGCTTGCTCGTCCGCCCGGTGCGAGGCATGCGGGTCCTCCGCCAACCCGAAACTCTCCTCGGCTCATCTGGTGGATATTCCCAAGCTTCTTGCCGAATGCCTCTACAAACTATGTGTCCGAGAGACCCCTTCTTATACATCTTTCCAGCAATGCCTATGGGGTCGAGTTAACCCAATCATTGACTTACACCTGAAACACCAAACCTCATCCCGCCCCCCACCCCCCCCACCATCCCCGGCCTGCCCCCAGGCGCAAACCACTTACCACCCTGTTAGCGCTGGCTGGAGGCGCTAACTGGCACTGCGCAAAGGGGCAATTTCGGCCCCATGGCATCCTTGCTGTTTGCCTATGTTTTTAATTCCCTGCAGATGTTGTAACATTCCACACAGTGGCAGCTACACATGACCTTGCTTCCTAGGCTAGCTGCCTGCTGTTTGTGTGCCAGGAAGGCTGAGGGCTGTATCTTTAATTTGGTCAAGCAAGGCCCAACAACTATGTTTCTTCCATTACCGCTTCTACCCAGGACATATTACACTAGTTTTAAAAGCGTGATTATTGAAGCATCATTGTGCATTGTATATCAGTTACATAAGAAAAACAATACGAACTTAAGACTATAACTAATAATACTTATCGCATTTACTCCAGTTAGTTAGTAGGGAGATTGAAATTAAAATTTCCCCCTTTCTTACACTTGTACTATGTTCAGTTCTGGTGGCCATATTGTAAAAAGGATATAGAAGGACTGATAAAGTGCAAAAAAAATTCCAAGCATGATACCAGAACTGAGAGGGTACAAATATTAGCAAAGACTAAACAGGCTGGCACTCTTTTCTTTAGAGAAGTGAAGTCTGAGAGGTGGCCTGATAGAGGTCTTTAAAATTATGAAGGGGTTCAATAGGGTAAACGTAGAGAAAATGTTTCCATTTGTGAGATAGTCCAAAACTAGGGGTCATAAATATAAGATAGTCACTAATAAATCCAATGGGGAATTCAGGAGAAGCTTCGTACACCCAGCAAAAGACTCAGACCAAAATCTGCCCGAGGGTTTCTGCAACTTTTCCAACAAAGTTACGGAGGCAGCTGCTTAAAGCCATTAAATACATATATTGCTGACACAGAAATGAAGTGACTGAATTCAATTGTAACGTGTTTCACGGAGCTTCTTTCTGACAGTATCAACAGATCAAAGATTGGGTGGCCTTGGTAGTTGAAGTAATGCAGAGGACAATGTTGGTGCTGGTATAGTGGATCAGTGCATCTCACACAAGAAGACGGGTGAGTTTGTTAAATGTGTAGCTCAGGCAATTTTCTCCAAATAATAGATTATCTGCTGTTACTGAGAGAAAGAAGTTGTAAAATATAACAATAAATAATTAATTCCCAAATGGTAAAAAGCTTTCAATTAAATTAAATGCTCGTATTCATTGCATTCTCCAAATATTAAAAAATACACCAAATAAAGTGTCAAAAATCTAAATTTTCAAGGGGGAACACATGTCCACAGATCTCCCAAGACAATGAATTGTGCACCTTTAACATTTATAGTTTGGGCCTCTATCCCTCCGGCGACGCCCTGGCCTCCCCCCCCCGGCCACTGGCCCCACTCAACTGCGGAGCCCCTGGCGAGCACATAGTGCGCACCAATGGCTGTGGCCACTCTGACCTCTCTGTCCTCTCTTCCTTCCACGAAGTGGGCCTCTGGCCATCCCAATGCCTGCCCTCAGTCAGCATTACATACATTACACATGGCGGGCTGATTAAAAAAGTAAAAACTCATAGGATCCGAGGGAGAGTGGTAAATTGGATCCAAAATTGCCTCAGTGGCAGGAAGCAAAGGGTAGTGGTTGACGGGTGTTTTTCCGACTGGAAGGCTGCTTCCAGTGGGGTTCCACTGGGCTCAGTGCTCGGTCGCTTGCTTTTTGTGGTATACATTAATGATTTAGACTTAAATGTAGGCGGCATGATAAAGAAGTTTGCAGATGATTAAAACATTGGCTATGTGGTTGACAGTGAGGAGGAAAGCTTTAGACTGCAGGAAGATATTGATGGGCTGGTCAGTTAGGCAGAAAAGTGGAAAATGAAATTCAATCCGGAGAAATGTGAGGTAATGCATTTGGGGAGGTGCAATAAGGCAAGGAATACACAATAAATGGGAGGATATTGAGAGGTGTGGAGGAACAGAGGGCCTTGGAGTGCATGTCCACATATCGCTGAAGGTAGCAGGACAGGTAGATAAGGTAGTTAAAAAGGCATACAAAGTGCTTTCCTTGATTAGCCGAGGCATAGAATATAAGAGCAGGGAAGTTGTTCTTGAACTGTATATAACACTAGTTAGGCCACAGCTTGAGTACTGCATACAGTTCTGGTCACTGCATTAAAGGAAAGATGTGATCGTACTAGAGAGGGCACAGAGGAGATTTATGAGGATGTTGCCAGTGTTGTGTATGGAGAAAGAGTCAGACTGAACACTGTGAGCTCAAAGTAAAGTGTCACCTTTGTCTTTTATTGCAGGTCTCCAGAGTGCCACTCCAACCTGTGAAGCCTCCTTAAATACATGTGCTCCCAAGGGATTATGGGATCCCTTGGGATTCCAGAGCATGAGCCCTCCGGTGGCTGTACAGAGTAAATACAAGTCCACATATATAACAACACTCCCCCCCGCCAAAGTCAATTGTGTAACTATTTACAATGTGAGTCGATCTGGGGCCCTTCTTGCCCTGGTTGATCATCTCGGTGTAAAAGCTGGTGTTGTTGAATCATTTGTTGGGCCTTCGCTGGGCTGCTGTGCAGCTGGCCTTGCTGGGCTGCCTGGTGTGTTGGGTCCTGCTGGGCTGCTGTGGATGATGGTTCTGCTTCATGGTCAACCATGGTGTCGGTTGCCACTGGTGTGCATGTTGGTGGATCAAAAAAGGTAGGGTCCAAAGTGGATTGCTAAGGATAGTCCGTGAATCTGAGTTTGATTTGGTCCAAGTGTTTCCGATGAATGAGTCCATTTGAAAGTTTGACCCGAAACACCCTGCTCCCCTCTTTGGCCACGACAGTGCTGGGAAGCCACTTGGGACCTTGTCCATAATTTAATATAAATAAAAGATCATTGATTTCAATCTCGCGTGACACAATTGGGCTATCATGGTATGCACTTTGTTAAAGCCGTCTGCTCTCTACCTGTTCATGTAGATCAGGATGAACTAACGAGAGCCTTGTCTTAAGTGCTCTTTTCATGAGCAGTTCAGCAGGTGGGATCCCAGTGAGTGATTGGGGTCTCGTGCGGTAGCTAAGCAGGACTCAGGATAGGCGAGTCTGCAGTGAGCCTTCAGTTACCCTCTTCAAGCCTTGCTTGACAGTTTGCACTGCTCTCTCTGCCTGACCATTGGACGTTGGTTAAAACGGGGCAAATGTGACATGTTTGATTCCATTATGGGTCATGAATTCTTTGAACTCAGCACTGGTAAAACATGGCCCGTTGTCGCTCACCAGGACATGTGTGGCAAACATGGCCCGCAGGCTTTCAGTAGTGGCAGCGGACGTGCTAGCCGACATTATCTCACATTCAATCCACTTGGAGTATGCGTCTACAACCACAAGGAACATTTTACCCAAGAACGGGCCTGCATAGTTGACGTGTACCCAAGACCACGGTTTGGAGGGCCAAGACCATAAAGTTAGCGGCGCCTCCCTGGGTACATTGCTTCACTGCATGTATTACATCTGTAATCGCAGGACTCTAAGTCCGCATCGATACTGGGCCACCAACGTGGGATCTGGCTATCGCTTTCATCATTACGATGCCTGGTGGGTACTGTGGAGGTCATTGATGAAGGTGTCTCTGTCCTTCTTGGGGACCACTACTTGATTGCCCCACAGAAGGCAATCTGCCTGTATAGACATTTCATCTTTGCACCACTGAAACAGCTTTATTTCTTCCTGCATTTCCACTGGGACACTGGACCAGCTCCTGTGAAGCACACAGCTTTTAACTAGAGATAATAAGGGGTCCTGGCTTATCCAGGTTTTGTTCTGCCAGGCAGTGATGGGTGATTGTTCACTCTGAAATGCTTCCATAACCATGGCTAGATCTGTGGGCTGCGCTATTTCCACCCCCGTGGTGGGCAATGGCAGCCTACTGAGAACATCGGCGCAGTTTTCTGTGCCTTGCCTGTGGCGGATGGCGTAGTTGTATGCGGACAACGTGAGCACCCATCTCTGGATGCAGGCCAATGCATTGGTATTTATCCCTTTACTCTCGGAAAACAGGGATATAAGTGGCCTATGGTCAGTTTACAATTCGAATTTTAGCCCAAACAGGTATTGATGCATTTTCTTTAGCCCATAGACACACGCTAACGCTTCTTTTTCAATCAAGCTGTAGGCTCTCTCAGCCTTAGACAGACTCCTGGATGCATAAGCAACCGGTTGCAGTTTCCAGAAATCATTAGCTTGTTGCAATACACACCCGACGCCATATGATGACGCATCACATGCTAGTACCAAACGCTTACATGGATCATACAACACAAGCAATTTGTTTGAGCATAACAATTTTCTCGCTTTTACAAAGGCATTTTCTTGGCTTTTGCCTGAAACCCATTTGCCCCCTTTTCATAGTAAGACATGTAGTGGTTCTAGCAGTGTGCTGAGACCCGGTAAGAAGTTACCAAAGTAGTTCAAGAGTCCCAGAAACAACCGCAGCTCCATCAAGTACTGTGGCCTTGGTGTTTTCTCGATTGCCTCTGTCTTTGCGTTGGTGGGCCTGATGCCGTCCGCCGCAACCCTCCTTCCCAAGAACTCCACTTCAGGCACCAGGAAAACGCCTTCGAGCATTTTAACCTGAGTCCCATGCAGTTGAGTCGATTAAGAACCTCCTCCAGGTTCTGCAGGTGGTCGACTGTGTTCCGACCTGTGACCAAGATGTCGTCCTGGAAGACTGCGGTGTGTGGGACCAACTTCAGTAAACTTTCCATGTTTCTCTGGAATATCGCTGCCGTTGATTGGATTCCAAACGGGCATCTGTTATACATAAAAAGACCTTTGTGCGTTTTGATGCAGGTGAGGGCCTTCAATGATTCCTCCAGTTCCTGCGTCATGTAGGCTGAAGTCAGATACAGCTTCATGAACGTCTTTCCTCCCGCCAGCGTTGCAAAGAGGTTGTCGGCCTTTGGTAGTGGGTATTGATCCTGCAGGGAGAAACGATTGATAGTTACTTTGTAATCGCCACAGATTCTGACAGTGCCGTCTCCCTTGAGGACTGAGACAATAGGACTGGCCCACTTGCTGAACTCGATCGGTGAAATGATGCCCTCTCTTTGCAGCTGGTCTAGCTCGATCTCTACCCTTCCTCTCACCATGTACGGTACTGCTCACGCCTTGGTGATGGATGGGTCGCGCCCGGAATTAGATCAATCTGCATTTTTGCTCCTTGGAATTACCTGATGCCTGGTTCAAACAGCGAAGCAAATTTGTTTAAGACTTGGGCACATGAAGTGTCATCTGCGGGCGGTAGTGCTCGGATGTCGTCCCAGTTCCAGCGTATCTTTCTCAGCCAGCTCCTGCCGAACAGCGTGGGACCATCGCTCGGTACCACCCAGAGTGGTAGCTTGTGCACCGCTCCATCGTAGGAGACCTTTACAGTAGCACTGCCGATTACAGCAATCAGTTCTTTAGTGTAAGTTCTTAGTTTTGTGCGAACTGGAGTTAAGACTGGCCTTGAGGCCTTGTTGCACCACAACCTTTTGAAAGTCTTTTTGCCCATGATGCACTGGCTCATGCCCGTGTCCAGCTCCATTGACATCGGGAGTCCATTTAGTTCAACATTCAGCATTATCAGGGGACAACTCGTGGTGAATGTGTGCATTCCATGTACCTCTGCCTCCTCTATCTGAGGCTCTAGTTCATTGTGATCCTCCGTGGATCTGTCCTCCTCTGCAACATGGTGCTTTGCAGGTTTAACAGGCTTTGCAGCTTGCCTGCACACTCGTTGGAGGTGTCCCATTGTTCCGCAGCCCTTGCAAACGTACTCTTTGAATTGGCATGAATGGAAATGATGATCACCCCTGCAGCGCCAACAAGGTATAAATGGCCTTGCATTCATCACCCTTGATGGTGGACTCTGAGTCATCTGTGGATGTGCAGCTGCAAGTATGTATGAACTGCCCTGTACGTTACGATTCGAAAACAACATAATTTTGTTAACAGTACTTGTAGCAGCACCTGTGTGCTGAGAGAGTTGCTTCGTATTGTCACTGGTGGCAATGAACGCCTGGGCTATCGCTATGGCCTTACTCAAGGTTGGAGTCTCTATAGTCAAAAGTTTGCGAAGTATGGTTTTGTGGCCAATGCCAAGTACGAAAAAGTCTCTGAGCATTTGCTCCAAATGTCCTTCAAATTCGCAATGTCCTGCAAGGCGTCTTAACTCGGCGACATAACTCGCCACTTCCTGGCCTTCAGACCTTTTGTAGGTGTAGAACCGGTACCTCACCATCAGAACGCTTTCCTTTGGGTTCAAATGCTCTCGGACCAGTGTGCACAAATCGTCGTACGATTTCTCCGTGGGTTTCGCTGGAGTGAGCAGGTTCTTCATTAGGCCATACATTGGTGCCCCACAGACAGTGAGGAGGATCGCCCTTCGTTTGGCAGCGCTCTCTTCCCCATCTAGCTTGTTGGCCACGAAGTATTGGTCGAGCCGCTCCACAAAAGTTTCCCAATCATCTCCCATTGAAAATTTCTCCAGGATGCCCACTATTCTCTGCATCTTTGGGTTCGCTATCTGTATCTCGTCGACAGTTGTTGTGTATGGAGAAAGAATCAGACTGAATACTGTGAGCTCAAAGTAAAGTGTGACTTTAGTCTTTTATTGCAGGTCTCCAGAGTGCCTCTCCAACCTGTGAAGCCTCCTTAAATACCTTTGCTCTCAAGAGATTATGCGATCCCTTGGGACTCCAGGAGATGAGCCCTCTGGTGGCTGTACAGAGTAAATAGAAGTCCACATATATACCAGCCAGGACTGGAAAATTTTAGCTGTGAGGAAAAATTGGATAGGCTATAGTTGTTTTCTTTGGAATAGAGGAGGCTGAGGGACGATTGAATTGAACTGTGTAAAATTATGAGGGGCCTGGATAGAGTGGACAGAAAGGACCTAGTTCGCTTAGCAGAGGGGTCAATAATCAGGAGGCATAAATTTAAAGCAGTTGGTGGAAGAATTAGAGGGACGATGAGGAAACATTTTTTCACCCAGAGGGTGGTGGGGGTCTGGAACTCATTGCCTGAAAGGGTGGTAGAGGCAGAAACCCTCATCACATTTTAAAAGTACTTGGATGTACACTTAATTGGGCCCAAGTTTCGGGTGGAGTTGCTCCTAGTTTTTTGGAGTAACTAGTTTAGTTTGGAGTATGTTAGAAATTGCAATTCTCAGATATTAGTTTGCTCCAGTTCTAGTGAGTTAGTTTAGGTTGGCTTTAGGTAAGGTACTTTTTTTTCAAAAGGGGGTGTGGAGTGTGGGGTGGGGTGTGTGTGGGGGGGTGGGATGGGGGGTGTGTGTGTGTGGGAGTGTGTGTGTGTGTGTGGGGGGGTGCGGGGGGGGGTGTGTGTGGGGGGGGTGGGTGTGGGGGTTGTGTGTGGGGGGTGGGTGTATGTGGGGTGGGGGAGAGGCTGGAAGGAAGCACTCCTGCTCTCTCCTCCGGCCCTTTGATCATTGAGTGCCTCCCAACACACACTCCTCCATCCCTGTTGCCACGCTTCCCCCCTCCTCCCGATACCCACGCTTCCCCCCCTCCATCCCCGGTACGGTACCCACGCCCCCCCCTCCTCCCGCACCCACGCTTCCCCCCGGTACCCACATCCCCCCTCCTCCCGGTACCCACACTCCCCCCCGGTACCCACGCTCCCCCGAGCCATTGCACAGACGCACATGCTCCAACGCGCCTGCGCAACACTGCCGGCACTGAGAAGAAGGCATGATCCCTCGGCCCGCCCCCCTGCAGGCAGGCTCCTCCCCAGGGAGACTACGCTGTGCCACGCCACGCCATGGTCCAGGAGGACCGGAGAATTGCTGCAGAATATTCTGCCGCACCTTCGAGCCCAGGCAGGTCATGTAAGTCTCGGAGCTGCGCCGTTTTCACCAGATGCCGAAACTTGGGCCCAAAGAGCCGTAACCTACAGGGCTACGGACCTAGTGCCAGAAGATGGGATTAGGCTGGGTAGCTCTTTTTTGACTGGCATGGAGACGATGGGCTGAACGGCCTCCTTCTGTGTCCTAATTTTTCTCCGATTCTATGATTCTATGATTTCTCCCCCCAATATTAATGTTGGAATGTTGGGAGAGCTACATCTTAAGTTGACAGTGTCTGTCCCACTGTACTTCCAGTGTAATAACTTGTTTTCACACTTCATAAACGTATATTCGCATTTCATAGACTTATTGATCTGGATTGTCAGATTCTTTAGGGTTGCGTCAGCTTAATTGAAGTAGCTTTTGCTTGTTTTATAGGTTCAGATGTATGAGAGTGATGCAGCTAATAATGACTGTTTCTATCTTCGCTCTGGAGTGATAAACCTGAAGTAACAACTGCTTCTCTCTGAGCTCTGTAGAACTGTTGGTAGTAGTGTTTGCACGAGCTGTAAGTATCGAACCAAACTCTGGGGATACTGCACTCCACATCTATTAAATTGTAAACATTTTTTAAAGAGTCACATTACTATGGGGACATCGTGACTGTGCTTAGAATGTGGCCTGGTAGCTCATGCTATTGAACAGACTGTTCCCAGTCTACAGGTTTTAAGTCTGAACTTCTGGTCTGTTGATCATATGAATTCTCTTGCCTGTGTTGACTTTTTAAATTTGCTTTAGACTAAACCACTAGGTGGAGCACCGTGTGGTAACAAACACTTTATCAAAGGGGATATAAATCTAGCAGTGCCCAACTGCTCCTGTACGAGCAGCATGGAGGCCCCGACCTGCGTGAGAACACCAGCGGCAAGTCGGGGTATAAAAGGAACGGCGAGCAGTGGCCTGGGAACAGCGTGGTGGCATGCCACTTCAAGGGGCAGCACGAGCTGCGACGGCAGCGAAAAGTGACGTCATCAAAGTCCAGGTCAATGATTGGAGCGTGGGTAGACACAGCAGGAGCGGCGAGGTTGGAGCGAAGGAGCGGCAAGAGACTGTGGAGGGACGTGATCGTGGCCCAGGAGAGGCGTGAGTTCGGGGCCAGGGGACCCAGCAGCAGCACGGGCCAGCCCACACTGCGATATGTGTGCGCGCTCGGTCCGTGCAGCAGAGCTGGTCTCCAGTCATCTCGGTCAATCCTTGCCACTGGATCAAGACCGAGCTCTGTCAAGCCCGTGAGGTGGCTGGTGTACAACAGCCACCACACGTTAAAAAGATCCACGCACAGGCATCTTCCACCCTTCAAGATTTAGTTTGGGATCTGGCGTTTTAGGTCCTTCATTGGAACACATGTGAACTCACCTTTTTTGGCGTGAAAGCAAGTCATCCTCGTTTCGAGGGACTGCCTATTATGATGATCATCCCCAGATTTCAACAATTCCAGGGGTAAGATTTCCAATCATGGTCTGCGTAACTTAGGCGCCATCTTCCAACAAAATCACCAGCATAGGTAAAAGCTGCAACACCACTGTCGCGTAGGCCAAAGGGGATGGTCCAGTGGTAGTAATGGATCCTTCTCCAGTCCTCTTTTCTATCCTCTTTTCCTTTTTTTCTGTTCTAATTGTTCCTTTTCTTGTATTTCTACTCTCTTTGTAGGGGATCACCAAGTATCCTTTTCTCTCTATTGCAATAATGGAGACAAGGCTATCCGAACATCCACAGCAGTAACAAAAGATCTCTACTAAGACTATTGACCCTATGATTCGTCGGACTGCAATCCGGGGACAGGATAGAGGGCAATCTCCTTTGCAAATCTACTGCCAAATGGGGAAGAGCTGTAAGCATTGGACTGTAATTTGCAGCCCCTTTGGGTGCATACGAGGTGTGCAGTCAAAGCACATGCATTAAAACCTGGAACTTGCGATCTGTCATGAATCTTTACAGATTGCACGCATTCCTGGGAAAAGGGCCTCCGCGGGCGGAGAGTTGGGCTATTTGCCCAACATCTGCCCAGCGAATGCCCGTGAAATTCTTACATCTGGTAAAAGCAGACGTAAGCCCTGCATTTACGAGCATGAGACTTTTAAAGGACAGTAAAATGAAAGAATTTCAATAATTTATACATTTAAAAACCTGTGAAATAAGGTAAGTTCACTGTTAGTCCTACTCCAGGAACTTGAGCACATAAATCTCGGCTGACACTCCAATGCAGTGCTGAGGGAGCTGCACTGCCGGAGGTGCCGTCTTTCAGATGAGATGTTAAACCGAGGCCCCGTCTGCTCTCTCTAGTGGACGCAAAAGATCCAGTGGCACTATGTTGAAGAAGAGCAGGAGAGTTATCCCTGGTGTCCTGGCCAATATTCATCCCTCAATCAACGTAACAAAAACAGATTATCTGGTCATTATCACATTGCTGTTTGTGGGAGCTTGCTTGTACGCACATTGGCTGTCACGTTTCCCACATTACAACAGTGACTGCACTCCAAAAAGTACTTCATTGGCTGTAAAGTACTTTGAGACGTCCGGTGGTTGTGAAAGGCGCTATATAATTGCAAGTCTTTCTTTTTTTTTCTTTTTAGACCCTTTAAAATACGTAAATTTATTTTTCAAAAAATTAAATTTTTGTTTTCAATATTTAATTAAATGCCATTTTGATTAATTTTAAATATGTGTTTCATAAAAAAAATTATTTTTGGTGCATGTGTATTTTTGGGGATATTCCCATTCATATTTATGAAGGTTCCGTATAGACGAATCCCCATAAGTATGAATATGGACCCCCCTTCTTTCATTGGTTGGGCTGACCCATGTGATCCCAAGGGACGCTTGTGAACTGCATGTGCCCTGGGTTACGTGGGCCTCTACACAGGCCTACACATAGAGGCCCAGGAGCGCAAGTGTGCAAACCTCCAGGACCATCAGATCGATTCATAGATTTTTTGCAGCTCAGAGGCTTATGCCCGCGGGAAGCCTCCGACCGCAATTTCAGGCCCATTATCAGACCCTCTGGCAGGTGATCACCGAGCGGGACTGAAGGCAGACACACAAGTGGGAGATGCATGATCCAGACCAGCCTGATTCTCATCTTGACCACCCGTGACAACTCTTTCAGATTTTCATGAAGGCAATAAGTAAATACGGAGGAGTGGGCCTTAAAAATTGAAGCTAACTGTACAATATCTCACTTTATAAACAGTGGTTCCAGTTAAGTGAAATTCAGTGAGGCACAGTAGACAACTGGACAAAAAACGTCAAGGGTGTTTTTCAGCCCCAAATATTTTGTTGATTCCTGTCACGTTACAATTTTTAATTGTGAAGTACGTTGCTCTCTCCTTCCTGATGGCAGAAATAGTTCACTTGTAAAGCAGTGGAAACTGAATCCCGTGGTACAGGTTGGAAAGGGTTTAAATGCAAATGCTTCACCAGAGAGAGATAGCTGCACTGTTTACAGTGTCTTAAGCAAACACTGTCATGTAATCCTAATCGATGGTGGGGGAATAACATGGCATCAGGGGAAAACGAAGTTTGTAGCTCAAACAAGAAAGCTCCCATAGACTGATCCTTTCCACTCAGCTATCCTCAAATGTGAAATGTGACAATTAAAAAAAATATATATATTATAACGATTTTTAAAAAGGAAGATTCAAAACACCCAAGTTATGCAATCAGAGACTTGGCAAAGGCCCCTGGAATGTATGTCATTCCGGTTCTTCCACAATTTTCCCCTGATGATCTTTTATTCTTGAACATGCTGCCGGTTTCCATCCCAGTCGTTAAGATACACAGCAAGTCAGGACAAGTTTAACTCCCAAAGTAAGATCTTACAAGTTGCTTATGAGCTGTTGTTTTGACAGTCAATGAATTATGTCTTTATAATCCCATAATTGCTTGACGGCACAATATAAAAATTCATGGTACTAATTTTGACAATGTGAGTTTGATATATTTAGACACAAGTTATTATTGCAGATGCAAAGCCTGTTTAAAATCGTCCATTTCTTCCACTGAACTAACTGCCACACAAGAAATATTTGCATCGAACATATTTTACCTTCAATATTTCTTCTATTCCTGGCTGCACTTCCTCCATTTTGGAGCTCTGAAGTTCTCCTCGCTAGAATATATCACAGTAGGTGGCCCATTTGTGAATAACTCGAAAATTTTCTCTCTGCAAATGAGTTCTACAGAAGTTGCTTTAGGTCTGTGCCATAAAATCTATTTTCAAAAATAGCACTGTGCAAGGGCTAGTACTCTTTATAAGAACATAGCACATTTCAAGATGGAAAAAAAGTGATTTGGTCAAACAAGCCCATCCCTCTCTGTTTTTTCTCACTCCCATGTTCTTATCTCATCATGTCCCCTCCTTTTCTTGAACCTAGTTGACTTTTGAACCATTTATATTATTTTCATCTATGGCACTTTCCTGGTTACTTATTTCACATCTGTGTTGCACTATTCCTTCCTCGTGAGAGTCTTGAACAATTAATATTTGCACCATCATTGAATGACATTGCAAGTGTTTGCAACATTAATAATTGAATGAAGCTTTGGTGATGAAAATTGGAGTTGAGACTGCTCTCAATAAAAGGAGCAACCCCATCTACTTTAATTTATGCAATCGGTTAGCAAATATTACAAGGCAAGGGAGCTCCTTAAATGGATTCCTTTAGGTCAGTTTTATTACATGTTTTGCGTGATGCAAAGTTGTTTCCGATCCCAATGATGCACACAGGAAACTTTCTAGACTTCACATTTCACCTGTTTCAAGTATATGCGGCAGGTGCGAAGCCAAAGTGGTTTGAAACTACCTCCTGAAGGTGCCCTAACACAGCTTCCCTTTACTGGACTTGGACTGGGAAAAGTAAGCTGTGAGGAGAACACAAAGAGCCTGCAAAGACATTTAGCCAGGTTAAGTGAGTGGGCAGTAAGGGGCCAAGTTTCGGCTGGAGTTGCTCCTATTTTTGTGGAGCAACTAGTTTAGTTTGGAGTATCTTAGAAATCTTAATTCTCGGCATTTAGTTTGCTACAGTTCTAGTGAGTTAGTTTAGTTTTGTTTTAGTTCTGTTTTTTTTCAAAAGGGGGAGTTACCAGCCACTTACGCCTATTTTGCAAGTTTAGGCAGCGAAAAGTTAGTTCAAACTAACTTAGAACAGAATCAGTGTTGACTTTTGTACGCTCAGAAAAACCTTGCGTACACTTTAGAATTAGGCACAGATAGCCAGAGATGGGGGGAAAGGGAGGTTAGAGGGAAGTTAGGGGATTTTCCAAAGCAGTAAACACTTCACTTTTACCAATAAAGAGCCATCATCAATAATAAATGATAAAGAAATCAATAAATCATCCAAATAAATCAATAAATCAATTAATCAATCAAAAAATAAACAAATAAAAAATTTAAAAATTAAAAATATATTTTTTTTAAATCAATCAATAAATAAAATATTTAAAGTTTCTACTCACCTACTGCAGCACCTATCCATTCGGGAGCTCCAGGAGCCCTCCAACAGCCTGCCGAAGAGCTGGTTGGGGGGGCCCCATCACCGAGGAGGTGTTCGGGTGGGGCCCGCCACCGGGGAGGAGTTCGGGCGGGCCCCGCCGCCGAAGAACCGATGGTCGGGCGAGCCCCGTCACCGAGGAGTGGCACCGAGGCGAGGGACGGTGAGGCAGGCAGACCACTCAGCCCAGGATAGGGGCGGCGAACATCGTGACATCCCTTCAGCCAGGGATAGGGACGCGCTGGGAGGGCCAGGAGCTACTGCGCACGCGCGCAGACTCCATTGCGCACTCTTTTCTGTGCAGGGCTGTAGCTCCACGCTCAGTCGCTTGCGCTGAGCCCCACCAACTGCTAAACAGGCCTGCTGAACACTGAGAATTGTGAGATAAGTTTTAGACGCGCTTTTAATTCTACAAAATAGGCGGGCCTGTCGGAGGTGCTCCGTTCTGCGGGACAGCTGAAACTTGGGTCCATAATGTGGGGAAATGTGAGGTTATTCACTTTGGTGGGAAGAATAGAAAAACAGAATATTTTTTACATGGTGAGAAACTGTTCAGAGATATTTAAGTATCCTCGTACAGGGAACACAGAAAATTAGCAATCAGGTGCAGCAAGGCAAATGACACGTTGACCTTTATTGCAAGGGAGTACAAGAGTAATGAAGTCTTGGTATAATTGTGCAGTGCTTTGGTGAGACCACACCTGGAGTACTGTGCACAGTTTTGGTCTCCTTATCTGGGGAAGGGCATACTTACCTTCGAGGCGGTGCAACAAAGGTTCACTAGATTGATCCCTGGGATGAGAAGGTTGTCCCATGAGGAGAGATTGGGTAGATTGGGCCTATACTGGAGTTTAGAAGAATGACAGGTGATCTCATTGAAACATAGAAGATTCTGAGGGTGATTGACAGGGTAGATGCTGAGAGGTTGTTTCTCTTGGCTGGAGTGTCTAGAAGTAGGGGGCATAGTCTCAGGATAAGGGGTCAGCCTTTTAAACAGAGATTAGGAGGAATTTCTTCACTCAGAGGGTTGTGAATCTTTGTAATTCTCTACCCTAAAGGGCTGTGGATGCTCAGTCATTGAGTATATTCAAGGCTGAGATATAGATTTTTGGACTCTAGGAGAGTCAAGGGATATGGAGAACGGGCAAGAAAGTGGAGTTGAGGCCAAAGATCAGACATGAACTTATTGATTGGCAGAGCAGGCTCGAGGGGCCGTATGGCCTACTCCTGCTCTTAATTCTTACGTTCTTATGACATCACCACACCTTAATTGTACTGCACAGTCGTATCCTACTCTTTTAGTGGAGCCTGCACTATGAACCTTGACCTTTCACCTACATTTTGTCAATCTGAAAAATGAAACTGGTGCTGTTTTGGATTCAATAGTCCAGTTCTATCTTAGTTTAAATTTTAACTGCAGCTAAATTCTTAATCATACTGAATAGAATAAAGACATTTCCATCAACAAACCTCAACATCACTTGGTAATGACAAGCTTCGTTGAGTGCGAGAACGTTGCCAGCCGAAACAACCATGGGCGTGAAATTAATGAAAAAGAGGAAAATGCCTGTTTTGCTTTGAAATAATCAATATACGGGCAAAGTTACAGGACACAGGTCTTTAAGGCATGCGATTTCTGAAAATGCAATTTCAGTAGCAGGTCATTAATTCTGAACTAAAATAAGCAGTCTTCGCAGTTTCATTAAATGAGAACTTTCACAGAGCCCTTCAATAAAGCACTAATTCCCATTAGTCTTTATTGGTTTCCGATATCTTTGCATCAGCTTTTTGAAAAGAGAATAAAGTTAAAAATCTATATTTTACTATACTTAAATTACCTAAGTATTAAAATGACCAAAGTATTAGAATTACCCAAGTATTAAAAGCTAGTGATATATCATTTGACCTTAATTATCCAAAACATGCAAATTATAAAAAATAATCTACATTTTTATATTGCAAATTGACAAACAGAATTCAGTCAGGGTGGCATGCCTGCTTGATATCTACCTGTATTATAGTAACACCTAAGTAAGTGTTGACAGCTGACATGGTTGGTGGGAGACCTATGAGAACCACAAGTACCTGGCCTGACAGTTTTAGTGCTGACTGATGGACATTCACACTGTAACTCACAGCCTAAGACTGGTAGACGCAGCGTTGATTCCAGCCAGACATGCACCTCATGTTACACTTCCTGGCTGGAATACCCAATTCTTCCTGCGCAGCACAGAGTTCTATGTGCGTATGATCACAGAGCTTTCTCCCAGCAACTGCATCCTAAATATTTAGAATATATCTTTTATAATAACATCTGTCCATATTTGGCTCCCTTCCCCCGCTCCCCGCCCCCCGATCATATGTAATTTATTTTTCTCTGTCTCCCATGGCTGCTGGTAATTATTCCGTCATTCACACCCTATCTAGCAAAACCTTTTTCTCACTTCTGCCATTAACATTTCAAGTCGGCCCATCATCCCTTTTGTCTCTCTAATCTCTCCTGCCTTCCACTCTATCACAGACCTTCCCTTTTGTTCTTTCTTCCCCTCCCCCTTTCAGTGCTCCTTAACAATCTGTTCATTTCAAATATTCACCAGTTCTGATGAAGGGTCATCGACCTGAAATGTTGATGTGAGACTACAGCCTCCATGAAGTCACATGGCACTTGACTCCAGAGTCAGACTAGATCTCGATTTCAGATTCATACTACAACTCTATCATTGGTGTGACAAACTTGTATCTGTATAGCACCTTTAACATAAAAGCATAAGAAATAGGAGCAGGACCAGGGCATTTGGCACTCTGTTCAATAAGTTCATGGCTGACCTTCTACCTCAACTCCACCTTCCCCCACTATCCCCATATCTCTTGATTCCCTTAGTATCCAAAAATCTATCGATTTCTGTCTTGAATATATTCAATGACAGAGCAACTACAGATCTTTGCGGTTGAGAATTCCAAAGATTCCAACCGTTTGAGTGAAGACATTTCTCTTCATCTCAGTCCTAAATGGCTGACTACTTATTCTGAGATTGTGACCTCTTAGTTCTAGACTCCCCAGCCAGGGGAAACATCCTCCCTGCATCTACCCAGTCAATTCCCTTTAAGAATGTTATACGTTTCAATGAGATCACCTCTCATTCTTCTAAACTCGAGGGAATATCGGCCCAGTCTCCTCATAGGACAATCTCCCCATCCCAGGAATCAATCAAGTGAGCCTCCATTGCACCCCGCTAAGGCAAGTATATCCTTCCTTTGGTAAGGAGACCAAAGCTGTACACAATACTCCAAGTGTGGTCTCACTAAGGCCCTATATAATTGCAGTAACATACCATTTGTTTTCCTAATTGCTTTCTGTACCTGCATGTTAACTTTCTGTGATTTGTGTACATCAAAGAAAGCATCTCCCAAGAATCTTTGCAGAAGAGTAAAAGTAGGCACTGAGCTCAAGAGGAAAAGTTAGGAGAATTGATCGAAGATATCTTGAATGTTTGGAGAAAGTGGGGGGAGAGGATGAGAGGTGATGGGGTTTAGGGAGGGTCTTCCAAGTGTAGAGCTGAGAGAGCTGAAAGTTCAGAGGGAGGGTGGATGCATTAGAGGTCAGAGTTAGAGGAACAAAATGTTTGTGATGGGAGATAATGGTGGAGAAGATCACAGAGGGAGAGTTGGTGGGAAGCCATGGGTCAATCTGTGTTTATTTGCCACATCTGTTCATTTAGTTATCAGTAGGTCATTGAACTGATTGTAAATTTCACATGAAAAGATAATGTCGACTATTAAACTGATGTATCAGAAAAGATTTCTGCTTAAAAATGTGTTTGTGCTGGTCTGCCGGTACGAACAGTCCCAGCGTCTGAACAGGTGGGTCTGTGGTGGACCCGATATTGGGCATCAGGCCTCAGGTAGACGGTTAAAGAGGAATGGGATGCGATCAGGAGGGGGTGCCCGGGAAAAGGAGGGCAATTGGGAGAGGATGACTGGGAGAGGATCAATTGTGTGACTGGAATGCTGAGACATTGGGATGGGGGTTGAGGTGATGATAGGGAGGGAGTGGTCATGGAGTTGTTCAGGAAGGATGGCGAGCTGTGGCCGATAGCAACCTATGGTTTCATATAGGCATTTTTTACAATCTTATATTTCTGGTGGTTGCCTCCAGCAGGGGCATTAAGGACCACCAGTTAGGCCACACTTAAATCTGGTTGTCAAAAGCAGCCAGCATGGAAACATAGAAACATAGAAAATAGGAGCAGTAGTAGGCCGTTCGGCCCTTCGAGCATGCACCGCCATTCAATATGATCATGGCTGATCCTCTATCTCCACACCATATTCCCGCTTTCTAGCCATGTCCCTTGATGCCTTTTGTGTCTAGAAATCTATCTATCTCCTTCTTAAATATATTCAGTGACTTGGCCTCCACAGCCTTCTGTGGTAGAGAATTCCACAGGTTCACCACCCTCTGAGTGAACAAATTTCTTCTCATCTCGGTCCTAAATTTCCTACCCCATATCCTGAAACTGTGACCCCTTGTTCTAGACTTCCCAGGGGAAACATCCTCCCCGCATCCACTCTGTCCAACACCGTCAGAATTTTATATGTTTCAATGAGATCCCTTCTCATTCTTCTCCTCATACGACAGTCTTGCCATCCCAGGAATCAGTCTGGTGAACCTTCGCTGCACTCCCTCCATGGCAAGTATATCCTTTCTTAGGTAAAGAGAGTAAAACGGCACACAATACTCCAGATGTGGAACATGAACAGCATTCCTTTGTTTGCTATTTTAATTGAGGCATTAACTATTTGAAATACACGATTTAATGCCTCTATTGAAACAACAAAATAATGCCAGGCAACATAATTCAGAGATCTTACACACTGACAACATCCTGCCTTACTTCTGTGCCTCCTCCACTGATTCAGACGTTCTTCCAATCTCTCCGACATCCTATCCAACATAAAATGAGCCAAAATGTCCTTAATATTAGCAAAATATGCCATCCTTTCTGGCTGGCACCAGACTCCAGGAATGTCCAGGGCTACTCTATGTGGCTGAATAAGGAGGTGCAGAGCCTTGGCCATGCTTTGCTTCTTTTCCCGACTCTGGTAGAAAAGCCACTTTCTTCGCAACACTGCTCATCTGCACCAATGCCTCTTCCCCGCGTCCATTGAGACTGTAGTCCATACTTTCATTACCTTAAGGCTCAATTTCCCGAAAGCCAACCCTCTGTCACAACACTTCACAAACTTCAACTCATCCAAAGTGCTACAACCCGTGTTCTCATGCACAAAATCCTACATTGCCATCTCTTCTGTCCTCATCAAGCTCCACTGGCTTCCTGTGCCCCAGCAAGTTGACTTCAAAATTCTTTTCCTAACTTTCAAATCCCTCAATGTCTTTGTCCCACCTGTTGCGTATGCAATAACTCAATAGGCTTAAGTACCGTGAACTTAATCAGGTGCGACCTGACTCTACTTCATTAGCTCTCAAAGTGAGGATTAAACATGGAGGCTTTCTTTATATACAAGGGCTGCACGTGTGTGTCTGTGGCCCAATGACCTCTGACGGTCACTTCCCCTGGTGGCAGGTAAACTCAGGCATACATGCATTACATCAATCCCCCCAAGATCTTGGTATCAGTCCTATTTACAAATTGAGACGGTCCGGGGCTTTCCGCTCCCTAGTTGATCGTCTCAGTTCAATGCCAGATCTGGGTGAGCACTCCGAGTAATTCATGACTTGAGGCTGGATAGCTGATCTAATGGGAGTGGCAGTGTCCATGTTAGGGATTGAAGGTCCAGATTCATTGACAACAGCAGAGTCTTCTAATGGCTGAATATGAATCGGTTGGTCATTGATGGTGCCTTTTTCAAGCTGTTCCGGTTCATCTGTGTGCTGCAATTTCGTCTGATCAATGTGCCTCCTGCATGTTTGCCGATTAGTGAGCCTGACAATAAGCATCCTGTTACCCTCCTTGGCCGTAACAGTGCCAGTGACCCACTTGGGGACTTGACCATTATTTAGCACATACACAGGATCATTAATAGAGATGTCAAGTGACACGGGCAGTGCGATTATGATACCACTGCTGACGTCTGTTTTCGACATGATTGTTAAGATCAGGGTGGACAAGTGAGAGCCTAGTCTTGAGACCTCTGTTCATCAACAGTTCAGCGGGGGGTCTCGGTAAGCGTGTGGGGTCTTGTCCTGTAACTAAGCAGTATGCGTGACAAGCGAATCTGCAAAGAACCGTGAGTTACGCGTTTCAGGCTCTGCTTGATGGTTTGGACGACCCGCTCCACTTGACCATTGGACGTGGGTTTGAATGGTGCTGACTGGGTCTTTACTCGTTGGAGTTCAGAAGGATGAGGGGTGATCTTATAGAAACATTTAAAATAATGAAAGGGATAGACAAGATAGAGACAGAGAGGTTGTTTTCACTGGTCGGGGAGACTAGAACTAGGGGGCACAGCCTCAAAATATGGGGGAGCCAATTTAAAACCGAGTTGAGAAGGAATTTCTTCTCCCAGAGGGTTGTGAATCTGTGGAATTCTCTGCCCAAGGAAGCAGTTAAAGCTAGCTCATTGAATGTATTCAAATCACAGATAGATAGATTTTTAACCAATAAGGGAATTAAGGGTTATGGGGAGTGGGTGGGTAAGTGGAGCTGAGTCCACGGCCAGATCAGCCATGATCTTGTTGAATGGCGGAGCAGGCTCGAGGGGCTCGATGGCCTACTCCTGTTCCTAATTCTTATGTTCTTATGTTCTTATTACACCACCCTATCTTGATAATCTTCTCCTTCCTTATGCCCCTGCATGTATTCCCCTCTCCGGGGTTTCTCCTTGGCCCCTACCCTCTGCACTCTTATCATTGATGAGTGCTGATTCAGCCATTGTGCTCCTGCCTTTTGGAAAACCTTGTCCACTTATCGCTGCTTAACCACTTCCTTACTGATGGCGGATTTCCTGTGGCAACAAAGGGTTGTTAGTTCTGCAACAATAAGCTCTGCGTGATTCAGGCCCTAGTGGTTTTAAACAACAAGCTGTAATATATATTGACTAATTCTTTTTGCACAACTTGTCTACAGTATTACATTAAATGGTGAACAAGTAGCACAACCTGTTTCCTCCTTGAAATCCGGCTCCAGCTGATCAAACTTGTTATCTTTCAAGGATTACTGTTACGGCAAAAGGACTTCCGACTATCCATGAGGGCACTTTTGGAAGGAACAGGTCCTACCCTTATACCATTTGGCTACCTTTAGTTCATAACAGTATCTCACCAAGCTAATGCCACACTGAGCTGTTTACGCAACATCCTAATTATGATTGTTCTCTCCTGCTACCTGTAAGTGTCTGGTTCTTTACATGTTATCAATACCAGCCCACGACATGGCCTTGCATGATAGGTTGCAATTCTCCTAGCAATCAGTCCCTTATCTAGATGTGGGCCATCTCTTGACTTGGGTGCTTATCTTTGAGTTTCCAAAATGTCTTTTGTTCACAGAGATTCAAGATTCAACTTCCCCTTTCCTCCACATTCATTCTCTGGCTAAAATGCTAAAGCAAGGCATGCTGGGATACTTGACCATTTAAACCACTTTAGAATATCCTAACATTACCCTTTGACACCTCCTTTCTTCCCTCATCCCAGGCTTTCTATTGTTGCCTTTTCCTCCTCCTATGTCCTCTGTTTCATCCTTATTTTTGTAGGAGAATTATAGAAATGCAAGTTACGGTTGAAGCCGCAAATGTCTTTTGCAGATGTTAAAGGGGCATCATAATGAGAAAGTGTTTGGCAGACTTCTTTTTATTCCATCTGTTAGTGCACTGGTTATGATCTGTGCATAAAATCCCTTTCTGCCATACTTAAACAGTTATTAGCCCATTGATTTCAAAGATGAAATGATTTTTCAATCTGCTAAAAGTTAACAGCCCATAGTCTTGTTAGCCTCAGATTGCCCTAACAGCCTCTATTCATAAAAAATAAGACCTTGTTTCAAGTCAGTTTATTTCAGCACTATATAATGCTATGCCAAGTATTTTCCCTAATGAGACATGTAACTGTCATCAATATAATAACATTTTCTTTGTTTTTATGTTGGAATTTTTTTTAATTAATACTCCACTTGCTTTTCAGGCCACTCAACTTACAAGCAAGAGCATTAAAGTGACATTTAACACTGAGCAACCAATCTTGGGATCAGTTAAAAACAGCACGCAGTTGGTTGCACTTTCTAGTTAAAGAAGGTACAAGAGCTGCAAGTGCTTAAGTTAGATCTCCAGCTTAATGCCAGGCACAGTTGAGGTGCACCTCAACATTCTGTATCCATCATCATCATAGGCGGTCCCTCGAACGAGGATGACTTGCTTCCACATGAGTTCACAGATGTTTCTGTTATGTATGCAATAAAGGTTCAAACTGAGTACTGTTTAACTAAGCAAGATACAACCTTGGCTCTGCTTTATTTAGGCCCAAAGTGCCTGACTCTCAAAATGGCTGGCCTTTTATACCTCAGCAGCACCATGTGCGATCTGCTCAGTGGCCTCCAACAATGATGCCACCTAGTGGCTACAAACAGAATGTACATACATGACAATACTCCGCTTTGAGATCTTATCACAGTCTTTCACAGGTTGAGACGGTCCGGTGCTTTGTGTTCCCGGGTTGACCGTCTCAGTTCGATTCCAGCCATGGGTGAGTGTGGGGGGTCTGTTGTGGCTGATGGCTGGATGAGTGACTTATTGGGGGTGGCAGTGGCCATATCAGCAATTGCAAGTCCATTTTTATTGATCAGGTCTGTGATGGAAATTCTGGGTTTGCTGATGACCCTTGAGTCCTCTGAAGTCTGCTGGTAGGTTGGTTGGTCGTCAATGGTTTCTTCGTCCGACTGTTCTGGCTCGACTGTGTGCCTCAGCTTTGTCTGATCCATGTGTTTCCTGCAAGTTTGCCCATTCTTGAGCTTAATAACGAATACTCTGTTGACCTCCTTGGCCATGACCGTACTAGCGATCCATTTGGGACCCTGACCATCGTTCAACATATATACAAGATCATTATCAGAAATCTCGCGTGACACAATTGCGTGATCATGGTACCCTTGTTGACTCTGTCTTCTGTATTCAACATGATTATTTAAATCCGGGTGTACCAGAGATAGCTTGGTCTTAAGACCTCTTTTCATCATGAGCTTAGCAGGTGAGACCCCTGTGAGTATGTGGGGTCTTGTCCTGTAACTTAGCAGTATGCAGGACAAGCGGGTCTGCAGTGACCCTTGCGTTACACTCCTCATGCTTTGCTTGATAATTTGTACTGCACATTCAGCTTGCCTGTTGGACACAGGCTTGAACGGTGCTGACCTTACATGTTTTATGCCATTAAGTTTCACAAACTCCTGAAACTCCTGACTGGTGAAGCACAACCCATTGTTGCTCACCACTATGTCAGGCAGACCATGTGTCGCGAACATGACATTGAGATTCTCTATGGTTGCTATGGACATGCTGGATGACATGAATATGCATTCTATCTGTTGTGTATGTATATACCCTGTACGCTCAATGTACAGTTACATAAGACCAATGAATGTATCATTACACTGTATACAATATGCCTGTACCACCAGAGGGTGAAACAGGTGGAGACCTAGAGGTCACCTGTACACCGCAGGTAACCAGGTATAAAAGGGAGCCCACCTTACTGTACCCTCATTCAGGAGCTGCAATAAAGGGACTAAGGTCACAACAGTTCAAGTGCAATACCTTACCTCGTGGAGACATTACTAAAGTGCATGCAAACACCAAACTATCCACTTCGAATAAGCATCCACCACCACTAAAAACATCTTGCCCAGGAAGGGACCTGCAAAATCTACATGGATCTTGGACCAAGGTTTGGATGGCCATGACCACAGACTCAGCGGCGATTCCGCGGTGCTTTGCTGAGCTGCATGCAAGTGTTGCACTGATGCACGCATGCTTCCAGCTCAGAATCAATTCCTGACTACCATACATAGGACCTGGCGATGGCCTTCATCATCACTATATCAGGATGTGTGCTGTGTAACTCACGCATGAACTTCTCTCTCCCTTTCTTGGGCATTACAACGCAATTGCCCCACAATATGTAATCTGCTTGAATAGACAGTTCGTCCTTGCAACGAATGTATGGTTTGGCCTCCTTGCACATTTGCTTAGGTATGGCAGACCAATCCCCTTTGAGGATGCAACCCTTTACCACCGATAAAATCAGGTCCTGGCTGGTCCAGGTCTTAACTTGTTGAGCCGTGACAGGGGTTCCTTCACTCTCAAAAGCATCCATGATTAACATTAAATCCGCTGATTGTGGCGTTTCCACCTCCGGTGTGGGCAACGGCAACTGGCTCAAAGCATCGGCATAATTCTCTGTGCCAGGTCTGCGGCGAATGACATAATCATAGGCAGATAATGTCAGCGCCCACCTTTGGATGTGGGATGAAGCGTTGGTATTAATACCTTTGCTCTCGGAAAACAATGAAATGAGCGGCTTGTGATCAGTCTCTAATTCGAACCTCAGACCGAACTGGTATTAATGCATCTTTTTAACACCATACACAGACGCTAAAGCTTCTTTTTCTACCATGCTGTAGGCTGTTTCTGCTTTAGACAAACTTTTGGATGCATATGCGACTCATTGGCTTGTTGGAGTACGAACCAATTCCATATGACGATGCATCACAGGCCAAAACTAAACGTTTACATAGGTCATAATGTACCAGCAGCTTGTTCGAACAAAGCAGATTGGTGGCTTTCTCGAAAGCTCTGTCTTGCGATGCGCCCCACACCCAATTGTCGCCTTTTCTCAATAGCATGTGCAGTGGTTCTAGTCAGGTGCTCAATTTAGATAGGAAGTTACCAAAGTAATTGAGTAGACCCAGGAACGAACGCAGCTCCATCACATTCTGCAGCTTGGGTGCATTCTTGATAGCCTTGGTTTTCACGTCAGTAGGTCTGATGCCATCAGCGGCGATTTTCCTCCCGAGGAATTTGACCTCCGGTGCCATGAAGATGCACTTCGAGCATTTCAGTCTGAGTCCCACTCTATCCAAACGCAGTAGAATCTCTTCCAGGTTGTTCAGATGTTCCTTGGAGTCATGACCGGTGATCAGGATGTCATCTTGGAACACGACGGTTCTGGGAACGGACTTCAGTAGACTTTCCATATTCCTCTGGAATATTGCTGCAGCCGAGCGAATTCCGAAAGGGCAGCTGTGCGTGTTAATGCACGTAAGTCTCTTCGACATCTCGACCAACTCCTGTGTCATATAGGCTAACGTCAAGTCCAGTTTTGTGAACGACTTACCTCCAGCTAGCGTCGCAAACAAGTCATCAGCCTTCGGTAATGGGTACTGATCTTGTTTCGAAACCCTGTTGATCGTGGCCTCGTAGTATCCACAGATTCTGACTGTGCCATCACTTTTCAGCACAGGAACAATGGGACTGGCCCATTCATTAAATTCGACCGGTGATATGATCCCTTCACACTGGAATCTGTCCAGTTCAATTTCGACCTCCTCCCTCATTATATGCGGCACTGCCCGAGCTTTATGATGGACGGGTCTTGCATCTGAGTCCACGTGGATCTGTACCTTAGCTCCCGTGAAGTTGCCGATACCCGGTTCAAACAGTGAGGGGAACTTGCTCAATACTTGGGCACATGTATCTTCCTCCAACGACAACGCCCTTATGTCGTTCCAGTCACATCTGATTTTCTCCAACCAGCTCCTGCCGAGCAGCGTTGGGCCATTGCCTGGAATAATCCACATCGGTAACTCGTGAACCACACCGTTATACGACACATTAATTTGTGCACTGCCAATCACCTTTATCAGTTCTTTGGTGCACGTACACAGCTTGGCGTTAACAGGGCTCAGCCTAGGCCTCACAGTCTTAGTATCCCACAGCTTATTAAATGCCCTCTCGTTCATAATCGATTGACTCGCCCTTGTGTCCAGTTCTATCGATACAGATATCCCGTTAAACTTCACACTAATCAAAATTGCTTTACTCTTGGTTATGAAGGAGTCCATACACTTCTTCCTTTAGCATCTCGGATTGCGTATTTGGATCCGCGCTAGTCAGACTCTCATCCTCCATGTGGTGTGTCGCAGATCGCTTGCTCATCTGCGGACACTTACGCTGGAGGTGCCCCACTCTCAGACAACCTCTGCAACTATATTGCTTAAATCGGCACTGCTGGTGCCGATGATTTCCCCCACAACGCCAACACGGAAAAGTCGGATACATTTCCGCTGGACGACTTTGGGCAGCCACAGGTTTCGCGAACACAGCCGGATAGGCCCTGCCATGTGCCGCTCTGCCGAACGCCAAATCATTCGCGAATGCAGCCGGATAGGCCCTGCCATGTGCCGCTCTGCCGAACGCCGAATCAATCGCATTTACAGTACTTGCCGAGGTTTGGTTCTTCACCGCTATTTTCTTTAGACTCCTGTCCGTCGTCATACAGGATTGAGCGATCTGGATGGCCCTTTTTAAATCCAACTCCTCCACCGCCAGAAGTTTGCGCAGGATCACCTCGTGGTTGATACCGATAACAAAGTCGTCCCGCAGCATGTCTGCCAACACCGTCCCGAACTTGCACGGTCCCGCTAGACATCTCAGGTCGGCAACGAATTCCACCGCGCTCTGGCCCGCCGATCAAACGCGTGTATGAAACCTGTATCTCGAGATGATAATGCCGTCGTCTGGCTTGAGGTGCTCCCATAGCAATGTACACAACTCCTCGTACGTTTTCTCTGTTGGATCACTAGGCATGAGTAGATTCTTTATCAGACTGTAGATCTTTGAACCGCACACAGTGAGGAACACGGCCAGGTGCCAATCTGCATCATCAACCCCCTTCATTTTGTTGGCCACGAATTACTGGTTGAAATGGCTCACAAAGTCTGCCCAATCTTCTACCTCCACGAATCACTCTAAAAATCCAATCGTGCTTATTTTGCAAACAAAGGTTCTTGTATTCTCATTGCCAAATGTTATGTATGCAATAAAGGTTCAAACTGAGTACTGTTTAACTAAGCAAGGTACAACCTTGTCACTGCTTTATTTAGGCCCAAAGTACCTGACTCTCAAAATGGCTGGCCTTTTATACCTGAGCAGCACCAGTGACCTCCAACAATGACGCCATCTGGTGGCTACAAACAGAATGTACATACATGACAGTTTCAATGAAGGACCTGATGTTCCAGTCTTGAACTCCAACTGACGGGGTGGAAGATGTCTATGCGTGGATTTTTTTAACGTGTGGTGACTGTTGCACATCAGCCACCACACGGGCTTGACAGAGCTAGGCCTTTATCCAGTGGCAAGGGTTAACCAGGACGACTGGAGACCTGTTCTGTTGCACGGACCTAGTGTGCACACATATCGTAGTGTGGGTTGGCCCGTGCTGCCCCTGGGCCCTCGGCTCTTCTGGGCCCTGTACCCTCATTCGCCGCACCTCCGCCACAATTTCTCTCTGCTCCTCCACCACAAAAACACTCACCGCACCTCCGCCACGATCTCCCGCTGCACCTCCGCACCAAACATTCGCAGAACCTCCGCCACGATCACCCACCAAATCTCAGCCATGATCCCTCATCGCTCCTCCACCCCGATCACTCTTCGCAAGTCCGCCATGACCTTCCCACTCCTCTGCTGTACCAGGGCCCAGCCAATGTTCCTGACAACGCTCCAAACTGACCCGAAAATTACTAGCATTTTCAAGGATATAAGGGTGAGTCTACGTGTGCCTGATTCCATTGGGCATTGTAAGCCTGTCCCCTACGATGGAATCGTTGTGAGCCTCGACCATGGTCAGGCTTTGTTAGAGCCATTTCGGTGAGCTTGCTGCACTAAATGAACCCTGACAGGCAGCTCGCTGACCATGGGGGGGACAGGATTTCCGGCGGCTCCCCACGAGACATGAGCCAGAAGAGGAACCTGAAAAAGTGAGGACCATGCAGGAATGGCCAGCGGCGAGAAAGGGTTTTGTGGGCTCACCAATCTCAGTGCCGCAACTCTCATTGGGGTTTTTCAGGACCATGGGCTCGACCCTCAATGCGGAGTTCCACTGGGCGGAGCAAACTCCATCCAATGGAGCACCAAAATTGCATCACAGCCCTACATATAGCGTAGGACCCCACTTTGCATACTATAAATAGGCTGTGGCCAGTCTCAGCCAGAACCATACTTACCTGCTCCCAGTCTGCTCCAAAATCAAGGCATGGTAGACGTCGTCAGGAACAGGGCACTATTTTAACCTGCTAGAGCCCCTGTTCCTGTCCGAATGCCGAGAGAATAACTGGTTCCCTTAGTTTCTTCATATCTCTCACAATCCAACGAACAATTCCATCTCTTGCCTTTGATGGCTGCACCATTAGTTCTTCATCAATCAATATGCCAACCTCGGGAACTAGCAGAAGCTGACCAACACCTACAACAACATTGACAACTCCAAGGTGGCCCTGAATATGACATGTGAAAATAAGTAATTACATTGAGAGCGCAGTGAGACATTGGGTTGTAGCTCAATCTATCTGTATATCCAGCTTTCCTTTTGAACAGGGGATGTGATTGGAGCGGAAGAGAGAATGGACAGCGACAGACAGGGTGGATGGAGTATTGCTGTGAACTGGGTGGGTTACCGTACCTCTATGAAAGGAGGGGAGCTCGGAGAGGGTATAGTGACGGTGAATTGGGAAAGGTTAGAGGGAAGGAGAATGCCTCTGTGAATTTGGGGTCGAGGCAAGGTTAGAGTGTCCATAGTGCCATCTTACAGCGATAGGAAAATTACAATATTAAAATGGTGGCTCACTGATACACCTTCAAACAGAGCTCTCATTATAAGGTACTGTGGGGTAGAAATTGGTATGTATTTCTCCTGTTTTTTGGGTGTAAAGGAAGCGCAACCTATAATGGTTAAGGGTTAATTTTGCTTCTCACCAACACTGCAGTAATCACAGCAAAAATGGGACTGTACTAGCCCACAGCAAGTGTATATATACACCTGTGGCGTGGTAGTAAGCAACACCCCATTATGCAAATATGTCCTGTACTTTGAATAGTCTTTGGCAAAGGAAATATTTGTCCAGATAGCTAGGCTTGCAACACCCTAGGCTGGGAAGTACAAAATCTGTTACAGGAGCTGGTCTTCAAGGGCCTTTAAAGAATAAATATTGATGGAGTCAGAAAATGTGCCTAATTATTCACAGGTTTATAGTAGATTTAACCCAACCCATCTGAGGGGAGCAGGCCGGGTGGGAGGTTAAAATCGGGTTTGGGAACTTCATGCCGTGTTCCTGAACCGTTCTCACTGCACACCATTTCAACTGGCGATGTTTTGGCATTTGGTGTTTCGCCCATCCCCAGCTCGGGGCGATTCCAATATCTGGAGCTTCCTGCAGGGAGCTGGGAACGGTACTCACAGGGGCCGCATCCTAGGCAATTGCAGCTTCCCTGACTTTCTGTCCATTTTAATGTTGAGACATCACATTTGGATCATGCAACAATTACATCCCACTAGATCTGGAACAACATCATTTAGGAAACCCTAGATTATGTCACTGATATTGATGCCCATAATCAAAAGCGTCCTTTAACCAAACTGGAAATACTGAAAACTCAAATGGACATTTGGAATGTATTACTGCAGTCTGTGATGAATTAAAGTGGCAGTGCACGCCTATTGTACAGAAATGGTATTGTTGGCAAATAGCAAACTCTGTGGGGAGCTGGCTCAGAAAAATGATATATATTTTGTCAGTAAAATAAATTCAGACAGTAAGCAGAACTGCTTATTTTATGCGTCAAGTTACAATAACTTAAATCCCAATATGAGGCGTGTACAAATCAATGGACCAGCATGTAGAGATAATTGAATGAGTGCTGTTGCTAGTCCATGATGCTAATCTTATTTAGCATGGCCACATGTGAACCACATCACCCCTTCCCTTCCAAGCTTGATGCTTGTGTGATGCCACTATGGAAGGGTTGGTATTAATGCAGTATGGGGAACAACTGGAAATATCAGTTCATTGTGTGGTAATGAGAAAATGCCAAACTCAGGCCGATAACATTACAGTGGAATTTAGTTTTACTAATCACTGCTTGTAATAATTATAAAGATATGGAAGTGCTTAAATCGAACTTGCTAAACTCCATTTGTTTTCACTCTGCATTTTCCATCAGTTCTACTGATGCTAGAATCTCCATTTCTCCACCTTATTGTCACCGTCCTCCATTATTTCAAAATATTGAGCAGTGCTGCTCTGCACTTCAAACAGATGAGTAATAAACCGATTGGGCAGTATGAGAGGCCATTGGTTATTTACATGTCCTGGTTCTGGTGAGGCCAGTACATTGTTCCACTTACAAAGTCTCCAAAGGACTGGCTGCTGAATCTTCGGAGAAGCCATCCATTTACTCAATGGATATGGTGCCACATCAGCCACAGAGGAAGTTGATGCAGGCCCCAGAAAGTCAGCAGCCTGACACCTCCAGAGATGTAATCAGGTTCCCCATTAGTTTTATGAGTAAACTTGGCAACCAATCTGCTCTGCCAACTTAGCCCCACCAGTTTCCATTAAACCATTGGCCCCATTTTGTACCAAGCTGCTTTTAACAAATTTCCCATTTGAATCACTGTAACTCTGTGGTAAAACCGCTCCCATACAATTAATGGGTTATTATAAGAACTTAAAAACATAAGAAATGGGGGCAGGAGTAAGCCATACGGCTCCTCGAGCCTGCTCCGCCATTCAATAAGATCATGGCTGATCTGATCATAGACTCAGCTCCACTTCCCTGCCCGCTCCCCATAACCCCTTATCTCCTTATCATTTAAGAAACTGTCTATTTCTGTCTTAAATTTATTCAATGTCCCAGCTTCCACAGCTCTCTGAGGCAGCGAATTCCACAGATTCACAACCCTCTGAGAGAAGACATTCCTCCTCATCTCTATTTTAAATGGGCGGCCCTTTATTCTAAGATCATGCCCTCTAGTTCTAGTCTCCCCCATCAGTGGAAACATCCTCTCTGCATCCACCTTGTCAAGCCCCCTCATAATCTTATACGTTTCGATAAGATCATCTCTCATTCTTCTGAATTCCAATGAGTAGAGGCCCAACCTACTCAACCTTTCCTCATAAGTCAACCCCCTCATTCCCGGAATCCACCTAGTGACCTTCTCTGAACTGCCTCCAAAGCAAGAATATCCTTTCGTAAATATGGAAACCAAAACTGCACGCAGTATTCCAGGTGTGGCCTCACCAATACCTTGTATAGCTGTAGCAAGACTTCCCTGCTTTTATACTCCATCCCCTTTGATATAAAGCCCAAGATACCATTGGCCTTCCTGATCATTTGCTGTACCTGCATACTATCCTTTTGTATTTACCGACCACACTTTTGATATGGCCCTCCACCCCCCCTCCCCCCTCCCCCCGCCCCTGGTGTGCAACGGCTGATTTATCGTCCTTGTCTGCTCTTCGACTGATTCTGACGAATTTCTGAGCGGGAGGCGCAAACTTTTTCAAGGCGCTAAAAGTACCGCTCCGCCTGGATTAATGCTGCAACAGAGGCGCGACCGAATTTCTCCCCCCAGGTCGCACTGTACTGCCGCACCTTGCAATCTTTCTCCATTTAAATAATAACTTGCCCTTTGATTTTTTCTGCCAAAGTGCATGACCTCACACTTTCCGACATTATACTCCATCTGCCAATTTTTTGCCCACTCACTTAGCCTGTCGATGTCCTTTTGCAGATTTTTTGTATCCTCCTCACACATTGCTTTTCCTCCCATCTTTTAGAATGCTGTATACTAGTGGTATTCCATACAAATCAGGCCATTTATCCTGCTCCTTCCACTTGTTGGAAGACTCATCCACGTTGCCTACACATTTCAGCTGCACTTCTCTGTTCCGCCTGGTGCTTTTGATGCTCTTCTGGCATTTTTGAAATGTCAAGATTGATATGACCAATTCTAAATGATTATGATGGTGTTGAGAAATAAAGATTTAAGCAGCACATTTTTTATTGCATCAAGTAAATCTTCACAATCAATGCTATCGATTAACTGCAAGACTGTTTTTTAACATCGATTTTCAGTCGAAAAAAATCCTATTTTTAAAAGACATTGGGGGGAGAAATTCGGTCGCGCCTCTGTTGCAGCATTAATCCAGGCGGAGCGGTACTTTTAGCGCCTTGAAAAAGTTTGCGCCTCCCGCTCAGAAATTCGTCAGAATCAGTCGAAGAGCTGACAAGGACGATAAATCAGCCGTTGCACACCAGGGGCGGGGGGGAGAGGGGCCATAACAAAAGTGTGGTCGGTAAATTTTGCAGACCCATTGCGCGTGCGCGGATCTCCGAATCAGATCCCGGGAAAAGCCGAGTCTTAAAGGCGCGGCATAGTAATGTACCCATTAAAGTTTTCAAAATCACTTGTTTTCAATCTGCACTGGTATGTCTGTCTGCCACTGTAAACCCGGAGGCTCACGCACCGTGCTCTGTGTAAACATTGCACTGACTGTGACCTCCAAGGGAAGCGCTTCCTCATCCCTTTAAGTAGCCACCAGTTTACGACTCTGAAAGCCTGGACCCACTGTTTTTCCAGATGTTGTTATTGGCGGGCGCTCAATGAGGCACACGCATCAAATTTACCGACCGAGGAGTAGGCGTGTGCATTGCACCAGAAATACATCATGATCAGAGTGATCTTCAGCGGCCAGGCGCTAATGGTTTGTGCTCCCATTGAGCCTCTAATGAATTTTCCATCGGCGTGCTAAAAGCACTAAGCTCCACCGCTCCCATTATCGCCCCTTCTGGCCGCTAACCGAGGCTATAGATAACCGAAAATCCAGCAATGCTTCCAATCGCAGCTCCAGCTGGGAAAAAGGCCCAAATGGTAAATGGCTGACATTCAAGTTCGTAGATTAGGGTTAAAGTTGCAGTAATAATCTTAGCATCTAACTTGTCCCTGAGCTAAGCTTCAGACTCCACATCCTTACCACCACAAAGACCCTCTACTTCCACCTCCATAACATTTACCTGCCTCCCTCCCGGCTTGGAACATAGGAACAGGAGTAGGCCATTTAGCCCCGAGAGCCTATTCCACCATTCAATGAGATCGTGGCTGATCTGCGACCTAACTCCCTTTGGCCCATATCCCTTAATGCCTTTGGTTAACAAAATTCTATCAATCTCAGATTTAAAATTAACAATTGATCTAGCACAAAGAGAGTTCCAAACTTCTACCCCCCTTTGTGTGTTGGTTGGCATGGCTTCATCCCATCTGGCACTGAAACCTTCATCCGTGCTTTTGTCACCTCCAGATTCGTCTATTCCAAAGCTCTTCAAGCCAGCCTCCCATTCTCTACCCTCCGTAAACTTCAACTGATCCAAAACTCTGCTACCCTCATCTTATCCCACAGCAAGTACACCCATAACCTTTGTCCTCATTCCCTAGATTGGCTCCTGGTCCCCTAATGCCTGCAATTTAAAATTCTCATCCTCCTGCTTAAATCCCTTCATTACCTCACTCCTTCCTATCTCTGTCCTGTACAAATGCTTTTAAGCAAATTATCTGGTTATGTTATCACATTGCTGTTTGTGGGATCTTGCTGGGCACAATTTGGCTGCCGTGTTTGCCTGCATTCCAACAGTGACTTTTTACGGCTTTTCAATTCTATCCTTCTAGAAATGAACCCCAGAGTTTTATTGGCTGTAAAAGCTTTAAAGCATCCTAAGGATGTGGAACGCCGTTATATTTAAATGCAAAGTCTTTCTTTAACCTCCTGCATCCGTATAGCCCACCCATTGAACTATCAATTCCTCTAACTGGTCCTCTTTTAGAAGATAAGAACATAAGAAATAGGAGCAGGAGTAGGCCATACGGCCCCTCAAGCGTGCTCCGCCATTCAATAAGGTCATAGAGGTCCAAGACACCTCAAGTCGCTGGAGAAATACCACCAGCGATGTCTCCGCAAGATCCTGCAAATCCCCTGGGAGGACAGACACACAAACATTCGCGTCCTCATCCAGGCCAACATCCCCAGCATTGAAGCACTGACCACACTTGATCAGCTCCGCTGGGCAAGCCACATAGTTCACATGCCAGACACGAGACTCCCAAAGCAAGCGCTCTACTCGGAACTCGTCCAGGCAAACGAGCCAAATGTGGGCAGAGGAAACGTTACAAGGACACCCTGAAAACCTCCCTGATAAAGTGCGACATCCCCACTGACACCTGGGAGTCCTTGGCCATAGACCGCACTAAGTGGAGGAAGTGCATTCGGGAGGGCACTGAGCTCCTCAAGTATCGTCGCCGAGAGCATGCAGAAATCAAGCGCAGGTAGCAGAAGGAGGGTGCGGCAAACCAGGCTCCCTGCCCACCCTTTCCCTCACAACTATCTGTCCCACCTGTGACAGAGACTGTGGTTCTCATATTGGACTGTACAGCCACCTAAGAACTCATGCTAAGAGTGGAAGCAAGTCTTCCTCGATCCCGAGGGACTGCCTATGATGATGAGCTGATCGTATCAAGGACTCAGCTCCACTTCCCTGTCCATTCCCCATAACCCCTTATTCCCTTATTGTTTAAGAAACTGTCTATTTCTGTCTTAAATTTATTCAATGTCTCAGCTGCCACAGCTCTCTGAGGCAGCATGTATGTAACATCATCTCCCTGGGCTGCATCTTGGGCATGTTTATGCCTCTCCTCTTCACAGTCCAAGATGAGCTAACAAATGAAAAGTACTGACAAACTCTGTGAAACCCTTTTCTTGATTTTATAATCGGGCTCATCTTAATATACCATGAATTCTGGTCTGATTATGAACAGCATGGCTATGTTTTGTTCAGCAAACCTCCAAGAACAAACATGTTGCCAACCCAACTTTTTGTATGCCTCCCTCTCTTTACCTCCCCCCCATTGCCAATTGTGTCTTCAGGCCCCTCCCTCTGGAATTCTCTCCCTAAACCCCTTTGCCTCGTCACCCCTCTCTCCTCCTTCAAAACCCATCTCTTTGACCAAGTCCTTCCTAATATCTCCTTCTTTTGCTTGATATCCATTAATTTGATTGTGCCTCTGTGAAGCACTTTGAGACGTTTTTCTATATAAATGCAAATTGTTGTTGTAATAAATTTACCCCTGATATAGGAGTTAGTTTTTGATCCATGTTTATTTCAGAAGCCACAATGCGACAGAACTCTCTCTGAATCTCCTAGTACCCAAACATCACATTTGAAATAACTGCATACATTCCTAACTTAAAATATGGACCAATGATAGATTTTCACATGAACCTTACTTTAATCACTTTCATTTACAGCTATTCCTTCCTTTACAACAACAACAACAACTTGCAAGGATTCTTCATCGCAGTCAAGGCCACCTACATTCCAAACCTCCAAGGTCCCACCCCACTGCTGGCCAAGAACGGGGAAACACTCATCAAGGACACTGAGGCAGTCAGGGCCCGCTGGAAGGAGCACTTTGAAGATCTCCTCAATTGAGACTCTGCCTTTGACTCAAGTGTTCTCAACTTCATCCCGCCGCATGCTACCCACCACCACCTCAGTGAGACCCGAATACTGTACGAGGTAGAAAAAGCCATAAGACAGCTCAAGAACAACAAGACTACGGGAGCGGATGGAATCCCTGCTGAGGCGCTAAAGTATGGTGGAGAGGCGCTGTTGGTGCAGATACACGACCTCATCTCTCTCATCTGGAGGGAAGAGAGCATGCCGGATCTCAGAGATGCAGTGATCGTGACCATCTTTAAAAAAGGGGACAAGTCCGACTGTGGAAATTACAGGGGAATCTCCCTGCTATCAGCCACTGGGAAAGCTGTCGCTAGAGTGCTCCTCAACCGTCTTCTCCCTGTGGCTGAGGAGCTCCTCCCGGAGTCACAGGGCGGATTTTATCCCCCACGGGGCACAACGGTCATGATCCTTGCAGCACGACAGCTGCAGGAAAAATGCAGGCAGAAGCGCCAGCCGTTATACATGGCCTTTTTTGAACTTAGAAAGGCCTTTGACACCGTCAACTGCAAGGGTCTATGGAGCGTCCTTCTCCATTTCGGATGCCCCCAAAAGTTTGTCAACATCCTACGCCTGCTCCATGACGATATGCAGGCCATGATCCTTACCAACGGATATATTACAGACCCAATCCACATTCGGACCGGGGTCAAACAGGGCTGCGTCATCACTCCTGTTATGTATGTAAGCATTGCCAATGTGTAATACTTGCCACCAGGGGACGCACCTGTGGGAGACCCAAGGGTCACCTGCACACCCTGGGCAAGCAGGTATAAAAGGCAGTCTGTCATGCTGCTGACTCATTCTGGAGTTACATTAAAGAGACCAAGGACTTACGATATATAGTCTTGTGGAGTTATTCTGAACATAACAATTGGCAACGAGTAACATATCACGAACTTTCATGCGGTTATGGATGAGGTTGGTATTCTTGAGAGATTTGTTGAGGGTGATGATTGGGAAGCCTTCGTTGAGCGTCTTGACCAGTACTTCGTGGCCAATGAGCTGGAAAAGGAAAAAACCGCGATCAAGCGCAGGGCGATTCTCCTCACCGTTTGTGGGTCCACGATATATGGCCTCATCAAAAATCTGCTAGCACCGACGAAACTAACGGAGAAGACATATTAAAAGTTGTGCCAGCTGGTTCGGGAACACCTCAAGCTGAAGGAGAGCATTTTGATGGCCAGGTATCGCTTTTATACGCACCACCGCTCCACGGGCCAGGACGTGGCGAGCTATGTCACCGACCTAAGACGCCTTGCAGGACCGTGCATATTTGCTGGATTTTTGGGGGAAGTGTTGCGGGACTTTTTCGTGCTTCGAATCAGCCACGAGGTCATTCTTCGCAAACTGCTGTCTGCCGAATCCCTAGATCTGAGCAAGGCTATCACGATAGCCCAGGCTTTTATGTCCACGAACGATAACATTAAACAGATATCATTGCAGCATCGAAGCTCACCAGCAAGTACTGTGCATAAAATAACGCCTTCAGCAGGCAAAACTGTACATGGCAGGGCCTACGCACTCACAGAGGCCAGACCAAGGATGACTCAGAGTCCACTGTGGAGTGTGAATGCAAATCCATTAACAGCTTGTTGGCGCTGCAGGGGTAATCATCGAGCCCATCAATGTCGATTCAAGCACTATGTATGCAAGGGCTGCGGAACAATGGGGCACCTCCAGACATGCTGCGACTCACCACGTGGCAGAGTCGGCAGAAGATGACTGATCCGGCGCAGATCACGCTGAACGAGTAAGAGAGGCAACTCAACCTGAGGCTGAAGAGGAAGTGTGTGGGGTACACACCTTCACCACCAAAAACTCTCTGATAATGTTAAAAGTCAAATTAAACGGCATTCCAGTTTCCATGGGATTGGACGGGGGGGGGGGGGGGGGGGGGGGGGGGGCGAGTCAGTCAATTATGAGCCAGAAGGCTTTTGAGAAGCTGTGGGGCAACAAGGCACAAAGGCCAAAACTAAGCCTGGTCCACACCAAGCTGCACTCTTACACCAAAGGGCTCATACCAGTCATTGGCAGTGCAGCAGTGAAGATATCATACGATGAAACTGTGCATGATTTAACACTATGGATTGTACCAGGCGATGGCCCAATGCTGTTTAGTAGAAGCTGGCTAGGAAAGGTCCGATGGAACTGGGACGACATCAAAACACTGTCTTCGGTGGATGACGCCTCGAGCGTCCAAGTGCTAAATAAATTCCCGTTGTTATTCGAGCCTGACATCGGCAACTTCACAGGCGCCAAAGTGCAGATCCATCTGGTTCCTGATGCACGACCCGTTCATCACAAGACCCAAGCGGTTCCATACATGATGCAAGAGAAAGTCGAGATCAAGCTGGACAGACTTCAATGAGAGGGGATCATATCGCCAGTCAAGTTCAAAAAGTGGGCCAGTCCAATTGTTCCGGTGTTGAAAAGCGACTGGACGGTCAGAATCTGCGGGGACTACAAGGTGAATATCAACCAAATCTCGTTACAGGACCAGTACCCGCTACCCAAAGCGGATGACCTGTTTGCAACGCTAGCAGGGGGGAAGTCATTCACCAAGCTGGATCTAACCTCTGGTAACATGACACAGGAGCTGGCTGAACCTTCAAAAAAATTGACGTGCATCAACACGCACAAAGGACTGTTCATATACCACAGATGCCCTTTTGGGACTCGCTCGGCTGTGGCCATCTTCCAGAGGAACATGGAGAGTCTGCTGAGATCGGTTCCGCACACCGTGGTCTTTCAAGACGATATCTTGATCACTGGCCGCAACACCACCGAACACTTGCACAACCTGGAAGAGGTTCTCAAGCGACTGGACAGAGTGGGACTCAGGCTGAAACGCTCCAAGTGTGATTTCCTGGTGCCAGAGGTTAAATTTCTGGGGCAAAAGATTGCAGTGGACGGCATCAGACCCACGGACTCCAAGATGGAGGCCATCAAGAATGCACCCAGACCACAGAATGTGACGGAGCTGCGTTCGTTCTTGGGACTCCTCAACTATTTTGGTAACTTTCTACCTGGATTGAGCACTTTGCTGGAACCATTGCATTTATTGCTACGCAAGGGTGACGACTGGGTTTAGGGTAAATCTCAAGAGACAGCCTTTAACAAGGCCAGAAACCTGCTATGTTCGAACAAGTTACTTGTATTGTATGACCAGTGTAAACGTTTAGTACTAGCTTGTGATGCATCTTCATATGGGGTCGGATGTGTGTTACAGCAAGCCAATGGGCCAAGCAAACCGCAACTGGTTGCATATGCGTCCAGAAGCTTATCTAAGGCTGAAAGAGCCTACAGTATGGTTGAGAAAGAAGCATTAGCATGCGCATATGGGGTTAAGAAAATGCACCAATATCTATTTGGACTCCGGTTCGAGCTTGAAACCGACCATAAGCCGCTCATTTCATTGTTCTCAGAAAGCAAAGGTATTAACACCAATGCTTCATCCCGCATCCAAAGATCTGCACTAACGTTATCTGTGTATGACTATGTAATCTGCCACAGACCAGGCATGGAGAACTGTGCGGATGCCCTCAGTCAGCTACTATTGCCCACCACCGGGGTGGAAATGGCGTAACCCGCAGACTTGCTTCTTGTAATGGATACTTTTGAGAGCGAGGGGTCACCCGTCATGGCTTGCCAGATCAGGACCTAGACTAGCCAGGACCCGGTGCTATCACTAGTTAAAAACTGCGCCCTCAATGGGAGCTGGTCGGCGGTTCCAGAGGAAATGCAAGATGAAATTAAGCCGTTCCACCGACACAAGGATGAAATGTCCATCCATTCGGACTGCTTCCTATGGAGGAATTGTGTAATTTTGCCAAAAAAAGGCAGGGAAACGTTTATACTCAACCTTCACAGTACCCACCCAGGCATAGTCATGAAGGCTATCACCAGGTCGCACGTTTGATGGCCCGGCATTGACTTGGAATTGGAGTCATGCGTACACCAATGCAACACTTGCTCACAGTTGAGCAATGCACCAAGGGAGGCCCCAGTGAGTCTGTGGTCATGGCCCTCCAAAGCATGATCCAGGGTCCACGTAGATTTTGCTGGCCCCTTTCTAGGAAAGATGTCCAAGTAGCAGTTGCCGCTTACTCTAAATGGATTGAATGTATAATAATATCATGTACGTCCACTGCCACCATTGAAAGCCTCTGGGCCATGTTCGCTGCCCATGGTTTGCCTGACATCCTTATTAGTGACAATGGACCATATTTCACCAGCTCGGAATTCAACGAGTTCATGACCCGCAATGGCATCAAGCATGTCAGGTCTGCGCTGCTTAAGCCCGCATCCAATGGTCAAGCAGAACGGGCAGCCAAACCATTAAGCAGAGCTTGAAATGTGTGACGGACGGTTCCCTGCAGACCTGGTTATCTTGGATTCTGCTCAGCTACCGCGCGCGACCCCACTCATTTACCAGGGATCCCCCAGCAGAATTGCTAATGAAGAGAGCACTCAAAACCGGGCTCTCCTTAGTCCACCCAGATCTCAATGATCAAGTAGAAACCCAGCGTCACTGGCATAACGTGTACCATAATCGTGCGGCTGTTTCGCGTGACATTGAGGTTAATGACCCTGTGTTTGTTGTTAGTTATGGTCATGGTCCCAAATGGATTGCTGCACTCTGTTAGCCAAGGAGGGGAATAGATTGTTTGTTGTCAAATTTTGAACGGACAAACGTGCAGAAAGCACTTGGATCAGACCAAACTATGGTTCACTGACAAACTAGAACAGTTTGAAGAGGACATAATCATCAATGATGCACCCACACACACCCAACCAGCTATCGGCCTCGCGGTCAACCACGAGGATGAACCCACGATGCCCGACAGTCCGATCAGACCAGCCACACCGCAGCACAGCAATGATCCAACCAACTCACCCATGCCAGGACTTCAACAGGCAATCAACCCAGGAACGCAAGCCCCGGATCACCTCAACTTGTAAATAACAATCTAAAACTTTGGAGCTGGGGTGGGGGGGTGCGGAATGATGTTATGTATGTAAGCATTGCCAATGTATAATACTTGCCACCAAAGGGTCACTTGCACACCCTGGGCAAACAGGAATGCTGCTGACTCACTCTGGAGTTGCATTAGAGTGTCCAAGGTCACAACAGTTTGAGCTTACGATATACAGTCTTGTGGAGTTAGTCAAGCGGGGACGATGAGGAGGCGGCATATAAAAGGCCCAGCGTCGGAGAGGCAGCGGGACTTCGAGCGGCGACGTCAAGGAGGCAGCCTATAAAAGGCCCAGCGTCGGAGAGGCAGCGGGACTTCGAGCAGGGACGATGAGGAGGTGGCCTATAAAACGCCCAGCGTCGGAGCGGCAGCGGGACTTTGAGCGGGGACGATGAGGAGGCGGCCTATAAAAGGCCCAGTGTCGGAGAGGCAGCGGGACTTCGAGCGGCGACGTCAAGGAGGCAGCCTATAAAAGGCCCAGTGTCGGAGAGGCAGCGGGACTTCGAGCGCCGACGTCAAGGAGGCAGCCTATAAAAGGCCCAGTGTCAGAGAGGCAGTGGGACTTCGAGCGGGGACGATGAGGAGGCGGCCTATAAAAGGCCCAGTGTCGGAGAGGCAGCGGGTCTTTGAGCGGGGATGATGAGGAGGCGGCCTATAAAGGCCCAGTGTCGGAGAGGCAGCGGGACTTTGAGCGGGGACAATGAGGAGGCGGCCTATAAAAGGCCCAGTGTCGGAGAGGCAGCGGGACTTCGAGCAGGGATGATGAGAAGACGGCCTATAAAAGGCCAGCCAGTGCAGCTGCAGCAGGGAGGCAAAAAAGAAGTAGAAAGAAATCGAAGGCGACGTCACAGCCAAGGGGGTAAGTGATAGGCTGGTGATTGGTAAGTAGTTTTTTCTTTTTCTTTTCTTTATCAGCAAGTAACATTTAGCATTGTTGTTGCCAAATTAAGTTAATCTCGGGGTTAAGTCATGGCAGGAGAGCTCGGACACGTGTTATGCTCCTCCTGTAATATGTGGGAAGTCAGGGACGCTTCCAGTGTCCCTGACGACTACGTGTGCGGGAAGTGCAACCGCGAGCAACTCCTGTCAGACCGCATTGCGGCACTGGAGCTGCGGGTGGATTCACCTGGAGCATGCGTGAATAGCACGTTTAGCGAGTTGGTCTTACCGCAGGTAAAGGGTACACAGCCAGATAGGGAATGCGTGACCAACAGGAAGAGCAATGGTAGGAAGGTAGTGCAGGGGTCCCCTGCCGTCATCCCCCTGCAAAACAGATACACTGCTTTGGGTACTGTTGAGGGGGATGACTTATCAGGGGAGGGCATCAGCAGCCAAGTTCAAGGCACCGTGAGTGGGAGAGCTATAGTGATAGGGGATTCGATTGTAAGGGGAATAGATAGGCGTTTCTGCAGCCGCAACGAGACTCCAGGATGGTATGTTGCCTCCCTGGTGCAAGGGTCAAGGATGTCTTGGATTGGGTGGAGGACATTCTGAAAAGGGAGGGTGAACAGCCAGCTGTCGTGGTGCATATAGGTACCAACGATATAGGTAAAAAACGGGATGAGGTTCTACGAGACGAATTTAGGGAGCTAGGAGCTAAATAAAAAAGTTGGACCTCAAAAATAGTAATCTCAGGATTGCTACCAGTGCCATGTGCTAGTCAGAATAGGAATCGCAGGATAGCTCAGGTGAATACGTGGCTTCAGGAGTGGTGCAGAAGGGAGGGATTCAAATTCCTGGGACATTGGAACCGGTTCTGGGGAGGTGGGACCAGTACAAACTGGACGGTCTGCACCTGAGCAGGACCGGAACCAATGTCCCAGGAGGAGTGTTTGCTGGTGCTGTTGGGGAGGGGTTAAACTAATATGGCAGGGGGATGGGAACCTATGCAGGGAGACAGAGGGAAGTAGAACGGGGGCAGAAGCAAAAGATAGAAAGGAGAAAAGTAAAAGTGGAGGGCAGAGAAACCCAAGGCAAAAAACAAAAAGGGCCACATAACAGCAAAATTCTAAAAGGGCAAAGTGTGTTAAAAAGACAAGCCTGAAGGCTCTGTGCCTCAATGCGAGGAGTATTCGGAATAAGGTGGACGAATTAACTGCACAGATAGCAGTTAATGGATATGATGTAATTAGCATCACGGAGACATGGCTCCAGGGTGACCGAGGCTGGGAACTCAACATCCAGGGATATTCAACATTTAGGAAGGATAGACAGAAAGGAAAAGGAGGCGGGGTGGCGTTGCTGGTTAAAGAGGAAATTAATGCAATAGTAAGGAGGGACATTAGCTTGGATGATGTGGAATCAGTATGGGTGGAGATGCGGAATACCAAAGGGCAGAAAACACTAGTGGGAGTTGTGTACAGACCACCAAACAGTAGTAGTGAGTTGGGTACAGCATCAAACAAGAAATAAGGGATGTGTGCAATAAAAGTACAGCAGTAATCATGGGCGACTTTAATCTACATATTTACTGGGCGAACCAAACTGGGAGCAATGCGGTGGAGGAGGATTTCCTGGAGTGTATTAGGGATGGTTTTCTAGACCAATATGTAGAGGAACCAACTAGGGAACTGGCCATCCTAGACTGGGTGATGTGTAATGAGAAGGGACTAATTAGCAATCTTGTTATGCGAGGCCCCTTGGGGAAGAGTGGCCATAATATAGTAGAATTTTTTATTAAGATGGAGAGTGACACAGTTAATTCAGAAACAAGGGTCCTGAACTTAAGGAAAGGTAACTTTGACGGTATGAAGCGTGAATTGGCTAGAGTAGACTGGCAAATTATACTTAAAGGGTTGCCAGTGGATAGGCAATGGCAAACATTTAAGGATCACATGGATGAACTTCAACAATTGTACATCCCTATCTGGAGTAAAAGTAAAACGGGGAAGGTGGCTCAATCATGGCTAACAAGGGAAATTAAGGATAGTGTTAAATTCAAGGAAGAGGCATTTAAATTGGCCAGAAAAAGCAGCAAACTTGAGGACTGAGAGACATTTAGAATTCAGCAGAGGAGGACAACGGGTTTAATTAAGAGGGGGAAAATAGAGTACGAGAGGAACCTTGCCAGGAACATAAAAACTGACTGCAAAAGCTTCTATAGATATATGAAGAGAAAAAGATTAGTGAAGACAACCGTAGGTCCCTTGCAGTTGGATTCAGGTGAATTTATAATGGGGAACAAAGAAATGGCAGACCAATTGAACAAATACTTTGGTTCTGTCTTCACGAAGGAAGACACAAATAACCTTCCGGATGTTCTCGGGGACAGAGAGCCGAGTGAAAAGGAGGAACTGAAGGATATCCTTATTAGGCGGGAAATTGTGTTCGGGAAATTGATGAGATGGAAGGTCGATAAATCCCCAGGGCCTGATAGTCTGCATCCCAGAGTACTTAAGGAAGTGGCCATAGAAATAGTGGGTGCATTGGTGATCATTTGCCAACAGTCTATCGACTCTGGATCAGTTCCTATGGACTGGAGGGTAGCTAATGTAACACCACTTTTTAAAAAAGGAGGGAGAGAGAAAACGGGTAATTATAGACCGGTTAGCCTGACATCAGTAGTGGGGAAAATGTTGGAATCAACAATTAAGGATGAAATAGCAGCACATTTGGAAAGCAATGTCAGGATCAGTCCAAGTCAGCATGGATTTATGAAAGGGAAATCATGCTTGACGAACCTTCTGGAATTTTTTGAGGATGTAACTAGAAGAGTGGATAAGGGAGAACCAGTGGATGTGGTGTATTTGGACTTTCAAAAGGCTTTTGACAAGGTTCCACACAAGAGATTGGTGTGCAAAATCAAAGCACATGGTATTGGGGGTAATGTACTGACGTGGATAGAAAACTGGTTGACAGACAGGAAGCAGAGAGTCGGAATAAACGGGTCCTTTTCAGAATGGCAGGCAGTGACTAGTGGGGTGCCGCAGGGCTCAGTGCTGGGAACCCAGCTCTTTACAATATACATTAATGATTTAGATGAAGGAATTAAGTGTAATATCTCCAAGTTTGCAGATGACACTAAACTGCGTGGCGGTGTGAGCTGTGAGGAGAACGCTAAGAGGCTGCAGGGTGACTTGGACAGGTTAGGTGAGTAGGCAAATGCATGGCAGAAGCAGTCTAATATGGATAAATGTGAGGTTATCCACTTTGGGGGCAAAAACACAAAGGCAGAATATTATCTGAATGGCGGCAGATTAGGAAAAGGGGAGGTGCAATGAGACCTGGGTGTCATGGTTCATCAGTCATTGAATGTTGGCATGCAGGTACAGCAGGCGGTGAAGAAGACAAATGGTATGTTGGCCTTCATAGCTGGGGAATTTAAGTATAGGAGCAGGGAGGTCTTACTGCAGTTGTACAGGACCTTGGTGAGACCTCACCTGGAATATTGTGTTGAGTTTTGGTCTCCTAATCTGAGGAAGGACATACTTGCTATTGAGGGAGTGCAGCGAGGGTTCACCAAACTGATTCCAGGGATGGCTGGACTGACGTATGAGGAGAGACTGGATCAACTGGGCCTTTATACACTGAGTTTAGAAGGATGAGAGGGGATCTCATAAAAACGTGTAAGATTCTGACGGGACTGGACAGGTTAGATGCGGGAAGAATGTTTCCGATGTTGGGGAAGTCCAAAACCAGGGGACACAGTCTTAGGATAAGGGGAAGGCCATTTAGGACTGAGATGGGAGAAACTTCTTCACTCAGAGAGTTGTTAACCTATGGAATTCCCTACCGCAGAGAGTTGTTCATGCCAGTTCATTGGATATATTCAAAAGGGAGTTAGATATGGCCCTCACGGCTAAAGGAATCAAGGGACATGGAGACAAAACAGGAAAGGGGTACTTAGGGAATGGTCAGCCATGATCTTATTGAATGGTGGTGCAGGCTCGAAGGGCCGAATGGCCTTCTCCTGCACCTATTTTCTATGTTTCTATGTTTCTATGAACATAACAGCTCCAACCCTCTTCTCAATCTTCCTCGCTGCCATGCTCCACCTCACAGTCAACAAGCTCCCCGCTGGAGTGGAACTAAACTACAGAATTAGTGGGAAGCTGTTTAACCTTCTCCGCCTCCAGGCCAGGTCCAAGATCACCCCAACCGCTGTCGTTGAGCTACAGTACGCATCTGCGCACATACTGAGGCTAAATTCCAGGCTATAGTCGACGTATTTACTGAGGCATACGAAAGCATGGGCCTTACGCTAAACATTCGTAAGTCAAAGGTCCTCCACCAGCCTGTCCTCACCACACAGCACTGCCCCATCAGTCTTCAAGATCCACGGTGCAGCCCTCAACAACGTGGACCACTTCCCATATCTCGGGAGCCTCTTATCAACAAAAGGAGACATTGATGAGGAGATTCAACACTGCCTCCAGTGCGCCAGCGCAGCCTTTGGCCGCCTGAGGAAAAGAGTGTTCGAAGACCAGGCCCTCAAATCTACCACCAAGCTCATTGTCTACAGGGCTGTAGTAATACCCGCCCTCCTGTATGGCTCAGAGACATGGACCATGTACAGTAGACACCTCAAGTCGCTGGAGATATATCACCAATGATGTCTCTGCAAGATCCTACAAATCCCCTGGGAGGACAGGCGCACCAACATCAGCATCCTCATCCAAGCTAACATCCCCAGCATTGAAGCACTGACCACACTGAATCAATTCCGCTGGGCAGACCACATTGTTCGCATGCAAGACACGAGACTCCCAAAGCAAATGCTCTATGCGGAGCTCTTTCACGGCAAACGAGCCAAAGGTGGGCAGCGGAAACGTTACAAGGATACCGTGAAAGCCTCCCTGATATAGTGCGACATCCTCACTGACACCTGGGAGTCCCTGGCCAAAGACCAACGTAAGTGGAGAAAGTGCATCCAGGAGGGCGCTGGGCACTTCGAGTCTCAACATCGAGAGCATGCAGAAACCAAGCGCAGACAGCGGAAAGAGCATGCGGCAAACCAGTCCCACCCACCCCTTCCCTCGACGACTATCTGTCCCACCTGTGACAGAGTCTGCGGCTCTTGTATCGGACTGTTCAGCCACCAAAGAACTCACTTCAGGAGTGGAAGCAAGTCTTCCTCGATCCCGAGGGCCTTCCTATGATGATGATGATTACTTCCTTTACAACAACAACAACAACAACTTCTATTTACACAGCACCTTTAATGTAGTAACACGTCCCAAGGCGCTTCACAGGAGCTTTATAAGACAAAACAATAAATCTGACACCGAGCCATGTAAGTAGAAATTAGCGCAGATGACCAAAGCTTGGTCAAAGAGGTAGGTTTTAAGGAATGTCTTAAAGGAGGAAAGAGAGGTAGAGAGACGGAGAAGTTTAGGGAGTGAGTTCCAGAGCTTAGGGCTCAGGCAGCTGAAGGCACAGCCACCAATGGTTGAGCAGTTATAATCAGGGATGCTCAAGAGGGCAGAATTTGAGGAGCGCAGACATCTCGTAGGGTTTTGAGACTGAAATAGATTACAGAGATAGGGAGGGGTGAGGCCATGGAGGGATTTGTAAACAAAGATGAGAATTTTGAAATCGAGGCGTTGCTTAACTGGAAGCTAATGTAGGTCAGCGAGCACAGGGGTGATGGGTGAGCAGGACTTGGTACGAGTTAGGACACGGGCTTCTTAAATGGGCGGGCAGAGGAGGAAGGGCTGAAGTTGTATTTGATTAGCTGCAATTGATTGATACATTTCAGACTTTTGACTGTAAGGACTGGATTTTCCTCTGCTATTTTCCAAAATGACGTGAGATTGTAGTGGAAAAAGGGGGCGTATCAGAATGTCCCACCCCACCCCTGCCTGGACAGTCTCTTTCTGCTCCTTCTCTGCCCACTGCATGTTAATGCCAGTGTTGGGGGTGAGACAAGTAATGTTCCTTGATAATTTATTTTCTGTCCGCCTCTGTTCCTACCACATGAAGCATGGTAGTCATCCCTAGGATGGCAGCGGCAAGGTCCAGATATCCCCCTGATGGGAGAAGGAGAGCCTTGTAGTGTCCCTCTCTCCCTCTGAAATAGGTTGAGAGAGGGACACTACAAGTTACCTGCTGAGGACCTCTGTCTCAGCTGAGACCTTCGTTGTCAGATTTACTTCTGTCTCCGGGGTCCATCTGATCCATTAATGCTGCAGCACCATCTGCATTTTCCTCGGGACCACTGGCGGGCTCCTGTTTGTGGATGGGAATCCTACCAAGAGGCCACCATGACTGCTTAACAAGCCCACCCCCCACCCTGGAAACAGGGTCATGTCGAGGTGGTGGGCAGAAATCCCACCCTCATCCTGTATGAGCAGGAAGTGGGAACTCTATCCCTTCGAAAATGGAACTTTAGCACAATGATCTTGGCTGGTTTACACTTTCGCAAATGCTATAAAAATTACAAGGGACTCTAGTTTCATTATGAAAATACTACCTACATCATTTCAGTAGGCAATAATTGAGGGCGATTTCCACCAGGCTCAGTATGTAGCAATATTTTAAGCAGATGCAGATTATGTTTTCAGTGCATTTGGGATTTTAGTTGAAATATCGGTCAAAGGAATTCTTCCCTCACTTGTTTACAATGTAACTGTATACAGCAGCTAGAAGAAACCATCCTTGTGTTGTTCACCATTTTATACCTAAAAGCTCCAACTTTTCAGCAACCTGATTAATACTAGCAATAACATGAGCACTACTCTGCAGGGTATTGCGCCTGACTTATTATAACATCCTTTTCTTTAGAGTCTATCAATCACATGAACAAGGGCATTATAATACGATGACCCATTTTTGAAATGAACATTTCACAAACCTTGAATCTACATTTCAAACGCACCACAATTTTTTTCTCTTGACGTATTGAGATTGTGAAGCATGCAATCAATATTGACCTACTGCACACAGTAATAACACCAGTGGGTTAGCACTTTTACTAAAATGGTACAGCAACCTCAGGCGAGGGGCAGATGTACGGTTAAATGCGAATGTCGAAAGATTGTGGTCCGAGTTGCGCCTCTCCGCCATTAGCTTTGTGAAAACAGCATCTCATGTCTTCCTCACTATTAACATGCATTGAATGGCGTAACTTTGCTGTATTTGCACAGTAGATACAAACTACTTAGGGGCAAGGCTAGTAATTACAAGTCTAAGTACCCTTTTAATGATGCAATAAATATTAATTGCTGCCAATCAACCTCGCTGGGACTGAAATTTAACAATTATAAGTGTGGAGTCTCATTCCTTCAGGTTGTGAATTGTTTTAGGAGATTTAAAAAATGTCAAATATTACATTTTTACTTTTTTTTCTTACTTTTCCTTCCTGTCTCCTTTATCTGTCTCTCTTAATCCAGTTTTTCTGTCCCTCTCTTTATTTTTCTTTCTATACCTGATTACACATTGAATTCACCCTCTTTAATTCAACCTCCTTCTCAGTCCTTCTGGTGTTTATTTCTCAATCTTTACATCACATTGGTTAAGGAGATACCTTGCTGGTTGCCCTGTTCACTCAGGTCGTGATGCCCTGTTTCCCTTGCTGTACAGTTATCAGCTCACACTTTCAGCAACATAGAGGGCAAAAAAGATTTAAGCTAATGGGTGCAGGGGCAAGTATAACTCATGGCAGATGCCATTAGATGCCCTGCGAAATCTGGCCTATTATGTTTAGGCTAAAACTAACAGACAGGATTATCTATAAGGAAGATAATACACAGAAGCACAAAGACACAGTAAATTACCAGTAGTGCAAGACCTCAAAACAGTGAAGATAATATTAGCTCACAATGGTTTAAAATGTCTTGTTTTAGAATGTGTTTCTTGCACAGTTCATTATGCGGCAAAATTTTGGACGAAATAGTCTTTTGTAGACCTTCAACGATATGATGCCATAATAGGAGGCACAATACTTATGTTAGTTCATGCATCTCAGGTGTTAATTCTAAAAAGTGGCTTGAACTAAACTTTACAAGATGATCTTACAGCTCCAATGTAACTTCTTCATTGCCAAACATAAGCTCCATTACCCAAGATCAAAGACACTATTCGATAGACATAGTAATGAACTTTTTGGCAGATATTGCCTAGTTATCACACTTGTCATGGATCTAAACAACCTACACTCTGAATATCCTTTAGAACTGTTATGTCCATAATAAAGTAATGTGATTGACTACTGTCGACGTGAGTAAGTGTGACCTTAGTCTCTTTATTCTAACTCCAGAGTGCTGGTACAGCATGGGAGGCCTGCTTATATACAGTGCTCCCAAGGGATGCTGGGATCCCTTGGGACTCCAACAGATATGACTTCTGGTGGCGGCAGAATGCTGGTTACATAGGGTTGCATACACAACATCACTCCCTCCCAAAGTCATTAGCACACTTATTTACAGGATGAGACGATCTGGGGCTTTTCGCTCCCTAGTCGATCGTCTCGGTACAAATGTAGGCGCAGGTGAGTTGGTTGGTTCTTCGCTGGGCTGCTACGCAGCTGGCCTTGCTGGGCTGCTGGGGATGATGAGTTCAGCTTCGTGGTCAACCGCGATGTCGGTTGCCACTTGTGTGTGTGTCAGAGGATCGAAGTTGGTGGTCTCCTCTTCAGGTTGCTCGTGGCTGTCTGTGAATTGCAGTTTGGTTTGGTTGCAATGCTTTCTGCAAGTTAGTCCATTTGCAAGTTTGCCCTGAAACACCCTACTCCCTTCTTTGGCTATAACAGTGCCAGCAAGCCATTTGGGACCATGTCCATAGTTGAGTACAAATACAGGGTCACTGACTTCAATATCGCGTGACAAATTTGCGCGATCATGGTACATGCTTTGTTGATGCCGCCTGCCCTCGGCGTGATCATGGAGATCAGGTTGGATGAGAGAGAGCCTTGTTTTGAGTGCCCTTTTCATGAGCAGCTCGGCTAGGGAAACACCGGTGAGCGAGTGGAGTCTGGTGCGGTAGCTGAGCAGGACTCGGGACAGGTGGGTCTGCAGGGAGCCTCCTGACACGCATTTCAAGTTTTGCTTGATGGTTTGGACTGCCCGTCCTGCCTGGCCGTTGGATGCGGGCTTGAACGGGGCAGATGTGACGTGCTTGATCCCATTGCGGGTCATGAATTCCTTGAATTCAGCACTAGTGAAGTACGGCCCGTTGTCGCTGACAAGGACATCAGGCAGGCCATGCATGGCAAACATGGCTCATAGGTTTTCGATGGTGGCAGTGGGCATGCTTACAGACATTATTACACAGTCAATCCACTTTGAATAAGCATCCACAACAACCAAGAACATTTTGCCTCGAAACGGGCCAGCAAAGTCAACGTGGATCCTAGACCATGGTTTGGAGGGCCATGACCACAAACTTAGCAGTGCCTCCCTGGGTGCATTGCTCAGTTGAGAGCAAGTGTTGCATTGGCGCACACAAGACTCCAAATCTGATTCAATGCCGGGCCACCACACATGGGATCTGGCTATAGGTTTCATCATTACTATGCCTGGATGGGTACTGTGCAGGTCCTGAATGAATGTTTCCCTGCCTTTCTTGGGCAAAACCACGAGATTACCCTATAAAAGACAGTCTGCCTGTATGGACATTTCATCTTTATGCCACCGAAACGGCTTGATCTCTTCATGCATCCACTGGGACACTGGACCAGCTCCCATGGACGACACAGTTTTTTTTACCAGGGACAGTAAAAGATCCTGGCTGATCCAGGTCCTGATCTGGCGGGCCGTAACGGGTGACTTTTCATGTTCAAATGCATCCTCACCAAGAGCAAGTCTGCAAGGCGTGCCATTTCCACCCCGGTGGTGGGCAATGGTAGCCGACTGAGAGCATCAGCGTAGTTCTCTGTGCCTGGCCTGTGGCGGATTACATAGTTATATGCAGACAGCGTGAGCGCCCATTTTTGGATGCGAGCAAAGGTATTTGTACTGATACCTTTGCTCTCTGAGAATAGCGATATGCACGGCTTATGGTCAGTTTCTGACTCGAACTTAAGCCCAAACAGATGCTGATGCATTTTTTTTACCCCGTAAATGCATGCCAGAGCTTCCTTTTCAATCATGCTGTAGGCCCTTTCGGCCTTGGACAAGCTCCTGGATGCATAAGCAACCGGTTACAATGTTCCCTATTCGTTTGCTTTTTGTAACACACACCCGACCCCATATGAAGGCGCATCGCAAGCTAGCACTAAACGTTTACAAGGATCATACAGGACAAGCAGTTTGTTGGAACATAACAGATTTTGGGCTTTCTCAAAAGCTGTCTCTTGTGATTTCCCCCATTCCCAGTCATCTCCCTTGCATAGCAACATGTGTAGAAGTTCTAGCATGCTGCTTAACCCTGGTAGGAAATTACCAAAATAATTGAGGAGTCCCAGGAACAACCGCAGCTCCATCACGTTCTGTGGTCTCGGCGCGTTCTTGATGGCCTCCGTCTTGGAGTCAGTGGATCTGATGCCATCTGCCGCAATTCTTCTCCTTAAGAACTCGATCTCTGGTGGCAGGAAAACACACTTCAAGCATTTCAACCTGAGTCGCACACGATCTAGCCGACTTGGAGCCTCTTCCAGGTTCTGCAAGTGTTCGATGGTGTCCCGACCTGTGACCAGTATGTTGTCCTGGAAAACCACGGTGCGCGGAACCGACTTGAGCAGAGTCTCCATGTTCCTTTGAAAAATAGCCGCAGCCGATCGAATCCCAAGTGGGCATCTATTGTAGATGAACAGATCTTTGTGCATGTTGATGCAGGTGAGGCCTTTCGAAGATTCTGCCAGTTCCTGTGTCATGTAGGCCAAGGTCAGGTCCAACTTAGTGAACATCTTTCCTCCTGCCAGCGTTGCAAATAGGCCGTCTGCCATGGGTAGCAGGTACTGGTCCTGCAGCGAAAAATGGTTAATCCTTACTTTATAGTCCCTGCAAATTCTGACCGTGCCATCGCCCTTGAGAACTGGAACAATCGGACTGGCCCACTCGTTGAACTCCACCGGCGCGATGATGCCCTCTCGTTGCAGCCTGTCTAGCTCGATCTCCACTTTCTCTCGCATCATATATGGCACCGCCCGTGCCTTGTGGCGGATGGGTCGTGTACCGGGAATCAAGTGGATCTGCACCTTCGTCCCCGAGAAACTTCCGATGCCTGGCTCAAACAACGATGGAAACGTGCTCAGAACCTGGGCACGTGAGGCGTCGTCGACGGACGAAAGCACTCGGATGTCGTCCCAGTTCCAGTGGATTTTTCCCAGCCAGCTTCTGCCGAAGAATGTGGGGCCATCTCCTGGTACTACCCATAGTGGTAGTTCGTGCAGTGCTCCATCATAGGAGACTTTTACTGCTGCGCTGCCAATTACAGGGATCAGCTCTTTAGTGTAAGTTCTCAGCTTGGTGTGAATGGGGCTTCGTTTGGGCCTGTGTGCCTTGTTGCACCATAGCCTCTCAAAGGCCTTTTTGCTCATGATAGACTGACTCGCACCCATGTCCAATTCCATGGATACTGGAATTCCGTTCAGTTCAACTTTTAACATGATCGGTGGACATTTCGTGGTGAAGGTGTGTACCCCATACACTTCTGAGTCCTCGGTTTGAGTCTCTAGTTCAGTTTAATCCACCATGGATCAGTCTTCCTCTGCAATGTGATGCTCGTCTGCACATTCGCTGGAGGTGTCGCATTTTTCCACAGCCTTTGCACGCATAGTGTTTGAAGCTACATTGATGGGCTCGATGATCACCTCCGCAGTGCCAACGAGGTGTTAACTGCCTCACATTAACACTTGATGGCGGACTCTGAGTCATCTGAGGTCGTACAGCTGCAGGCATGTAAGTTCTGTCATATGCATTACTGTCTGAAAACGACATTACTTTGTGTACAGTACTAGCCGAAACATCTTTATGCTGCGAGATTTGTTTGGTGTTATCACTGGTGGACATAAATGCCTGGGCTATCGTTATGGCTTTGCTCAGGGTCGGCACTTCAACAGTCAATAGTTTGCAAAGGATAACCTCATGGCCAATGCCAAGCACAAAAAAGTCTGTTAGCATTTGCTCCAGGAATCCATCAAATTCGCAATGTCCTGCAAGGTGCTCCCGGACCAGCGTACACAGTTCTTCATACAATTTGGTTGTTGGTTTCACCGGAGCAAAAAGATTCTTCATGAGGCCATAGGTTGTTGCCCCGCAGACGGTGAGGAGGATCACCCTTCGTTTGGCAGCGTTCTCATTCCCTTCCAGCTCATTGGCCATGAAGTATTGGTCGAAGGACTCCCAATCGTCCCCTTCTGAGAATTTCTCCAGGATACCAACAGTTCTCTGCATTGAAACGTGATGGTTCATTATCTCATCGCCAGTTGTTATGTCCATAATAAAGTAACGTGATTGATTACTGCAGACATGAATAAGTGTGACCTTAGTCTCTTTATTCTAACTCCAGAGTGTTGGTACAGCATGGGAGGCCTGCTTATATGCAGTGCACCCAAGGGATGCTGGGATCCCTTGGGACTCTAACAGATACGCCCTCTGGTGGTGGTAAAATGCTGGTTACATAGTGTTGCATACATAACAAGAACAAAGATTTGGTAGTTACCTGCTCAATTACCAGATGGATTCATTCCTGGGATAAGAGGACTGTCCGATGATGGGAGATTGTGTAGAATGGGTCTATACGCTCTGAATTTAGAAGAATGAGAGGTGATCTTATTGAAACATACATGATTCTGAAGGAGATTGATAGGGTAGATGCTGAGAGGTTGTTTCTCCTGACTGGAGAGTCTAGAATTAGGGGGCATGGTCTCAGAATAAGGGTTTGGCCATTTAAGACTGAGATGAGGAGGAATTTCTTCATTCAGGGGGTTGTGAATCTTTGGAATTCGCTGCCGCAGAGGGCTGTGGATGGTCAGTCGTTGAGTATATTCAAGGCTGAGATAGATAGATTTTTGGACTCTAGGGGAATCAAGGGATATGGAGATCGGGTGGCTAAGTGGAGTTGAGGTCGATGATTAGCCATGATCTTATTGAATGGCAGAGCAGGCTCAAGGGGCCGTATGGCCTACTCCTGCTCCTATTTCTTATGTGCTTATGGTCTTATGGATCGGTCTGGCCTGTTTTCCCATACACAGCCCAATTCCAGACTCCATTTTAAAGTTTGTGGACAAACAAGTACCAAAATATTTCCTATTATGACAGAGGATGAAATTTCATCTTTCTTCACAATTAGTACAGCTTTTAATTCTCAGTACTTAGTTATGTTGGGGGAGAAATTCAACTCATGGCTGCCAATTCTGTGCCTGAAAAACCCACACCAAGCAATTGAAACTTATGTGTGCCGCGGCCGCCATTTTGATACCTAAGCCCCACCTGATGTGATATTTAGACAGGTCTGTAAATGGGCGAACAGCCCGACTGCCAGAGACAGGCATAAGTCTATGTAAAGATGCAAATCGGAGTTGTAGGAACCCGATTTAAATTCAGATACAAATGAATGGAGGTCATGCGGCACAGGCTCCGTCTTGTTGTGTCAGCTCTTGGGTGGCCTAACCAGAGGCCGCTCAAAAAAGAGATGAAGAGAAATCCCCCCCCCCCCCCTGCCTTTCCCCTGGGATTGCCTCCCCACCTCACCTCAGACCCGACCTCCGAGCTCCGCACGAAAGCCGTCCAATTTCCCACCCATCCCGAGCTGCAGTGGGGTGCTCACTTGGCGTTTAAATGAGCCCAGCGGGACCAGTGGGCAGAGCTCTCCCTCCACCAACTTTGCACCTGCTTCGAGTGTAAGTCGAATTTCTCGGCCTTCATTTTTTCTTTCTCTGTATAAAGCTGTCAACCACACCAGAAACTCGCAAAGATCATGAGATTCTGATAAATCTATCAGGTTGGCAAGTCTGTCAAGGAGACATTGATAGAAAGCAGCAGGAACACCAATTTATATCACCCATACTTGCTCAGTAAAATTCATGAATAGAGGAAAATATACCTTAAGTGTGGTGAAAACGGTGTTTGTTGTTGAGATTTTGCTGAACACAGACATTAGGCATTCAAATGCAGGTGCAGAAGTACAATTTTCTAAATACTGATATCAAGCGTTGAAATGGAGGGGCGAACCATTAACTGGTATCCAGGTGTTGTTCTCTAAACTTTGCTGAGGCACTTTGTGGAGAATTTGACCTCCTGCCATTGACCTGAAAACTGATGGGTTTGTTCTGTGAGATGTGACATAACAAATTCCCTTTTACAATGACAAAATGGAAAATGACAAATATTTTTTCTCTCAGCAAGGAGACAATCGATAAGGGACTTTTATCCCAAAATTTCCAGTGAATAGGTCATTTTAGATTAAGTGTTGGTCTATTTTAAAAGGACATTGTAAAAAATTACATCGAGTTGCATCAAGTGTACAGGACAGAAACAGGCCGTGCGGCCCAGCTGATCTGTGCCAACGTTTATGCTCCCTACGAGCCTCCTCCCACCCGACTTTATCTAACCCTAAGCAGGATTGGGGTACTTCATCTAAGCAGGAATGGGGTACTGAAGTTGCATGTTCAGCCATGAACTCATTGAATGGCGGTGCAGGCTGGAAGGGCCGAATGGCCTACTCCTGCACCTATTTTCTATGTTTCTATGTTTCTATCAGCATACCCGTAATGTGTGCACCTGTGAGTAGGCTCACAGGTTTATTGAATGTGCGAGGTTGCAGCCCCTATTCCATTATTTAAAGGGGCTGCTCCTCAAATTCTGGGTGCACTTCAGTCCCACACTCCTGATCTTTGGGCACCCTGTGCAGAGGGGAATGGGCAGGTCAGAAGGCCTTCTCGTAGGACTGCTCCTGGGCATGGCCAAGGGGGCCATCAGCCGGTCCAGGCAGCGAGCGGGCAAGGGGCACATTCAGCTCGACTGCCTGCCTCTCTTTCACGGTTACATCCATGCCAGGGTGTCCCTGGAGATGGAGCACACGGTGCCCACCGGTATGCTCGTGACCTTCCGCGAGAGGTGGGCGCCAGAGGGACTGGAGTGCATCATCACCCCCGACAACCAAATTTTAATTTTAAGTTTTTTTGTCTAAAGTTTAATTTGTTTATTGTGCTGGTTTTAGTGTTGTCCCCCCCTCCCCCCACCACCCCCACCCCCACCTTTTAGCCAAGGGGCACTTGTATAATTAGTGTTCTCAAAAAAAACACAAACAAAAAACAAGGGGGCACTTGTTTGAAAGTGTTTGGTATATCCCCCTCCCCCCTTTAATCAGGCGGTACTTGATTTAATTGATCACAACAAAATATTTGTAGAGCTGTTGACTGGAGTGCATCATCACCCCCGGCAACCAAATTTTAATTTGATCTTAATGTCTAAAGTTTAATTTGTTTAATTGTTGGTTTTAGTCCCCCCCACCCGCTGCTTTTAGCCAGGGGGCACTTGTATAATTTGTGTTTTTAGTGCCCTCAAAAAAAAACAAGGGGGCACTTGAAAAGTTTTTGGAGTGTGCCCCTCCCCCCTTACTGATACAAGTAAAATAGTTGTAGAGCTGTTGAGTTGTGAGTGGCTTAGCCAGTCACGTGATGTTTGCAAGATTCAATAAAACCCCAGCCAGTTGGGTTCAGGGGATCCACGATGAGGCAGGTGATTGTGAGCCTTGTGGCTGAACTGGTAATGTGTAGTGTGATTGTCAAACATTTGCTGATAAACCAATTAGTTATTAAAAGCAATGTGTTGCTATGAATTCTTAAGCAAAGAACCCATGAAGCAAATACATTACAATACCCTTCTATTCCTTTCTCCCTGATTTGCTTATCTAGCATCCCCTTGACTGCATCCATGCTATTCGCCTCAACCACTCCTTGTGGTAGCAAGTTCCACAATCTTATCACTCTTTGACTGAAGAGGTTTCCCCTGAATTCCCTATTGGGTTGCCTTCTCATTTTTTGCACACTGAACCTGCCTGAGTTCCAATACTTATTTCATGTGGCAGTATTAGCGCCTCACACGTGGTGACGTGTGAAGTTAGTAATTTTGTTAACCCCCTTTTAACAAACAGTAATCTCTTAATTAACGAAGTATCTCTTGAATTCCCTATTGGATTTATTCGTGACCGTCTTATATTTATGACCTGTAGTGTTGGACTCCCCCACAAGTGGAAACATATTTGCATCAAAAAATGAATAAAGAGTATTCATCACATATTTTTACCTTTTCTAAAATATAGACAAGATTACTTTAAAATACTTCAAAGATTTTATCCACGGTGGATGATTTCCTCATCAGAGTTACCTTTTTCTGTGCTGTTTTCAAGAGTGAGTATTGAAACACGAAGATCTGACACTTCTATATTGGCTTCCTTGCCTCCGTGTTGGTTCCCTGCATATCCCTCTGCTCTCCTGAAAGGAATACTGGAGGAGAGAGGACTGGGGTGTGTATGAAACCAAAGTAGACCACTAGAATGTCATGGCTTGACTTCCAACTCCAGAAACATCATGCAGATGACCGTTTATAGAATCATACAGTCTGTGGCAGCTCTTTGAAGAGCTATTCAATTAGTCCCACTCCCCCGCTTTTTCCTCACAGCCCTGCAAATTTCTCCTTTTCAAAGTAGTTATCCAATTCTCGTTTGAAAATGACAACTGAATTTGCTTCCACCGCCCTTTCTAATGCATTGCAGATCACAACAACTCGCTGTGTAAAGTAATTTCCCCTCACCACGCCCCCAGTTCTTTTGCCAGTTATCTTAAATCTGTGTGCTCTGATTACCGACCCTCCTGCCAGTGGAAACAGTTTCTCCCGAGCTACTCTAACAAAAACTTTAATGATTCTGAGGCAAATAAAGGCAATCAGCACCACAGCACAAAAAGTTAGAACTTTCTTTTTGCGAAATTTGCAAAGCAAATTGACCAGCAGCTTCAGCCAGCTAAATGCAACCAATATAACTTGATATTCCCTGCAGGACCCTCCTTTGCAGAGTGCAAACATAACCCTTAAATATTCGCTTTCAGCATTACTGGGGACCTGTGAATTTTTTCATCATAAACAGTGAATAGCTTCTTGGAGAATTCATGAAACTTCCCAGGACACAAAACACATTATTTTAAAAAGTAACTGAAAGTAATTGAATGTTTGTACATTTAGTCTGAGGTAATGGTACACACATCGAGCATATGAATGATAAATCAGGGCATGTGAACTCATTTGTAATCAAACACACACGCCAGTCAAGAACACTTAATAAATAGTTTCTAAGCAGCTGATAAAGTGTGTTTACTGCTGTGCTGCATTTATGCGATTGTCAAATGCACAAGTGTAAATTACAAGTGGGTCTGGCTAAAAGGGAAAGAACAACGCCTTGGAATTGGTGAGAAAACTGGGCCAGGTAAAGTTACAAGTGCTTCAGGTCAGACCACTGAGCCCCGATTAATATTCCAATTAGGAAAAGTTATCGCCATTGAAAGAAGTGATTCTGCTCGCTCTCAGACAAGATTGGAGGAATCTGGGTAAAAGGATACCACCAAGAGTAGGAGGCAACTGGAGGCACAATTGGTTGCACAACAGTCTCTTACCCCACAGATAGGGGTTTAAAGCAGGCCGGCCTGACGGGATAAATTTCTCTTCTGTCTGCTGGTGTCCTAATGAAATGAAGTGTCAATCCCTGACTCGGCAGTCTTTGATGCGAGACTGCAGCCGAACTGAAAACGGTTCCATTCCCCAGCATCAACATCCCTCACCCTGCTAAGGACAGAGATTCACACAAAAGAATCAGGAAAGGAAAAGAGTGGAAGAAAAAAAAGACGAATGAAGTAATTGTTTAGGTAATATCAAACTTGGGTTTTAATCACCTGAAGATTGTCAGAGGGAAGGAAGACATGAAGGAAGCTAGCGACATGACAGTTTTGAGGTCCTGCTAGGTCGGATCAGCACGGTTAGTTGCAGAGTAGACATTTCACTATATTGTCCAGTGTGATTCAGCCCTGACCTCATGGCACCCACTCCTTCATGGCAGTTTTTCATTTCCCGCACCAGGCTTTTTGAGATTGTCACTCCAGTGCCAATTTTTGCTGAGTTATGGATTAAGACTGAAGTTCATATAAGACACATGTAGCCAACAGAAAGCAAAGATGTTCATCTCATCAGTCTGGGCTGATCTGAAATCCAGTTGCAGGTCTGAGAGTCTGGGGGGTGGTGGCGGGGGGGAGGGTGGGCGGGGAATTGTGTAATGCCCCGTTTAGGGCGGTAACAGTCGCAAGGCGGGATTTTCTGCAACAGGTGTGGAAGTCCCACCCCGCTCACGATATTGGGATTACTGCCCCAGAGAGCAAGTGGAGCGCAAAATAACGCGAGTGAAGACATTTCTACTCATCTCAGTCCTAAATGGCCGACCTTTTATTCTGAGACTGTGACCCCTGCTTCTAGACTCCCCAGCCAGAGGAAACATCCTCACTGCATCTACCCTGTCAAGCCCTGTAAGAATTTTATATATTTCAATGAGATCACCTCTCATTCTTCTAAACTCGAGAATATAGTCCTAGTCTACTCAATCTCTCCTCATAGGACAATCTCCCCATCTCAGAAATCAGTCTGGTGAACCTTTGTTGCACTCCCTCTATGGCAAGTATATCCTTCCTTAGGTAAGGAGACCAAAACTGTACACAATACTCCAGGTGTGGTCTCGCCAGGGCCCTATATAATTACAATAAGACATCTTTATTCTTATACTCAAATCCTCTTGTAATAATGGCCAACATACCATTTGCTTTCTTAATTGCTTGCTGTACCTGCCTATTAACTTTACATAAGAACATAAGAACATAAGAATTAGGAACAGGAGTAGGCCATCTAGCCCCTCGAGCCTGCTGCACCATACAACAAGATCATGACTGATCTGACCGTGGACTCAGCTTCACTTACCCGCCCGCTCCCCGTAACCCTTTCAGTGATTTGTGTACAAGGACACCCCTCTGAACACCAACATTTCCCAGTCTCTCACCATTTAAAAAATATTCTGCTTTTCTATTTTTCCTACCAAAGTGGATAATTTCACATTTCTCCACAATATATTCCATTTGCCATATTCTTGCCCACTCACCTAGCCTGCCGATATCCCCTTGCAGCCTCTTTGCATCCTCCTCACAACTCACACCCAGCTTTGTATCATCAGCAAACTTGGATAGATTACATTTGGTCCCCTCATCCAAATCATTGATATAGATTGTGAATAGCTGAGGCCCAAACACTGATCCTTGTGGTACCCCACTAGTTACAGCCTGCCAACCCGTATTAGGGTTTATTCCTACTCTGTTTTCTGTCCGTTAGCCAATCTTCATGCGAGTATACCCCCAATCCCATGAGCCCTAATTTTGTTTAATAACCTCTTGCCCGGCATCATGTGGCACAGCTTCAGGGCTGCTCCTGAATGTTCACTCCAGGGCGGAACTGGGTCGCTGCGCACAGTGATGACGTTGTCATCAGCGGGGCAGCAGACCGGGGCGCTGCCGGTTACCGCCGCCGCTAGTCTCCCGTGGAATTTAGCGGGAGTCATTTGCGGTGCTGCGCCCCGGAAGACGGCCCAAATTTCTCCCCCCAATTGGGGTCCTGGGAAGACGTGCAGTCGAGTGGGGAAAATGTTGGGAGAGGAAGGGAACATAAAATGAAGCTCAAGAGAGTTATCCCAAGAATAAGACAAAAGGAATAAATACAGTAAAAGAGAAAACATACAAAAGGAAACTGGAATGTCCTTGTAGGATGTAGTGGTCTCCCTAAGAGCTGGCACTATCGCAGTTGATCCAAGCTCCAGCCATAAGTCTAAAAATTAAAGCATGCAACATTATTGCCTGTTAAATAGAAAAAAGTCACTTAATATGATTAATTAAACTTGCAAGTCTTTCTTTTCTGTATACTAAAATTAGACAATGTAATTTACAGCCTCAGGTCTGTTTTAAGTATTACATATCGTGACATTTTACACCATATAATGTATCAACTAATAAAATATTGCACAGCGATATCTGTTGTTTTCTCATGGATGTTCCTGGGTTATTCTGTTGGTTCGGGATGGATGGTATGCAGGTATGTAACATTTGTCAGATGTGCATCTGTGAACTGTTAAATGTGACAATGAAAGACCTGGAAAACCAAATAAATGGGGAAAAAACAAATATAGAAATGTAATCTAGAAAGCTGTAAAGTTTAGAAATGGCCATGATATCAATACATAAACACTTAGCATTTTTTTGCAAACAGGTGAACGTCCCTGTTGCAATAGCAGATAGAGCACTGTTATATGACGCATTGAAGGGGCAATCGTATGGGTCCACACAGCCAACGGTGAGTCTTGCCCACTGCCAGCACATATTGGAGAGTCCAGTGTCATGCCTATAGTTTACCCACCAGAGCCATTGTGCCCAAGTGTCTGCTATTCACTGCAGAGGGCAAAATGACTGTTTAGTGTTCAGCCAATAATATTGCAATGGTAATTTCTAGATTTAAACCTCTCCCTAAACCTCTCTAAATCTCTCTCCTCCTTTAACACCCTCCTTAAAACCTAAGGGGCTGAAATTGATGGCCTTAACATCCACTGCTGCCAGCTGCTACCGAGTATTTTTAGCCGCTCTCCCCTCGGTGACAGATTCCTCCAGCTCTGTATCCTGCGGGAGGGGAGTACCGCCGGGAACCGCCCGCTGACGGCCTCCGACGACCAAGTCGTGTAAGTGACCTCCCGCCCGCCGAGCTGGCATATTGGTGCGGGCAGGAGTCGGCAGTAGCAGGGGGAAAGACCGCTGTGTGGAGGCAGGTCTAACCCCACCAGTAAGTAAGAAGACCTGCAAAAAAAGGTTAGTGAACATTTTTTAATTTTTATTTCTTTCAGGGTTTTACTTGTATGGGGTCCCCTGAAGATGTTATGGTGTTTTTCTTTTATTGTGACTATTTTTATTTTTCAGTATCCCCCCTTCCCTGGGCCCGACTCAATCCTCGGCGGCACTTTGGCGAGGAATGCATTTGCCGCTGAGATTGTGAGCTCCCACCCAAATTGACAGTGTAAGTCATTATTTGGTCGCCGGGCGGTACTGCCATCTCTTTTCGAGGCATCTTCCTGGCAAAGTACCGCCCGGGTTCTCAGTGGCCATCGGCTGTTGTTTGGGCGGCACTTGGGTGGGCCTTGGCTTCCACAAAGCTCGAGCCCTAATTCTTTAACCACACTTTCAATCATCCCTCCTGATGTTTCTATTTTTGCCGCTGGGTCAAATTTTGTCGGATGACGCTCTTGTGAGGCACCTTGGGGTGTTTTCCAAAAGATTGTGGTTGGAAAACAAATATGAGGAAGAGCCCTATCAGCGGGGCCGATACCAATGTTCCCCCTAATTTGTTTTTTAGTGTGCGATCCCGTTAACTGGGTGCACGGCCCATTCACACCTTCACACATGCGCAGTTTCTTCCCTGTAGCAGCCGGTGAACGACCTGCGCAGGACCTCCAGACCTTGCGGGAACATTGGGCCATACTACATAAGCAATCTCATCTGGCCATTCACCTTCTGTTCCAGGCAACTGTATCACAGTCCACAGTTCATGAACTGCGAAAAAGCTACCTAAACTGCTGAAAAATGCCACCCAGGCACGTCTGGACTTGTTCAGCATGATGATAGCTGAGTATCATGGCTAAAGCTAAAATAAACATTTTTACTGAAACTGAAAATAGTATAATGGGATATTCATAAGAACAGGAGAAAGATCAAGGATAAGAAAAAGTCATTTGATGATCAAAACTCACCCCTTTAGTACCCTGCTCTCCCGCAACATCTATCATTGTTTAGTACCTGAAACATCTACCATTTTTTGCCTCTATGACCCTGCCGGGAAGACTGTTCCAAACAGTTGAACACCTTGAGTGAAGAAGTTCTTCGTGATATCTCTTCTAAATTCAATGTTCATTCATTTAATGTCTTGTGGTCGTACTTTCCTTAGCTTAAGTTGAAGTGCTGGATTTAACTCTGCTATCCCATTTAATCCTTGATATACCTCAAAGTGGTCCATCTCTTAACTACCCTTTTTTCTTTTAGTGTAGAGATGGAGGTTCTCTATTCTCTCCTCAGAGCCTTTTACTCTCATTCATCCTTTCTTTAGAATGTGGTATATTTCTACGATCCCCTCAATTAACAAGTAACCATAAGTTGCTGCGGGATACCCAGCATGTCACATGACCTTTATTTAAACATCGGGATATTTGCTTCCTTCTGCTTCTTGAGATTCTTACTGTATGAGACAATTGTGCTTTTTACTTATTTCTTTCTGGAGCGGTGCCATTTAACTTTCCGCAAGCTTTTGATCCATAAATTAAACTAACGTTTCTTGCTTTTTATTAAAATGAATCCCCCAAATTGCAATCATTTAGAAAAACGGTGAGCTGGTATAACGGCGTTTTGTATTGCTCTTACTGTATCACAGAGTGAAATGATGTGGGTTTGTGTCTATTGTTCCCCAGATCTCTCAAGCAGACTGTCATCCGTTCTTCTCTCTGTATTTTGCAGCTATTCCATACTAACTCTGCACATGCTGTCCCTTTCTTTACTTCTATCCCTCTATCTGCAGGTGCTGCCCAACTTCATGCTTTCTTTGGACCCAGTGCCAATGATATTACTCCCTCTGTCTAAAACCATTACTTCATCTTTACTTTCAGTCCCTGCCTTTATTCTCTTTCTCTGCACCCACTATCCCTGTCTTTATTTTCTTTTTTTTAATATTTATTCACAGGATGTGAGTGTCGCTGGTAAGTCCAACATTTATTGCCCCTCCTTAATTGCCCTTGACAAGGTGATGGTGAGCTGCCTTCTTGAACCATTGTAGGCCGTGTGGTGAAGGTACTCCCACAGTGGTGTTCGGGAGGGAGTTCCGAGATTTTGACCCAACGATGATGAAGGAAGAGTGATATATTTCCAAGTCAGGATGGTGCTCCCATGCACCTGCTGTCCTTGTCTTTCTAGATGATAGAGGTTGCGGGTTTGGGAGGTGCTGCCGAAGAAGCCTTGGCGAGTTGCTGCAATGCATCTTGTAGATGGTACACACTGCAGTCATGGTGTGCCGGTGGTGGAGGGAGTGAAAGTTTACGGTAGTGGATGTGGTGCCAATCAAGCGGGTTGCTTTGTCCTGGATGGTGTCGAGATTCTTGAGTGTTGTTGAACCTGCACTCTTCCAGGCAAGTGGAGAGCATTCCGTCGCACTCCTGACTTGTGCCTTGTAAATGGTGGAAAGGCTTTGGGGAGTTAGGGAGACACTCGCCACAGAATACCCAGCCTCTTACCTGCTCTTGTTGCCACAGTACTTATGTATCTGGTCCAGTTAAGTTTCTGGTCAATGGTGAGCCCCAGGATGTTGATGATGGGGGATCCAACAATGGTAATGCCATTGAATGTCATGGGGAGGTGGTTACATTTTATTGAAGGTGGTCATTGCCTGACACTTTTGTGGCGCAAAATTTAATTGCTACTTATCAGCCCAAGTCTGAATGTTGTCCACATCTTGCTGCTTGCGGGCATGGATTGCTTCATTATCTGAGGAGTTGTGAATGGAACTGAACACTGTGCCATCATCAGCAAACATCCCCACTTCTGACCTTATGACGGAGGGAAGGTCATTGATGAAGCAGCTGAGGAACTCCTGCAGCAATGTCCTGGGACTGGGATAATTGGCCTCAACAACCATCTTCCTTTGTGCTAGGTATGATTCCAGCCAGTGGTGAGATTTCTCCCTGATCCACATTGACTTCAATTTTTCTAGGGCTCCTTGATACCACACTCGGTTAAATGCTGCCTTGGTGTCAAGGGCAGTCAATCTCATCTCACCTCTGGAATTCAGCTCTTTTGTCCTTGTTTGGACCAAGGCTGTAACAAAGGTTGGAGCAGAATGCCCCTGGTGGAACCCAAACTGGGCATCGGTTAGCAGGTTATTGGTGAGTAAGCGCCGCTTGATACCATTGTCAAGAACACCTTCCATCACTGATGATTGAGAGTAGTCTGATGGTGGGTCCAGCCCACTCTGTGAAATTATTTTACACTGATTGGGCTTCATAAGCCCGCCCAGCACTTTTTCCAGCCAATTGAAGGAAGCGGGTCTGATTACATCATTTGATGATGCATCACCAGCCGGTTTCCTCGAAGGGGCTAGGTCCGCATTGATTTTGACATTTGTGCTGTAAGTATTCTACAGCATTGAAGTGCTGCAAACACTGCCAAGTGCTGCACAAAGGTGCACGGTGGCACCCAGGTTCTCCCATGACTCCCTCCATATGCAGGGAGGTTTTCTTCTCTTCCAATTGGCAGAAGAGACTTCCCCAGGAGACCAATGCAGCCTGGTTGCACATTGTACAGGAGGACACAAGCAGGGATGTTGTCAGGAGGACCAGACTGCAGTGGTGCATACCTTTCAATAACTCAGTGAATCAGGAAACATTACTGCAAAGCCACACTAAACTTGATCCTGCTGTGCCACTCATCACATCCCCATCACTCTGCCTTCCCTACCCTACTCCTACACGGCCTTACCCACACCAACGTACCTTGCACCTCCACCCATCCCTCTCTAACTACATTATCACTTCCCCATCTCACGCCTCAGACTCAACCTCATCCGAGTCTGATCATACCAACTAACAACACACAAAGGTAGGCACTTGAGTGTTTTAGCCAATGTTCATGTATAGTTTCTGTTAATGTGTGGTCAAACATTGAAGACTTTATTTTCAACACTTTGCATGCTTGGACAGATTGGTGTGCACCTTTCGAAGTGGATTGGTGAGTTGTAGTGAATGGTGAGACATAACGATACCACCCGCATGGTGATGAGTGTGAAAGGAATGGCTTGGGCATTGTAGCGATGCTTTATGGTGCTGGTGTGGGTGGTGCCAACCTGGCGCTTCATGTGGCAGCCAGGGTGTACAGCGTCAAATGAAGTAAATCTGGTCATGGTGAGGCCATCGCTGGCGTCCTGGATAGCAATGTGCTCTGTTCCCTCTGTTCCGTGCAGCATCAATTGATTGTGGAGAAGGTTGGGGATGTTGCTGCTGCTGGTGTGTCTGGTGCTGCTGGTGTTGGAGTTGATCGTGGTGGGATTCTGAAGGCCAAGATGAGAGAGTTTCAAGGGCACCATTGCTAATGTAATAATGGCAGGTGAACTTGAGATGACAGAAGCAATCTGTCAATGGTGAGAGAGGTTGTTTCATTGAGGAGACTCTGGATAGTGAGATTGCTCCAAACACTTGCATAAAGCTCAATGTGCCTTCCAAATGAAATAAGCACAGCTTTTGTTCTTGGACAGTGAACAGCTGTGAGATGGGAGCTTTTAAGAGCATAAGAATTAGGAGCAAGAGTAGACCATTCGGCCTTTTGAGCCTGCTCCACCATTCAATGAGATCATGGCTGATTTTCTATCTCAATTCCAATTTCCCGCACTATTCCCATTTCCCTTGACTCCATTAATATCCCAAAATCTATCAATCTCTGTCTTGAATATATGTGAAGACTGAGGGCTAGAACCTCCACTTTTGTGCTTATTGCCCAAAAATGGACGTTATTTCCGATGTGGGCAGTAAAAAATGGGTTTTCAGATCGCCGGCTTATCGCTCATTCTCAAAGCATTGAATCTCCATTTTTGAAAATGGGCATCACAGCGAGCGATATGAAATGGGCGATAGCGGAAAAAATTTTTGACCTTCTGCCATAAAGTGTGGCCATCCTTAGCAATGGTATAGCAATGCTCAATTCCCGTGACTCAGGAGGTCAAGGGTCATCATGACGTGTGCAGAAGAAGAGACAGAGAGAGAGGGAGCTCAGAGGGACTGAAGACGTGTCTGGGTGTGGTGTGGCTGCTTTGGGAGGAAGGAGGGAGACTTTAGAGCTTCACAGCAAGTAGGCAAACAAAAATTAGTTGTTACCAGCCACACATTTGCCCGAATTTGGCCTATAATGGAGAGAGAGGAGGAGGCATCACAGCACCGATGCTGGAAGGAGCAGTGAGGTGGGAGAGGAGCACATTGGAGGGCACAAAAGAGCCAGGAAGCAAATGCCTCCCTCCTGTAGGAGGTCAAGTTACACTGGGGTGATTTGACACAGGGAGGCCGTGGGAAGCCTATCACAAAGGCCTACCAGAGGATATGGACTGAGATAGCAGAGGTGGTCTCGTCGGCGACCAACGAGGTGCGTGAGGGCAACCAATGCAGCAAACGATGGAACGATCTTGTGGGATCCGCAAGAGTAAGTATTACATTGATTTACATGTACTTATGTATTTATATAATTTGATTTGTAACAGTCATGAGTGACTATCATCAGATGTGAGGCTTTTCACTTTTACCGGGAATGTTTTAAGCAAAGCCTGCGGTCACGGTGTACGCCTTTAGGTGCAGAATGATCATTTTCATAATAATCATGGTTACATCTGTCGGTTATGTGTTGTGTCAGTCTCTGTGACAGTGACTAGCAATAATATCATACAATGATCGCATAACATGTCGTCCTGTCACCTTTTACAGAAGAAGCTATCGACGATGAGGACTGTGCAGAGGCGAACGGGTGGGGGGCCATCAGTCACCAGCGACATCACTGAGATGGAGGAGCGGGTGCTCGCACTCGTGGGGAAGCACCCCTGGACAGCCACGGACACATCTGCAGACCCTGAAGTGATGCATGTGCGTAAAGCCTACACCATTGCGTGATGTAAGTTCAATAGATGCCACACCCACTCATATCCGAACAAACATATATGATAGATGATTTCTATAATTGTCATAGAAATAATGATGGCCTAATGAAAATCATTGCAATGCAAATGTGTTCATGGTCATGAAATGTGATGTCTGTGATGATTTTGAGAGCGATGATGCTTTTGTCGTGCATATGCTGTGTGTAGCGCTGGACTCACCTTGTGACCCTAGCACCCCCTTCTGCTCTAATAACCTCATTTGTGTTTTGCAGCTCAGCCAGCAGCACGGGGGGCACGGGGCCCGACTCTCCGGATAATCCAACATCTGGTGCTGAGGAGCTCCGATTCTCACCCGTCAATCTGCTGGGTCTGTTCTCCACGGATGAGAGCGCGGACTTTGAGGAACCTGCATCACCACGCTCCAGATGCCATTCCACCCCAAGGTCATCTAGTGGTCCTCCGGTTATTCTCAAGCACCTCGCCACAGGGCACCCCATTTGTCCCCAGGATGGCGCCGACACTGTGGAGGTCTCGTGGACGTGGCAGATCTGTTCCACGAGCACCACATGGCAGCGGAGAAATGGTACAGTTGTCCAGGAGGACTGTAGACATTGGTGACCAGCTCATTGAAGCATTGGGGGATATATCCCGACAGTTGGCCAGCATAACCGAGTACATTCCACGGATGGCGGAGGCCCTGGATGCGATAGCCAGGAACACTGCTGCCACAGGCCTCCCAGTGGTCCCCGAGCGTGGCACTCCACCCCTAGGTTCCGCACCACCACTGCGAACAACAGATGAGATCCTGCTTCTGCATCAGAGAATGTTGCCCCGTCGGCATCCCCCGCTCCCGTACCCATCCAACGACCGCATCTGCCTTCACCCCCCCCGCCCCCAATGAGGCACCGCCTGAGGAGCTCCTCGGCCAGGCGCCGTGGAGCGAGGAGGGGAAGGGGTAGAGATGGGGAGAAGAAAGGAAGGGGAGAAGGAAAGTGAGGTGCATGTCTGCAGGTGATGGCTGTGTTATATCTCCATCTGGGTGTATGCAATTTGTTGTAATGTATGGGGGCTGAGAACCATCCTCCTGCTTTGCCTTTGTTTTCTGTGTTGCTGGGCATGTTGAACATTTGATTGATGTCAATGGTGGAAAAAGTGGGGTGTGGGCGGAGGTTGGGTGTTATTGCCTGTGATACTTATGATTTCAGACCAATGTTGGTATAAAATGTTTGTTATTGAACATAACCTTGTTGCGCATTGTCTCAGATAACTGTACCATTAGACACTGGTGATTCCTTAACATGAAAGGGTTAAATACAACTTAACATCAATCAACGTAAAATTTAACTAGCACCAAGTTGATGGGCACCATTGATGTCCAAGCTGCACACACACAGCAGTGTGTCAGCGTTGTAACCCACTTCAAATCTCTTTCAGGCAAATCATTCAGATATCAGCTCCTCACGTAAGAGTCTTGCAGCTATGTAGCCACCACAGGCCCTTTCCTGCGGTCTGGAGGGGGTCATGGGCATGATTACATAGCCAGCCTGATTGTCTGACCCTAGGTCAGTGTCCAGCCCTTCGTTGTCCTCTTCCTCTCTCTCCTGAGGTGGAGCATCAGTGCCTTCAGGCAATTCTTGACCCCTCCTGATAGCCAGATTGTGCAGCACCGAGCACGCGACCATGAATTTACCTATTTGCCCAGGGTTGTATTGTACCTCCTCTCCTGAGTGGTCAAGACATCTGAAGCTCTGCTTAAGCACAGTTATTGTTTGGTGGGCCCATTGCTTTGAAAGTATAATAGCGATTGATCAAAAGCAATGATTTCCTCACTAAAATACACCGAGAGTAAAACCCCAATAGTCCAGAGTCTGAAAATATGTCTGTTGAGATGGTCACTTCACCTGAGAAGAACTCCAGAGTCAATGCAAACTCCCCTGAAGTTGAGGCAGCCTTTTGAATGAAGCGATCAGTGATTTTAAAAATGCCAGCCACACCGCTAGCGTTCGTTCAGAACAGTTCCACTTTTTCTGCGTGGTTTTTTGGGCGAGCGATACTGTGGGCGATATGTGTGCGAGGTGATGAAAGTGATGGTGGGCGATCTCCTGGGCGTTAGTTTCGCCAAATGTGCTCTTTATGACAAAAAAAAGTGGGCGGGCGGTATTATTGAATCTCGGCGTTAATTTGTGCGGAAAGTAACGCTGGCCGATATTATGGCCGCTGATTTCACCCATTCTGATGATTCCGCCCCAAAAAAGTGGACAGACGGTAATATTTTTTCCTGGCGTTAAGCACATGGGGAAAGTAACGCTCGCCGATAAGTTTCCTAACAATGCCCGTCAGTTTCCATTTTGTGCCAAAATGGGCAATATATAGGCATTATATGTCATTTCAGTAGTAAAATAGGTGTTAAGTGGGTGTTAAGCATGCAAAAAAAGTGGAGGTTCTAGCCCTGAGCCTCCACAGCCCTTTGGGGTAGAGAATTCCAAAGATTCACCACCATATGAGTGCAGAAGTTTCTCCTCATCTCAACCTTAAATGGCCGACCCCTTATTCTGAGTCTGTGACCCCTGGTTCTAGACTCCCCAGTCCTGTCAAGCACTGTAAGAATGTTGTATGTTTCAATGAGATCACCTCTCATTCTTCCAAACTCTAGAGAATATAGGCCTAGTCTACTCAATCACTCCTCATAGGACAATCCCCCCATCCCAGGAATCAGTCTGGTGAACCTTTGTTGCACTCCCTCAATGGCAAATATATCCTTCCTTGGGTAAGGAGACCAAAACTGTACACAATACTCCAGGTGTGGTCTCACCAGAGCCCTATATAATTGCAGTAAGATGTCCTTACTCTTACTCAAATCCTCCAATAAGCATGTGTTGTAATGAATGAGAGTTTAAAGGTTAAATATCGTGGTCATGGAAATGTCTGCAGAGGATCTGTTTTCCCCTGGTGATATTGCCTACCTGTATTCACACCATTTCTTTCTTCCAGTTGACTTCACAAGGGTTATTCCTATAACTAGCAATAGGCAATATATTCCAAACTGGAAAAGCTGCACACAGCAAGAACAATAGTGCATGTTCTCAGAAGATGGCGACTGCAGCCAAAATACAAACTGCGTATGGTGCTCACACAGACTTCTACGCAGAATAATCTGCAAGCAGAAACATAACATAAGAACATAAGAATTAGGAGTAGGAGTAGGCCATTCGACCCCTCGAGCCTGCTCTGCCATTCAATAAGATCATGGCTGATCTTCTACCTCAACTCCACTTTCCTGCACTATCCCCAAATCCCTTGATTCCCTTAATATTCAAAAATCTATCGATCTCTGTCTTGAATTAACTCAATGACTGAGCATCCACAGCGCCTCTGAGGTAGAGAATTCCAAAGATTCACCACCCTCTGATTGAAGAAATTTCTCCTCATCTCAGTCCCAAATGGCCGACTCCTCATTCTGAGACTGTGACCCCTGGTCCTAGACTCCCCAGCCAGGGGAAACATTCTCCCTGCATCTATCCTGTCAAGCCCTGTAAGAATGTTGTATGTTTCAATGAGATTGCCTCTCATTCTTCTAAACTCTAGAGAATATTGGCCTAGTCTACTCTGTTGTGTATCTGTAAAGCATGCACTCACATGTTCTGCCACCAGGAAGCTCATCCCCTGAAGTCCAAAGGGATCCCAGCATCCCTTGGGAGCACTGTATATAAGCCGGCCCCTAAGGCCTGTTCCTCACTCTGGAGTGGCTTATTAAAGACTGAGGTCACTGTTACTTTAACCTCCCTGTGCGCAGCCTCATCTGTGTTAGGAACCCAATAACTGCCGATAGGAATACGAATCCAACTCAAAGATGCAGCAAACTGTGGGCATTCTGGAGAAGTTTTCAGAGGGTGAGGTCTGGGAAACCTATGTTGAATGGCTAGACCAGTACTTTGTAGCCAACGAGCTGGACGGAGAAGGAAGCGCTGCAAAAAGGAGAGCGGTCCTCTTCACAGTCTGTGGAGCACCGACCTACAGCCTCAAGAAGAATCTTCTGGCTCTGGTGAAACTCACAGATAAGTCGTATGAGGAGCTGTATACACTGGTTCGGAAGCATCTTAACCCGAGGGAGAGTGTGCTGATGGCGAGGTATCGGTTCGACACATGCCAGCGATCTGAAGGTCAGGAAGTGGCGAGCTATGTCGCCGAGCTAAGGCGACTTGCAGGACAATGTGAGTTTGATGGCTACCTGGAGCAAATGCTCAGAGATTTTTTTGTACTGGGCATTGGCCACGAGACCATCCTACGAAAACTTTTGACTGTAGAGACACCGACCCTCAGTAAGGCCATTGCGATAGCACAGACGTTTATGTCCACCAGTGATAACACCAAACAAATCTCTCAGCACACAAGTGCTAGCAATGTTCATAAATTAACTGGAACTGTGTTTGCGAGCAGGAATGTACCGGGCAGAACCCATGAGTCTTGTTCTCAAGCAACTGCCAGCAGGCCTCAGGTGACCCAGATGATTCAGAGTACCCAACAAAGGATGAATGCAAGGCAATTCACACCTTGTTGGCATTGTGGAGGCTTCCATTCAGCCTATTCATGCCGCTTCAAAGGGCATGTTTGCAAGAGCTGTGGAACAATGGGGCACCTCCAACGAGCTTGCAGACGAACTGCAAGCTTTGCAAAACCTGCTAACCACCATGTGGCAGAGGAAGATCGTTCCATGGTGGATCAAAGTAATTTCGAGCCTCAGAGAGAGGAGGCAGATGCTGAAGTACATGGGGTGCACACATTTTCGACGAAATGTCCACCTATAATGCTAAATGTAAAATTGAATGGCTTACCCGTAGCCATGGAACTGGACACTGGCGCTAGCCAACCCATCATGAGTAAAAAGATGTTTGAGAGACTGTGGAGCAACAAGGCATTCAGACCAGATCTCAGCCCCATCCACACGAAACTGAGAACGTACACCAAAGAGCTTATCACTGTCCAGGGCAGCGCCATGGTCAAGGTCACCTACGAGGGCACGGTGCACGAACTGCCACTCTGGATTGTGCTGGGCGATGGCCCCACACTGCTTGGAAGGAGCTGGCTGGGCAAAATCCGCTGGAACTGGGATGATATCCGAGCGCTATCACATGTCAATGAGGCCTCATGTATCCAGGTTCTTAATAAATTTCCTTCCCTTTTTGAGCCAGGCATTGGAAACTTTTCCGGGGCGAAGGTGCGGATCCACTTGATCCCAGAGGCACGACCCATTCACCACAAGGCGCGAGCGGTACCTCACATGATGAGGGAGAGAGTGGAAATCGAGCTGGACAGGCTGCAACGCGAGGGCATCATCTCCCCAGTGGAATTCAGCGAGTGGGCCAGCCCGATTGTTCCAGGCTGCGGTTCACAGACTGCCCTGAACAACCCACTCCAGACACCACCTTTTTCGAGCCCACAACACACTCCCAAAGGATCAACGACACCGCGCCAGACCAAGAAATCGCACCCATCACGCCTAACAACCCAGCAAGGCCAGGCTCACCCAGCAGCCCTGCAGGGCCAACAACACGCCAGCTCAGCAAGGTGACAGCCAACACACCAGAACAGACATTTGTACCGAGACGGTCCACCAGGGAAAGAAAGGCTCCCGACCGCCTCACCTTGTAAATAGTTTTCACTTTGACTTTGTGGGGGGGGGGGGGGAGGTGCGTGATGTTGTGTATCTGTAAAGCATGCACTTCCATGTTCCGCCAGCAGGGAGCTCATCCCCTGAAGTCCCAAGGAATCCCAGCATCCCTTGGGAGCACTGTATATAAGCCGGCCCCTAAGGCCTGTTCCTCACTCTGGAGTGTCTTAATAAAGACTGAGGTCACTGTTACTTTAACCTCCCTGTGCAGCCTCATCTGTGTTAGGAACCCAATATACTCAATCTCTCCTCATAGGACAATCCCCCCATCCCAGGAATCAGTCTGCTGAACCTTTGTTGCACCCCCTCTGTGGCAAATATATCCTTCCTTAGGTAAGGAGACTAAAACTATACACAATACTCCAGTTGTGGTCACATCAGGGCCCTATATAATTGCAGTAAGTCATCTTTACTCTTATACTCAAATCTATTGTAATAAACGCCAACATATCATTTGCTTTCTTAATTGCTTGCTGTACCTGCATGTTAACTTTCAGTGATTTGAGTACAAGGACACCCAGGTCCCTCTGAACACCAACATTTCCCAATCTTTCAACATTTAAAAAATATTCTGCTTTTCTATTTTTCCTACCAAAGTGGATAATTTCACATTTCTCCACATTATATTCCATTTGCCATGTTCTTGCCCACTCACTTAGCCAGTCTATAGCCCTTTGAAGCCTCTTTGCATCGTCCTCACAACTTACATTCCTACCTAGCTTTGTATCATCAGCAAATCTGGATATATTACATTTGGTCCCCTCATCCAAATCATTGATATAGATTGTGAATAGCTGAGGCCCAAGCACTGATCCTTGCAGTACCCCACGAGTTACAGCCTGCCAACCCAAAAATGACTCGGGGCCCAGCGTCGGCGGCAGTCGGGAGCAGCATCGAGGAGGTCCGTTGGTGAGGCCTATAAAAGGCACAGCAGGGAGTCCGGGGCCCAGCGTCGGGAGCAGCGTCGAGGAGGTGCGTGGAGAGGCCGATAAAAGGCACAGCAGGGAGTCCGGGGCCCAGCGTCGGTGGCAGTCGGGAGCAGCGTCGAGGAGGTGCGTTGGTGAGGCCTATAAAAGGCACAGCAGGGAGTCCAGGGCCCAGCGTCGGCGGCAGTCGGGAGCAGCATCGAGGAGGTCCGTTGGTGAGGCCTATAAAAGGCACAGCAGGGAGTCCGGGGCCCAGCATCGGCGGCAGTCGGGAGCAGCGTCGAGGAGGTGCGTTGGTGAGGCCTATAAAAGGCACAGCAGGGAGTCCAGGGCCCAGCGTCGGCGGCAGTCGGGAGCAGCATCGAGGAGGTCCGTTGGTGAGGCCTATAAAAGGCACAGCAGGGAGTCCGGGGCCCAGCATCGGCGGCAGTCGGGAGCAGCGTCGAGGAGGTGCGTTGGTGAGGCCTATAAAGGCACAGCAGGGAGTCCGGGGCCCAGCGTCGGCGGCAGTCGGAAGCAGCATCAAGGAGGTCCGTTGGTGAGGCCTATAAAAGGCACAGCAGGGAGTCCGGGGCCCAGCATCGGCGGCAGTCGGGAGCAGCGTCGAGGAGGTCCGTTGGTGAGGCCTATAAAAGGCGTACTTGTGCAGCTACAGGGAAAAGGCAAAAAAGAAGTAGAAAGAAACAGAAAGGTGACGTCACAGCCAAGGGCGTAAGTGATTGGCTGGTGATTGGTGAGTAGTTTTTCTTTTTTCTCTTCTATAACAGTGAGTAAACTTTAGCATTGTTGTTGCTTATCTAAGGGTTAAGTCATGGCAGGACAGCTCGGTCACGTGTTATGCTCCTCCTGTACCATGTGGGAACTCAGGGACGACTCCAGTGTTCCTGACGACTACGTGTGCGGGAAGTGTATCCGCATCCAGCTCCTGACGGACCGCGTTGCGGAGCTGGAGCTGAGGGTGGATTCACTCTGGAGCATCCACGATGCTGAGAATGATGTGAGTAGCACGTGTAGCAAGTTGGTTGTACCGCAGGTAAAGGGTCCACAGCCAGATAGGGAATGGAAGACCAGGAGGAAGAGCAGTGCAAGGAAGGTAGTGCAGGGGGCCCCTGTGGTCAGCCCCCTGCAAAACAGATACACTGCTCTGAGTACTGTTGAGGGGGATGACTCATCAGGGGAGGGCAGCAGCAGCCAAGTTCATGGCACCGTGGCTGGCTCTGTTGCACATGAGGGCAGGAAAAAGAGTGGGAGAGCGATAGTGATAGGGGATTCAATTGTAAGGGGAATAGATAGGCGTTTTTGCGGCCGCAACCGAGACTCCAGGATGGTATGTTGCCTCCCTGGTGCAAGGGTCAAGGATGTCTCTGAGCGGGTGCAGGACATTCTAAAAAGGGAGGGAGAACAGCCAGTTGTCGTGGTGCACATTGGTTCCAACGACATAGGTAAAAAAAAGGGATGAGGTCCTACGAAACGAATTTAAGGAGCTAGGAGCAAAATTAAAAAGTAGGACCTCAAAAGTAGTAATCTCGGGATTGCTACCAATGCCACGTGCTAGTCAGAGTAGGAATCGCAGGATAGCGCAGATGAATACGTGGCTTGAGCAGTGGTGCAGCAGGGAGGGATTCAAATTCCTGGGGCATTGGAACCGGTTCTGGGGGAGGTGGGACCAGTACAAACTGGACGGTCTGCGCCTGGGGGAGTGTTTGCTAGTGCTGTTGCAGAGGAATTAAACTAATATGGCAGGGGGATGGGAACCAATGCAGGGAGACAGAGGGAAACAAAAAGGAGGTGAAAGCAGAGGACAGAAAGGAGATGAGGAAAAGTGGAGGGCAGAGAAACCCAAGGCAAAGAACAAAAAGGGCCACTGTACAGCAAAATTCTAAAAGGACAAAGGGTGTTAAAAAAAACAAGCCTGAAGGCTTTGTGTCTTAATGCAAGGAGTATCCATAATAAGATGGATGAATTAACTGTGCAAATAGATGTTAACAAATATGATGTGATTGGGATTACAGAGACGTGGCTCCAGGATGATCAGGGCTGGGAACTCAACATCCAGGAAGGATAGAATAAAAGGAAAAGGAGGTGGGGTAGCATTGCTGGTTAAGGAGGAGATTAATGCAATAGTTAGGAAGGTCATTAGCTTGGATGATGTGGAATCTATATGGGTAGAGCTGCAGAACACCAAAGGGCAAAAAACGTCAGTGGGAGTTGTGTACAGATCTCCAAAAAGTAGTAGTGATGTTGGGGAGGGCATCAAACAGGAAATTAGGGTTGCATGCAATAAGGGTGCAGCAGTTATAATGGGTGACTTTAATATGCACATAAATTGGGCTAACCAAACTGGAAGCAATACGGTGGAGGAGGATTTCCTGGAGTGCATAAGGGATGGTTTTCTAGACGAATATGTTGAGGAACCAACTAGGGGGAGGCCATCTTTGACTGGGTGTTGTGTAATGAGAGAGGATTAATTAGCAATCTCGTTGTGCGAGGCCCCTTGGGGAAGAGTGACCATAATATGGTGGAATTCTGCATTAGGATGGAGAATGAAACAGTTAATTCAGAGACCATGGTCCAGAACTTAAAGAAGGGTAACTTTGAAGGTATGAGGCGTGAATTGGCTAGGATAGATTGGCGAATGATACTTAAGGGGTTGACTGTGGATGGGCAATGGCAGACATTTAGAGACCGCATGGATGAACTACAACAATTGTACATTCCTGTCTGGCGTAAAAATAAAAAAGGGAAGGTGGCTCAACCGTGGCTATCAAGGGAAATCAGGGATAGTATTAAAGCCAAGGAAGTGGCATACAAATTGGCCAGAAATAGCAGCGAACCCGGGGACTGGGAGAAATTTAGAACTCAGCAGAGGAGGACAAAGGGTTTGATTAGGGCAGGGAAAATGGAGTACGAGAAGAAGCTTGCAGGGAACATTAAGACGATTGCAAAAGTTTCTATAGATATGTAAAGAGAAAAAGGTTAGTAAAGACAAATGTAGGTCCCCTGCAGTCAGAATCAGGGGAAGTCATAACGGGGAACAAAGAAATGGCGGACCAATTGAACAAGTACTTTGATTCGGTATTCACTAAGGAGGACACAAACAACCTTCCGGATATAAAAGGGGTCAGAGGGTCCAGTAAGGAGGAGGAACTGAGGGAAATCCTTATTAGTCAGGAAATTGTGTTGGGGAAATTGATGGGATTGAAGGCCGATAAATGCCCAGGGCCTGATGGACTGCATCCCAGAGTACTTAAGGAGGTGGCCTTGGAAATAGCGGATGCATTGACAGTCATTTTCCAACATTCCATTGACTCTGGATCAGTTCCTGTCGCGTGGAGGGTAGCCAATGTTGGCCCACTTTTTAAAAAAGGAGGGAGAGAGAAAACAGGGAATTATAGACCGGTCAGCCTGACATCGGTAGTGGGTAAAATGATGGAATCAATTATTAAGGATGTCATAGCAGCACATTTGGAAAGAGGTGACATGATAGGTCCAAGTCAGCATGGATTTGTGAAAGGGAAATCATGCTTGACAAATCTTCTGGAATTCTTTGAGGATGTTTCCAGTAGAGTGGACAAGGGAGAACCAGTTGATGTGGTATATTTGGACTTTCAGAAGACTTTCGACAAGGTCCCACACAAGAGATTAATGTGCAAAGTTAAAGCACATGGGATTGGGGGTAGTGTGCTGACATGGATTGAGAACTGGTTGTCAGACAGGAAGCAAAGAGTAGGAGTAAATGGGTACTTTTCAGAATGTCAGGCAGTGACTAGTGGGGTACCGCAAGGTTCTGTGCTGGGGCCCCAGCTGTTTACACTGTACATTAATGATTTAGACGAGGGGATTAAATGTAGTATCTCCAAATTTGCGGATGACACTAAGTTGGGTAGCAGTGTGAGCTGCGAGGCGGATGCTATGAGGCTGCAAAGCGACTTGGATAGGTTAGGTGAGTGGGCAAATGCATGGCAGATGAAGTATAATGTGGATAAATGTGAGGTTATCCACTTTGGTGGTAAAAACAGAGAGACAGACTATTATCTGAATGGTGACAGATTAGGAAAAGGGGAGGTGCAACGAGACCTGGGTGTCATGGTACATCAGTCATTGAAGGTTGGCATGCAAGTACAGCAGGCGGTTAAGAAAGCAAATGGCATGTTGGCCTTCATAGCGAGGGGATTTGAGTACAGGGGCAGGGAGGTGTTGCTACAGTTTTACAGGGCCTTTGTGAGGCCACACCTGGAGTATTGTGTACAGTTTTGGTCTCCTAACCTGAGGAAGGACATTCTTGCTATTGAGGGAGTGCAGCGAAGGTTCACCAGACTGATTCCCGGGATGGCGGGACTGACCTATCAAGAAAGACTGGATCAACTGGGCTTGTATTCACTGGAGTTCAGAAGAGTGAGAGGGGGCCTCATAGAAACGTTTAAAATTCTGACAGGTTTAGACAGGTTAGATGCAGGAAGAATGTTCCCAATGTTGGGGAAGTCCAGAACCAGGGGTCACAGTCTAAGGATAAGGGGTAAGCCATTTAGGACCGAAATGAGGAGAAACTTCTTCACCCAGAGAGTGGTGAACCTGTGAAATTCTCTACCACAGAAAGTTGTTGAGGCCAATTAACTAAATATATTCAAAAAGGAGTTAGATGAAGTCCTTACTACTAGGGGGATCAAGGGGTATGACGAGAAAGCAGGAATGGGGTACTGAAGTTGCATGTTCAGCCATGAACTCATTGAATAGCGGTGCAGGCTAGAAGGGCTGAATGGCCTGCTCCTGCACCTATTTTCTATGTTTCTATGTTTCTCTGTTTATTCTTACTCTCTATTTTCTGTTCATTAACCAATCCTCAATCCATGCTGGTATATTACCCCAAATTCCATGAGTTCTAATTTTGTTTAATAACCTCGTGTGTGGCACCTTGTCGAATGCCATAATGCCAAAATTCCAAGGATCTACCTTTCAGCCGGCCTCACTAACCTGATCGTGTTGATACTTGCAATGACTCTGATGAGATACTTCAAGCAGTCCTGACACAGGAAAAGGGTGATGATGCATATATAAAAGCAAATGGTTTAAGGAATCTGAACAAGACTCCTAGAAAGCACCAGGAGGTTGTTATGCTGTTGGCAAGCACTTTGACCATTGGTGCTGTCCCTCATCTGATCAGCATTTTGGAGCAACTCACTCCTAAACTTGGTAACTTATGAATTGAGTTTGACAATGCCTGAGGAGCAGAAAGGTGCCAAGAAACCCTTGAATAAACCACAAGCAAAGGGCCGCAAGGCACGGAGAAAGTCGAGAAAGGAGATTTAATCCATCAGCATCTGCAAAATGCTGAAGCAGATTTACCCCGACAGCAGCATCTCCTCCAAGACCATGAGCATCACATACTCCCTTGTGAACGATATTTCTGGGCACATTGCGAGTGAGGCTTCCTGCCTGGCCCATTACAACGAGCTCCGCACCATCGGTCCTGGGTGTTCCACACCTCTGTGCGCCTGCTGCTGCCTGGGGAAGCTGCCAAGCACGCCATGTCACAAGCCGCAAAGACGGTGACCAAGTACACCAGCTCCAAGTAAAACTCCACAACGTACTGAAAAAACACAAACATGCACAAGAGTAAGAGAATCAACACAACGGCCATCTTTGCAGAGCTTTAAAAGCACTTAATGTTGTTGAAATTGCTGGTCAGAAATACTCTTGTTGGAAGCTTGCGTCAATGCTTGAGGGATGCTTGCACCTGTTGTCCAGTGGCTCACGGTAACGGTTTGGGAAATGCTGCGATTGGAGCTTCTCAGAAGAAAGCAAAATATTCCACCCAGTTGTTGTCCGGAACAATGTCTGAGAGAGAAAAGCAGTCAAAATCTCGTATACTCGTAGCAGTTGAGCCAATGTCAAGCATATCCAAGGTCCTAGATCATTTGTAAGTGAATGATGCAAGTTCCATTCTTGTTAATGTAGCCCTTGTAGTTGAATCTTTTTTTGGAAATTGAACCTGGCAAAGTGGTATTTAATGTACTTGGGAGGTTGATCAGATTTGGAAATACGCACCAGCACCCTGCATTTATGAACACATCTACTCCACATCGATCAACTTGCTGCATCTCAGTAACTTGAAGAATGAGTAACTTGATAAAGGCTTGCAAGTCAGCAATTAATTGGTCCAATAATGGTGCCAGGAAGCACAATCTAGATGTTTCAAGAGCTTTGATTAGAGGAGACCATGCTGGATTATGAGTAATATCTGAGGAACATCTCAAAGCACATTAGCAAAGGCAGGATCATCTTCTGTGCTGCCTTCTTCAGCAATCTACCACCTGACAGGAGAGAAAATGCATCATATTTCTAAGCTTGCGTATGTCTCCAGATTATTCGAGTTCACTATCTGTCGATCAGATTTATGAAGAGATTATTACTTTGTTATCAGATCAGATGCGTCAGAATGAAAGCAGCCATTACATATGGTAACTTTACATGTAATAAGCATCATCAGATAGCAACTCTTATAAGGGGAGATGTTCTTGCATTTGGAAATAATGTGCCTGAAGTAGAGGAATTCTGTTTTTTTTAAATTCGTTCCTGGGATGTGAGCATTGCTGGCAAGGCCAGCATTTATTGCCCATCCCTAATTGCCCTTGACAAGGTGGTGTGAGCCACCTTCTTGAACCGCTGCAGTCCATGTGGTGAAGGTACTCCCACAGTGCTGTTAAGGAGGGAGTTCCAGGATTTTGACCCAGCACCGCTGAAGGAACAGCGATATATTTCCAAGTCAGGATGGAGTGTAACTTGGAGGGGAACTTGGAGGTGTTGGTGTTCCCAATGCACCTGCTGCCCTTGTCCTTCTCGGTTGTAGAGGTCGCGGGTTTAGGAGGTGCTGCCGAAGAAGCCTTGGCGAATTGCTGCCATATATCATGTGCAGCCATGGTGCGTCGGTGGTGGAGGGAGTGAATGTTTAAGGTAGTGGATGGGGTGCGAATCAAGTAGGCTACTTTGTCCTGGATGGTGTCGAGCTTCTTGAATGTTGTTGGAGCTGCAATCATATAGGCAAGCGGAGAGTATTCCATCACATTCCTGACTTGTGCCTTGTAGATGGTGGAAAGGCTTTGGGGAGTAAGGAGTTGAGACACTCCTGCAGAACACCCAGCCTCTGACCTGCTCTTGTAGCCACAGTGTTTATGTGGCCGGTCCAGGTAAATTTCTGGTCAATGGTGACCCCCAGGATATTGTTGGTGGGGGATTCGGCGATAGTAATGCCGTTGAATGTCAAGCAGCGGTGGTTAGACTCTCGCTGACTGGAGATAATCATTGTCTGACACTTGTGTGGTGTAAATGTTACTTGCCACTTATCAACCCATGCCTGAATGTCATCCAGGTCGTGCAGCATGCGGGCATGGACTGCTTCATTATCTGGGGAGTTGTGAATGGAACTGAACACTGTGCAATCATCAGTGAACATCCCTACTTCTGACCTTGTGATGGAGGGACTGTCATTGATGAAGCAGCTGAAGATACTTGAAAATAGCCAAAAGGATGCAAACAGCCTGGGTTGTTCCTGGGGTTGCCAACCTTCATGGATTTTCCTGGAGTCTCCAGGAATGATAGATGAATCTCCCGGACATTGTTCCCAGTAACTCGGCAAAAAATCGGCAAGTAGAATTTATAGGCAGCATCAGAGCACCAATGAGAAGTGGGAGAGCTTTGACTGGTGGGCACTGAGGCCAATGGACATGGGAGAAGAGTTAGGCTAATGTAACCCCGCTTTTTAAGAAAGAAGCGAGAGAGAAAGCGAAGAGCTACAGACCAGTTAGCCTGACATCAGTAGTAAGGATAATGCTAGAATCTATTATTAAGGATGTGATAACAGGGTACTTAGAATATAATAAATGATTGGGCAGAGTCAACACGGATTTATAAAAGGTAAATCATGTTGGACAAATCTATTAGAGTTTTTTGATAAGGGGAAACCAGTAGATGTGATGTATTTTGATTTTCAGAAGGCATTCGATAAGGTGCCAAACAAGAGATTATTAAACAAAATTAGGACTCATGGGTAATATACTAGTATGGATAGAGGATTGGTTAATGGACAGAAAACAGAGAGTAGGAATAAATGGGTCATTTCGGTTGGCAAACTGTAACTAGTGGAGTGCCGCAACGATCAGCGCTTGGGTTCCAGCCATTCACAATCTAAGGCCAATAAATCCCCAGGGCCTGATAGTCTGCATCCCAGAGTACTTAAGGAAGTGGCCATAGAAATAGTGGACGCATTGGTGATCAAGGTCCCACACAAGAGATTGGTGTGCAAAATCAAAGCACATGGTATTGGGGGTAATGTACTGATGTGGATAGAGAACTAGTTGGCAGACAGGAAGCAGAGAGTCGGGATAAATGGGTCCTTTTCGGAATGGCAGGCAGTGACTAGTGGGGTGCCGCAGGGCTCAGCGCTAGGACCCCAGCTCTTTACAATATACATTAATGATTTGGATGAAGGAATTGAGTGTAATATCTCCAAGTTTGCAGACGACACTAAGCTGGGTGGCGGTGTGAGCTGTGAGGAGGATGCTAAAAGGCTGCAGGGTGACTTAGACAGGCTAGGTGAGTGGGCAAATGCATGGCAGATGCGGTATAATGTGGATAAATGTGAGGTTATCCACTTTGGGGGCAAAAACACGAAGACAGAATATTATCTGAATGGCGGCAGATTAGGAAAGGGGGAGCTGCAACGAGACCTGGGTGTCATGGTTCATCAGTCATTGAAAGTTGGCATGCAGGTACACTAGGCGGTGAAGAAGGCAAATGGTATGTTGGCTTTCATAGCTAGGGGATTTGAGTATAGGAGCAGGGAGGTCTTAGTGAGGCCTCACCTGGAATATTGTGTTCAGTTTTGTTCTCCTAATCTGAGGAAGGACGTTCTTGCTATTGAGGGAGTGCAACGAAGGTTCACTAGACTGATTCCCGGGATGGCAGGACTGACATATGAGGAGAGACTGGATCAACTGGGCCTTTATATACTGGAGTTTAGAAGGATGAGTGGGGATCTCATAGAAACTTACAAGATTCTGACGGGACTGGACAGGTTAGAAATGGAAGAATGTTCCCGATGATGGGGAAGTCCAGAACCAGGGGACACAGTCTTAGGATAAGCGTTAGGCATTTAGAACTGAGATGAGAAGAAACTTCTTCACAGAGTGTTGTTAACCTGAGAAATTCCCTGCCGCAGAGAGTTGTTGATGCCAGTTCTTTGAATATATTCAAGAGGGAGTTAGATATGGCCCTTGCGGCTAAAGGGATCAAGGGGTATGGAGAGAAAGCAGGAAAAGGGTACTGAGGGAATGATCAGCCATAATCTTATTGAATGGCAGTGCAGGCTCGAAGGGCCGAATGGCCTACTCCTGCACCTATTTTCTATGTTTCTATATCAATGATTTAGATGAGGGGACCAAATGTAATACAGGAAACTCTCATTTATCCGGATCGCTCGGGAATTCGGCAATTCCGGGTAAACGAATTTTCCGTTAGGGCAAGTTTACATTTTAGAGTTAAAAGTTTAATGAATAACTACAATCAGCTACAAGGCAGTTAAATATACAAAATATGGACATTACCAGCATGTGTGCACTTCTGCCGGACTGTAATTGCGGAGGGACGAATGCTGCACTGGGAGAGGCTGCAGGTGGCCTCGAGGAGGAGATTGTCTAGCTCCGGGTTCCGGAGTGCGCTCTCCGGGCTGCGTTCTGTGCCTGGAACCCAGTGCCGGCACTGCCCCCATTCCCAACGTTAGCGGTGGCCGCAAGAGACAGTGGCTGCAGCAGCGTGCACACACACACACCAGCAAAGCAAGGGCAGAGGAGGGTGAACATGTGTATTCAGCTTTTAGATTTTTACGGTAGATTTGCTGAGACCTTGCTCATGGTGAGTGTCACGTTGTGCATTTGTTAACAATTTTGCAACAGAAGGATCTGGATATGATATATGTCGAAGTGTTATGGGTGAGAAGTGGCGACGCAATATTTTTAATTCCGTTACAGCGGGTTTTACGTTACATCCGTATCCGGATAAACGAGACTTACCTGTATATCCAAATTTGCTGATGATACAAAGTTAGGTGGGAATGTAAGTTGTCAGGAGGATGCAAAGAGACTTCAAGGGGATATAGATAGGCTAAATGAATGGGCAAGAACATGGCAAATGGAATATAATGTGGAGAAATGTGAAATTATTCACTTTGGTAGGAAAAATAGAAAAGCAGAGTATTTTTTAAATGTTGAGAGATTGGGAAATGTTGGTGTTCAGAGGGACCTGGGTGTCCTTGTACACGAATCACTGAAAGTTAACATGCAGGTACAGCAAGCAATTAAGAAAGCAAATTTATTGCAAGAGGATTTGAGTATAAGAGTAAAGATGTCTTACTGCAATTATATAGGGCCCTAGTGTGACCACACCTGGAGTATTGTGTACAGTTTTAGTCTCCTTACCGAAGGAAGAATATACTTACCATAGAGGGAGTGCAATGAAGGTTCGCCAGACTGATTCCTGGGAATGGGGGGATTGTCCTATGAGGAGAGTCTGAGTAGACCAGGCCTATATTCTCTAGAGTTTAGAAGAATGAGAGGTGATCTCATTGAAACAATACAAAATTCTTAAAGGGCTTAACAGGGTAGATGCAAGGAGGATGTTTCCCCTGGCTGGGGAGTCTAGAACCATGGGTCACAGACTCAGAATGAGGGGTCAGCAATTTAGGACTGAGATGAGGAGAAACTTCTTCACTGAGAGTGGTGAATCTTTGGAATTCTTTACCCAGAAGGCTGTGGCAGCTCAGTCATTGAGCATATTCAAGACAGAGAGCGATAGATTTTTGAATATTAAGGGAATCAAGAGATATGGGAATAGTGCAGGAAAGTGGAGTTGAGGTAGAAGATCAACCATGATCTTATTGAATGGCAGAGCAAGGTTGAGGGGCCGAATGGCCTGCTCCTGCTCCTATTTCTTTTTTTCTTATTTCCCAAATTTCCCCAAAAATAACTGGCAGTAAAGAACATGTTTCTGAGTCAGCTTTCCAATGCATTTCAATAAGAGTGTTCTTTTTCTTCTTAGGTAGTCCCTTGTATCGAGGTTGACTTGCTTCCACGCCAAAAAGGGATGAGTTCACAGGTGTTTCAATGAAGGACCTAATATTCCAGGTCCCGAACTACATGTTGAAGGGTGGGAGATGCTGTGCATGGATTTTTTTAACGTGTGGTGGCCATTGCACACCAGCCACCACATGGGCTTGACAGAGCTAGGTCTTGGTCCAGTGGCAAGGATTAACCAAGATTACTAGAGACCAGCTCTGCTGCACGGACCTAGTGCGCACACATATCGCAGTGTGGGCTGGCCCGTGCTGCCCCTGGGCCCTCGCCTCTTCTGGTCACCGAACACATCGCTCTCCACTCTCTCACCGCTCCTTTGCCAGTTAAAAGCTGCTCTGTTGCTGAATCTTTCACCAGGTAAACCTAGAATACTGACTATTTTCAGTAGGCTGTTTTCAGTAGTTATTACCTTTGATTTTTTTCATTTCCATCAAAACCGGGAAGGTTAGTTTTTTCCCCAGTGATTGGCCTCATGGTTCAATGTTGTCCTTAACTATTAATGCCATTGTCTTCAACAAAGCAGAGCATTGTACCACAGGCAGCTTCTTGAGTGTCATGTATTCAACCAGAATTGTAACCCATGTATAATCTGACCTAAGTTGTATACTGTGAGAACAATGACCACTAGGTGGTGAACTTGTGGGAGACACTCCTAAGCTGGACCTTCAGATATAAAAGGGGAAGCTCCACCCACTTCCAGCACTCGAGTGCTAAGGAATAAAGGACAGGTCACAGACTGACCTTCTCTCAAGCATGGGCTTCGTGTGCATTTATACTGTATAGCAAGGACGTATCAATGGCGATGAGAAACTGGGATTTAAACCACGCATACTGTATAGCAAGGACGTATCAATGGCGATGAGAAACTGGGATTTAAACCACGCGAGCATGGCCATGAGCAGAACAGACGAGAGGTACTGTGTTAAGGAATGGTTGGGACAGAGATTCAACATTGTTAAAGCAGCACACAGTTCTCCAGGCAGACAAGGGCAGTCGGGCATGCCCCAACATGTAGTCGAACTCAGAGGGGGAGTTCGACAGAGACAATGGCAAGCTGAACGGCGATTCACGCCATTACAAGGGACAATGCGGCCAGTAATGGGGCCATCAACACCTGTTAATGGCGCACTCAAGGGCAATAACAGGGGCAGTCAGGGACGATCGACTGGCAAGGGACCTTTTGTTTCAAACAGCAGCTCATGTTGGGGGCGTGGAGGCACACACTCAGCCGGAGTTTGCAGAGATGAGCAAAATACCTGCAGAAATTGCAGAAATGAACGCTGAGGGAAATCGCTGGAAGCTGAAGTTCAGCGAATTCATGTGGAGCACGTATACAGTTCATACACCAGGATGCCACCGATAATGATGAAAGTGCTCCTCAATGGCATCCCAGTATCAATGGAGCTAGACACGGGGGCCAGCCAGTCCCTGATGGGTATCAAACAATTCGAAAAGTTGTGGGCGTCCAAGGCCAGGAGGCCAAAATTATTGCCGATTGATGCACAGCTACGGACATATACAAAGGAGATCATTCCGGTGCTAGGCAGCGCCACGGTAGTCTTGACCCACAAAGATTCGGAGAACAGGTTGCCACTCTGGGTTGTCCCGGGGGACGGTCCCGCACTACGGGAGCAGTTGGCTTGCGGTCATGAACTGGAAATGGGGCGATGTCAATGCAATTTCCTCTGTGGAGCGAGTATCATACTCACAGATCCTTGACAAATTTGACTCATTATTTCAACCCAGCATTTACACTTTCATGGGGACCAAGGTAGTGATTCACATAAACCCGGACGCCAGGCCAGTACACCACAAGGCCAGAGTGATGCTGTACGTGATGCGGGAAAAGATAGAAGACGAATTGGACTGCCTGCTGAGGGAAGGCATCATCTCGCCAGTCAAATTCAGTGATTGGTCGAGCCCAATTGTGCCGGTGCTCAAGGCGGATGGGTCGGTCAGGATATGTGGCGATTACAAGGCCACCATCAATCGGGTGTCACTCCAAGACCAGTACCCGCTACCGAGAGCGGAGGACCTCTTTGCGACGCTATCCGGTGGCAAACCTTTTTCAAAATCGGATCTGACCTCAGCTTACATGACCCAGGAGCTGGCGAGTGAGTCGAAGAAGCTGACCACCATCACGACACACAAGGGGTTGTTTGAGTACAACAGATGTCCGTTCGGGATTCGCTCAGCCGCCGCGATCTTCCAACGAAATATGGAAAGCCTCCTCAAGTCGATTTCAGGGACGGTGGTTTTTCAGGACGACATCCTCATCACGGGTTACGATACTGAAGAACACTTCCACAACCTGGAGGAGGTGCTGTGCAGATTGGACCGGGTAGGGCTACGACTGAAAAAGGCGAAGTGCGTCTTCCTAGCTCCAGAGGTAGAATTCCTGGGGATGAGGGTAGCAGCAGACGGGATAAGCCCTACTGCGTCCAAGACGGAAGCGATCCAGAGAGCACCCAGACCCCGTAACACGATGGAGCTGCATTCGTTCCTGGGGCTCCTGAACTATTTTGGTAACTTTCTTCCCAAATTGAGCATGCTGCTAGAGCCGCTACACGTGCTCCTATGCAAAGGTCGCGAATGGGTCTGCGGGGACAGCCAGGAAAGGGCTTTTAATAGAGCACCCAATTTGTTATGTTCCAACAATCTGTTAACGCTATATGACCCATGTAAGAAACTTGTGTTAACGTGCGATGCGTCGTCCTATGGTGTCGCTTGTGTGTTGCAGCATGTTAATGCTAAGGGTCAGTTACAGCCGGTAGCTTATGCCTCCAGAAGTCTGTCCCAGGCAGAAAGCGGCTACGGGATGGTAGAAAAGGAGGCATTCGCATGTGTATATGCGGTAAAGAAAATGCACCAGGACCTGTTTGGCAGGACATTTGAGCTGGAGACAGATCACAAACCCCTAACGTTCCTTTTGGCCGACAACAAGGCCATAAATGCAAACGCATCGGCCCGCATACAGAGGTGGGCACTCACGTTAGCCGCCTATAATTACACTATTCAGCACAGACCGGGCACCGAAAACGGCGCCGATGCACTCAGCAGGCTCCCATTAGCCACCACTGAGGGGGCTACCGAGCATGCTGCTGAGATGGTCATGGCTGTTGAAGCTTTCAGAAGTGAAGGCTCACCCATGACAGCCCGTCAGATCAAAGTCTGGACAAATAGAGACCCGCTATTGTCTCTAGTCAAGAAATGTGTCCTGAATGGGGACTGGGCAGCCACGTACAGGGCATGCCCTGAGGAATTTAAACCATTTCACAGGCGCAGGGATGAATTCTCGATTCAGGCCGATTGCCTACTGTGGGGAAACCGCGTAGTCATGCCCCAGATGGGCAGAGAGGTGTTCATCAGAGAACTCCACAAGGAGCACCCGGGCATTGTCACGATGAAGGCAATTGCCAGGTCACACGTTTGATGGCCAGGGATCGACGCAGATCTGGAACTTTGTGTTCGCAGGTGCAACACGTGTGCCCAGCTAGGCACTGCGCCCAGGGAAGCCCCCCTTAGCCCCTGGCCATGGCCTGCCAAGCCTTGGTCACACATCCATGTGGACTACGCATGTCCTTTCATGGGAAAAATGTTTTTGGTTGTAGTAGACGCCTACTCCAAATAGATCGAGTGTGACATTTTAAATTTAAGCACATCCTCTGCCACGGTAGAAAGTCTACGGGCAATGTTCGCCGCCCACGGTCTACCAGACATCTTGGTCAGCGACAATGGCCCGTGCTTCACAAGCACTGAATTCCAGGACTCCATGGCAGGCAATGGAATTAACCATGTCAGAACGGCACCGTTCAAGCCGGCCTCAAACGGCCAGGCAGAACGAGCAGTGCAGATAATCAAACAGGGGATGCTCAGAATCCAAGGGGGTTCCCTACAATGTCGCTTATCACGCCTCCTGTTGGCCTACAGATCCCGACCACACTCGCTCACAGGGGTTCCACCCGCAGAGCTGCTACTGAAAAGGACACTCAAAACCCGGTTATCCTTTATACATCCCACCATGAAAGAAATTGTCGAGAGCAGGCGCCAGTTACAATGGCCCCAAGTTTCCACACGCGGCAAAACAGGCGCTCCTCCGAGCTGGGCGCCCGTTTTTCACGCCGAAAACGGCGCCTGAAAAAAAACGCGCTATTCTCGAGCGCTTTGCAGCTCGATGGCTGCTTGGCGCGGCGCACAGGGAGCAGAGCCTACCACTCGCGCCGGTTTTGTAAGTAGGAGGGGGCGGGTACAATTTAAATGAGTTTTTTTCATGCCGGCAACCCTGCGCGTGCGCGTTGGAGTGTTCGCGCATGCGCAGTCTGAAGGAAACATTGGCACTCGGCCATTTTAAAAACTGTTGCAGAAAAAGTGAAAATTTGTTTATTGAACCTTTGCAAAGGCTTGTATTTTAATTTTCTTGATATTTCTCTGTGTGAGGGTGAGGGAATGCATTCTGTAATTAAAGATAGACTGTGATAAACGGGACACATGCACTTGTTTGAGACTATTCAAATTCTTTGTAGCTGTTCAATTTTTAACATTTTTTAATAAAACCACATTGCCCTTCCATGATCAGCACTGAGGCTTCTTGCAGCTTTCTCCCCCTGCCGTCCATCGGGCCCGACGGCAAACGGCTGCCTCAAGTACTGAGGCTTCCTGCAGCCTTCTCCATCCCTCCCTCCCCCTGCCGTCGGTCGGTCCCAACGGCAAACGGCTGCCTGAAAGGCCTGCCTGAAGCGCTTTCACACAGGTAGGAACATGGTTTATATAATCTTTTCTTTGCTTATAAATTTTTATTCAGGTTGGATTTATTTGTATAATATTTGTATAAGTATAACTTAGGATTTATTGTAGAATTTAATGAATTCCCTTCACCCCCCCTCCCCCCCCCACCTCGTTCCCGACGCCTAATTTGTAACCTGCGCCTGATTTTTTTATGTGTAGACAAGGTTTTTTCAAGCCTACAAAAATCTTCACTTGCTCCATTCTAAGTTAGTTTGGAGTACATTTTCACTGTGGAAACTTTCAAATCAGGCGTCGTGGCCGGACATGCCCCCTTTTGAAAAAAAAATTCTGTTCAAAAGTGAAACTGTTCTACCTGACTAAAACTGCAGAAAACTTAAATGTGGAGAATTGCGATTTCTAAGATACTCCGTTCTCCACCAGTTGCTCCTAAAAATCAGGAGCAAATCATGTGGAAACTTGGGGCCAATATGACTACCATGACAGGAATGCGATGTATTGATGTAAATTACCCTGTTTTTGTCCTCAACTACACTGCAGGGCCCAAATGGCTCGCAGGCACTGTGGTTGCCAAATAGGGAAATAGGATTTTGGTAGTTAAACTTACCAATGGACAAATCTGCCGCAAACATGTGGATCAAACAAAAAGGAGGTTCAGCAACCCCATAGAAGAAGCAGAGGAAGAACATGATATAGAGTTCACTCCTCCACAGGTGACCGAACACAGGAACCAAAGGGAGGAGAGCCCAGTCACTGTGGGCAGTCCGGACAGGCCTGAGGCATCGCAAACAGCAGACATTCAAGCCAGTGCCCAACAACCGGAGCCCCAACTCAGGCGCTCTACAAGAGAGCGTAAACCACCAGAGAGACTCAACCTGTGATCCCCATAAGACTTTGGCGGGGAGGCGATGTCATGTATTCAACCAGCATTGTAACCCATGTATAATCTGACCTAAGTTGTACACTGTGAGAACAATGACCACTAGGTGGTGAACTTGTGGGAGACACTCCTAACCTGGATCTTCAAATATAAAAGGGGAAGCTGCACCCACTTCCATCACTTGAGTGCTATAGGAAAGGACAGGTCACAGACTGACCTCTCAAGCATGGGCCTCGTGTGCATTTATACTGTATAGTGATTGGCCTCATGGTTCAATGTTGTCCTTAACTATTAATGCCATTATCTTCAACAAAGCAGAGCATTGTACCACAGGCAGCTTCTTCAGTTTGAGAATAAACCCTTGACAGAAGGTCAGTATCACTTCTAGGCTGGTATAATCCAGTGTTTACAGGGACTCAAAACATTTTCAGACTAATATGCTGCTATCGTAAAGCATGTGCAAAATCGCACCGAATAATTATTCAATTTTCAGGCTTGGCATTTACTCTGGTTCACATACTCAGGCAACCGGTGCGGAGGCGATCGGAGAAAATCAGAAGGCTCCTTGTGAGTCTGCTCTTGGGCCTGGCCAAGGTGGCCATCCAGGTGAATGCGGCCCGTGGGGGTGGTCACTCTGGCTGTCTGCTTCTCCTCTGCAGACTTGTCCGTGCCCGGGTGGTCCTGGAAAAGGAGTACGCGGTGTCCGCCAGTACTTTTGAGTCTTCTGCGACCGGTGGGCACTGCAGGGGCTGGAGTGTTTGCTGGACAAGGGGAAATAATATGATTATTTCAGTTTTAAGTTTCCTGTGTTTTGTGATTTAATTTTCTATTAGTTGTGCCTCTTTAAAAGGGAGCGCTTTTATTTATTTTTATTTGCTGACACTCGGGCAGCCCAGTGTTTCCTTTGTTTATCAAGAAAACGCATACTCGGAGTTGAAGAGTCTGAGTTTCTCAATTCAGTATTTTATTATTATGTGTATTATTACTCATATTCCTTTGTTACCTTGCAAATCAGTAACCGTTTATGATTTCATCAAATGTAGTTGTGTATGTAGTGGGGAAAGAAGCAGAGCGATCTTTTTTGATCTTAATTTCAATTGCTTTGGTCGTTGAAACACAATTTCCAAACCTGTGCAGACTCTTAGACTGGCTTACTCCTGTCATTCACAGGGCTATTTCTCATTAGTGATGTGCACCAGAGAGTTCCCAAGCCAATGCAGGTTCTGCCTTAGATTTTTTGTTGTTGATTATGTTATTTATATTCTCACTAAAGTTCTTTTTTTCTTAAACACCTTAATATCTCCAAAAGTAACAGTGATTTTATTTAAGAGCTGGGGATGAGGTAAAAATGACAGTCTATTTTACATCTGCACCATTCCAACTTCAATTCAGTGTTTCAATATGTTGCACACATTTTAAGCTGCAGGATTTTAAGACTATTTATTTTCTGATATTGAATTATTTATACCTTTGACTCTGTTCTGTTTTATTTTTCCTATCATACAGCAGGAGGTAGATCTTGACTTTGTGCAATAGTGTAAAATGGATGATAGTCGGCAGCCCATCTTGTATCTCTCCCGATTTTTATTTCCATTCCAGTCAATAATCTACCACAATGAGTCTGTTTATACAGTTAACTCACTGCTTTCTCAGCGGCCTTCGGCTGTTTCCTAAACAGTATTGGGATCATCGAAACCCATCATGGCACACTTGAACCATTTCACCCATTTCTCCCACTTTGAAGGGATTGAAGTAGGGCATTGTATCAGTCAAATTTGGGTACATGAGGCAATCCCTTATTATTAGTCAAACTATATTGTTACTTAGACATATATTGACAGCTGGGATGTACTGGATCTACGGTTTTTGAGCCATTTCAAGTGAAGCGTGCATTCTGTGCAGGAGTTAGTCATATTTGTACCTCTTGAACTGATACTTAATTCTGCAAAATTGTCCACATTTAAAAAGTACTTGGATGTGCAATTGAAGTGCCATAACTTACAGGGCTACAGACCAAGAGCTGGAAAGTGGAATTGGCTGGATAGCTCTTTGTTGGCCGGCGCAGACACGATGGCCGAAATGGCCTCCTTCTGTGTTGTAGATTTCTATGATTTCTATGAAAACGCTCATTAACAGCCATTTTAAAATTAGTTGTGTTTGTTTTTATAAATACTGCTTACTTATTGACAAGAAAAGTCCTTGGTTGTTACAAGTGATCCAACATGAGCTTTTTTCCAACAGACAACCCCTAAATCCCCCTCTAGTGTTCGGATGTATACACTACACTGCCAAAAAACATTGGCTGGAATAGTCTAAAAATGAATAACATGCACAAATGAAAAGTAGAAGACAGCAGAAAGTGGCTCAGTGGCCACAAAAGGGCGATGGCTGCCCATAATAAAGGTCTTTCAGGCGAGGTCAAGCTGTATCAGTGCAAAAAGAATGACAAGAAGTTGGTGGCAATAGATGCAAAATAAAAGGAGATCGGGTGAGATATAGAAATATGGGTAGAAGGAGAGAAACATTTCCACTTAAATTGAAAGCCACCTACAACGTGCTTGGAGAGCTTTATTTAGATTAACAGAAGAAAACATAGAATGAGAGAAAGACATTTTTTGGCCATCAATCCTGCTCCATCCACAGTACTTGTATGATTATTCTATCATGGACTTCCCTCCCACACTAGCTCCCGAGTTTGGAGGAACATTAATTATCTTCCTCAACCTCGCCTGAATAAGAATCAAGCAGTGTAGTTAAATGACTTGAAAACCCTCAATCCTCCTTCTCAACCAAAAGGGTTGTACAAAATTTCTGCCTGATCCTAAAATAAAAACCACACTTACATAGCGCCTTTAATGTAGAAAACATCCCAACCCTGACTGATGTCATTGGGCTTGTTATTTAAATAGGGAGTTTGCAGAGGAGGAGGGGCTTCAGTTGCTTCTTTTTAATTGGTCCATAAAGAAGACACGGGTTGTCCCAGTGTCATCAACAGAGAAGCACATTTCCCGTGTGCCCCTTTGTTTTAAGGATGCACAGCTAACAAAAGAATTGATGCATAAAGTCTGATTTCAACAGAAACAAAACTAATTCCTCAAACTAAATCACACTGTTGTTGAATGTGTCAAGGTGCTGTTCAGAGGGCGAGAACAGCAACAACAACTTGTATTTATATAGCGCCTTTAACGTTGTGAAACTTCCCAAGGCGCTTCACAGGAGTATTATGAGATTTTAGAAATTTGACACCGAGCCGCATAAGGAGAAATAAGCTTAGGTAACCAAAAGCTTGGTCAAGGAGGTAGATTTTAAGGAGCATCTTGAAGGACAAAAGAGAGGTAGAGAATGGGAAAGGTTTAGGCAGGGAGTTCCAGAGCTTGGGGCCGAGGCAACAGAAGGCACGGCCACCAATGGTTGAGCGATTATAATCAGGAATGCTCAAGAGGGCAGAATTAGAGGAGCGCAGCCATCTCTGGGGGGTTGAGGGGCGAGAGGAGATTACAGAGATAGGGTGGGGCGAGGCCATGAAGGAATTTGAAAATAAGGATGCGAATTTTGAAATTGAGGCGTTGCTTAACCGGAAGCCAATGTCGGTCAGTGAGCACAGGGGTGATGGGTGAGCTGCACGCACTCCATTCCCTAGTGCAAGATATTCCCTGGAATCTCCGCCCCCACACCTGGCATTCCCACATCTGGCAGCTGCGTCCTGCCCACTGGCTGCCGGTCTCGAGCAGGAAGTGGCATGTTACTGAGGCTCGGCAGTTCAAATTGCTGTGGCCTCATTGTACTGCGGGCAGGCAGGGACTTTCCTGCTGAAAACCTGCTTCGAGTTAAAATCCACCCCAAAGTGGAAATAGCTAATAGTTAAGCGAATGGACGCCAAGCCATGGAGGGAAAATTTCGGAAGAGGCGAACGAAAGTGTGTTTGAAAAGATGGGTTTGAGGAGATAAAACTCCAGAATACCTATCAAACCTTGCATCCTACAACATACATGCTTGACTGAGTGCATTCCTTGCCATAACATTACAGCTTTACATTGAACTGCTGATTTTGTGCCAATCTGTGGGCAGTTTTAAGCTTTAGAAACATAGAAACATGGAAACATAGAAAATAGGTGCAGGAGTAGGCCATTCGGCCCTTCGAGCCTGCACCGCCATTCAATGAGTTCATGGCTGAACATGCAACTTCAGTACCCCATTCCTGCTTTCTCACCATACCCCTTGATCCCCCGAGTAGTAAGGACTTCATCTAACTCCTTTTTGAATATATTTAGTGAATTGGCCTCAACAACTTTCTGTGGCAGAGAATTCCACAGGTTCACCACTCTATGGGTGAAGAAATTCCTCCTCATCTCGGTCCTAAATGGCTTACCCCTTATCCTTAGACTGTGTCCCCTGGTTCTGGACTTCCCCAACATTGGGAACATTCTTCCTGCATTTAACCTGTCTAACCCCGTCAGAATTTTGAACGTTTCTATGAGATCCCCTCTCATTCTTCTGAACTCCAGTGAATACAAGCCCAGTTGATCCATTCTTTCTTGATAGGTCAGTCCCGCCATCCCGGGAATCAGTCTGGTGAACCTTCGCTGCACTCCCTCAATAGCATAAATGTCCTTCCTCAGGTTAGGAAACCAAAACTGTACACAATACTCCAGGTGTGGCCTCACCAAGGCCCTGTACAACTGTAGCAACACCTCCCTGCCCCTGTACTCAAATCCCCTCGCTATGAAGGCCAACATGCCATTTGCTTTCTTAACCGCCTGCTGTACCTGCATGCCAACCTTCAATGACTGATGTACCATGACACCCAGGTCTCTTTGCACCTCCCCTTTTCCTAATCTGTCACCATTCAGATAATAGTCTGTCTCTCTGTTTTTACCACCAAAGTGGATAACCTCACATTTATCCACATTATACTTCATCTGCCATGCATTTGCCCACTCACCTAACCTATCCAAGTCGCTCTGCAGCCTCATAGCATCCTCCTCGCAGCTCACACTGCCACCCAACTTAGTGTCATCCGCAAATTTGGAGATACTACATTTAATCCCCTCATCTAAATCATTCATGTACAGTGTAAACAGCTGGGGTCCCCAGCATAGAACCTTGCGGTACCCCACTAGTCACTGCCTGCCATTCTGAAAAGTCCCCATTTACTCCTACTCTTTGCTTCCTGTCTGACAACCAGTTCTCAATCCATGTCAGCACACTACCCCCAATCCCATGTGCTTTAACTTTGCACATTAATCTCTTGTGTGGGACCTTGTCGAAAGCCTTCTGAAAGTCCAAATATACCACATCAACTGGTTCTCCCTTGTCGACTCTACTGGAAACATCCTTAAAAAATTCCAGAAGATTTGTCAAGCATGATTTCCCTTTCACAAATCCATGCTGACTTGGACCTATCATATCACCTCTTTCCAAATGCGCTGCTATGACATCCTTAATAATTGATTCCATCATTTTACCCACTACCGATGTCAGGCTGACCGGTCTATAATTCCCTGTTATCTCTCTCCCTCCTTTTTTAAAAAGTGGGGTTACATTGGCTACCCTCCACTCCATAGGAACTGATCCAGAGTCAATGGAATGTTGGAAAATGACTGTCAATGCATCCGCTATTTCCAAGGCCACCTCCTTAAGTACTCTGGGATGCAGTCCATCAGGCCCTGGGGATTTATCAGCCTTCAATCCCATCAATTTCCCCAACACAATTTCCCGACTAATAAGGATTTCCCTCAGTTCCTCCTCCTTACTAGACCCTCCGACCCCTTTTATATCTGGAAGGTTGTTTGTGTCCTCCTCAGTGAATACCGAACCAAAGTACTTGTTCAATTGGTCCGCCATTTCTTTGTTCCCCGTTATGACTTCCCCTGATTCTGACTGCAGGGGACCTACGTTTGTCTTTACTAACCTTTTTCTCTTTACATATCTAAAGAAACTTTTGCAATCCGTGTTAATGTTCCCTGCAAGCTTCTTCTCGTACTCCATTTTCCCTGCCCTAATCAAACCCTTTGTCCTCCTCTGCTGAGTTCTAAATTTCTCCCAGTCCCCGAGTTCGCTACTATTTCTGGCCAATTTGTATGCCACTGCCATGGCTTTAATACTATCCCTGATTTCCCTTGATAGCCACGGTTGAGCCACCTTCCCTTTTTTATTTTTACGCCAGACAGGAATGTACAATTGTTGTAGTTCATCCATGCGGTCTCTAAATGTCTGCCATTGCCCATCCACAGTCAACCCCTTCAGTATCATTCGCCAATCTATCCTAGCCAATTCATGCCTCATACCTTCAAAGTTACCCTTCTTTAAGTTCTGGATCATGGTCTCTGAATTAACTGTTTCATTCTCCATCCTAATGCAGAATTCCACCATATTATGGTCACTCTTCCCCAAGGGGCCTCGCACAACGAGATTGCTAATTAATCCTCTCTCATTACACAACACCCAGTCTAAGATGGCCTCCCCCCTAGTTGGTTCCTCGACATATTGGTCCAAAAAACCATCCCCTATGCACTCCAGGAAATCCTCCTCCACCGTATTGCTTCCAGTTTGGTTAACCCAATCTATGTGCATATTAAAGTCACCCATTATAACTGCTGCACCTTTATTGCACGCACCCCTAATTTCATGTTTGATGCCCTCCCCAACATCACTACTACTATTTGGAGGTCTGTACACAACTCCCACTAACGTTTTTTGCCCTTTGGTATTCTGCAGCTCTATCCATATAGATTCCACATCATCCAAGCTAATGTCCTTCCGAACTATTGCCTTAATTTCCTCCTTAACCAGCAATGCTACCCCACCTCCTTTTCCTTTTATTCTATCTTTCCTGAATATTGAATACCCCTGGATGTTGAGTTCCCAGCCCTGATCATCCTGGAGCCACGTCTCCGTAATCCCAATCACATCATATTTGTTAACATCTATTTGCACAGTTAATTCATCCACCTTATTGCGGATACTCCTTGCATTAAGACACAAAGCCTTCAGGCTTGTTTTTTTAACACCCTTTGTCCTTTTAGAATTTTGCTGTACAATGGCCCTTTTTGTTCTTTGCCTTGGGTTTCTCTGCCCTCCACTTTTCCTCATCTCCTTTCTGTCTTTTGCTTTTGCCTCCTTTTTGTTTCCCTCTGTCTCCCTGCATTGGTTCCCATCCCCCTGCCATATTAGTTTAAATCCTCCCCAACAGCACGAGCAAACACTCCCCCTAGGACATTGGTTCCGGTCCTGCCCAGGTGCAGACCGTCCGGTTTGTACTGGTCCCACCTCCCCCAGAACCGTTTCCAATGCCCCAGGAATTTGAATCCCTCCCTGCTGCACCACTGTTCAAGCCACGTATTCATCTGCGCTATCCTGCAATTCCTACTCTGACTATCACGTGGCACTGGTAGCAATCCCGAGATTACTACTTTTGAGATCCTACTTTTTAATTTAGCTCCTAGCTCCTTCAATTCATTTCGTAGGACCTCATCCCTTTTTTTACCTATGACGTTGGTACCAATGTGCACCACGACAACTGGCTGATCTCCCTCCTTTTTTAGAATGTCCTGCACCCGCTCCAAGACATCCTTGACTCCTTTGACACACACCCACTAGAACCTGAATTAGACTGCCCAAGAGCTCAGGAATCACCACATGACACATAGCATTTGACCATTTCTTTCTGTACTTATCCTTATCACAATCAGGCTCATTCCGAAACAGCTGTTCATCTAATTTTTTGTTCAATCTTGGAGTCAGTTCAGAAAAACTCTACTTTATGGGGGGGGAGAAACCAGAACATTCTCTTGGTGCCGAATCCCGATGTACTGAAACTTGGGGCTGGATTTTAACTCACAGCAGGTTTTCAGCAGGAAAGTCCCTGCCCATCCACAGTAGAATAAGGCCACAGCAATTTGAACTGCCGAGGCTCAGTAACATGCCACTTCTTGCTCGGGACAGGTCGGTAGTGGGCAGGACGCAGTTGCCAGATGTGGGAACGCAACGCAGGTGTGGGGACGGAGTTTCCAGGGAATATCTTGCACTAGAGAATGGGGTGGGTGCAGTCTGAGGCAGGGGAGGCTAAAGCTTTCCAAGTGGGACCCGGAGGCCTCTGAGTCCATAGGTTGTGGGTTCCAGTCCCACTCCAGGGACTTGAGCACAAAAGAATTTCGGCTGGCACTCCAGTGCAGTGCTGAGGGAGCACTGCACTGTCGGAGGTGCCGTCTTTTGGATGAGACATTAAACCGAGGCCCTGTCTGCTCTCTCAAGTGGACGGGAAAGATCCCATGGCAATATTTCGAAGAAGAGCAGGGGAGTTATCCCCGGTGTCTTGGCCAATATTTATCCCTGAATCAACATAATAAAGAAACAGATAATCTGGTCATTATCACATTGCTGTTGGTGGGAGCTTGTTTGTGTGCAAATTTGCTGCCGCGTTTCCCACATTACAATAGTGACTACACCCCAAAAGTACTTAATTGGCTGTAAAGCACTCTGAGATGTCTGGTGGTCTTGAAAGGCGCAATATAAATCCAAAACTTGCTTTATTACTTTATTTCTAAAATTGTACCCTGAATGGCATCTTCTACTTCCGAACCTCTTCACACAGGTCTTCACCTGGCGAGAAAATTTAAAAGGCTTCTTTGCTCAGGCTGGAGTGAAAACTGCAGTCAAGGTCTGATGAAGTCATCAGACCCCAATCTCCTTGTTTAAAGAAGGACCACTCCAGCTTCGGGCAGGTGGTTTAGCCCCCTGTCCAAAAATGCCAGTGAAAATTGGAAATGGTGGGATACAGGCAGGACATCGGCGAGTAGGTCAGATGGTGGATTTTAACTGCTTACCCACCCAATGCCCACTGGGCAGGTAGGGTTAAAATCCAGCCACTGGGCTTTTCAAAAGACTCTCAGGAATAAAAAATAATTTAAAAAATCTATTTTTATAATTATATAAAAATATTAATAAATGAAATAAAAAATAATACTTCTCTAGGACTGTAATGCCAAATTTCTGGTTTACGACCACATAATCTAGGTTGACACCCAGTGCAGTTCTGAGAGAGCGCTGTACTGTCGGAGGTGCTGTCTTTCAAATGAGATGTTAAATCGAGACCCCAACTGCCCCCTCAGGTGGATGTAAGAGATGCCATGGCACTCTCAGAAGTAGGGGAGTTTTCCCATGGCTGTTTGTGGGAGCTTGCTGTGTGCAAATTGGCTGCCGCATTTCCCATATTACAACAGTAACTATACTTCAAAAGTACTTCCTTGGTTGTAAATTCACTTTGGGGCATCCTGAGGTCATGAAAGTATTCTCATTTATTTTGGAAGGAATGAGTTCCTGCTGAAATTTCTTCTAATCTCAAACCCAGCTTCACTCTTGTTAATTTTCTACTCAACGTCCTCTTGTTTTGTGCCCCATCCATGTTTCCTTTCAACTCTGCTGCTCAGATCTGATTCCAGCTTGAATTAAAAGAATGATATTCTACTTTCTCTGCTAATCAAGGGTGGCATGCAAAATAACATTGGTCAGTCTTCCTCAGTTGCTGGTGGGTATGGGTCAACACCTCACAACTGCCCACATTTTGATATATTAGTACTAAATTAATAGTCTTATTCGAAGAGGATTGTTATTGTGTAAAATGGAAAAATGTAATACAGGAGCATTATGAGTGCTTTTCTGTGCTTGAGATTAAGACAATTTGGAGGAAGATGTCCTGACTAATAAAACTTACCCGAGAGCACTTGATGGTGACAGGATCTCCCAAAGATGGAAAAGTGTTCTGTTCTGAGCATTGATATCTCCAAACTAGATAACCACAAAAAAAATCACAGCTAGATATGAATATTTATCCACAATAAATACCTAATCTTATTCTCAATCAGTATGTTATAGAACTGTTCTATTTAATAGATACTCCCTTGATATTCTTTCACTTGTGAGTACCTGTAAAAGAAAAAACAGGTAAGAAGTAAGTTAAAGCCTTTTAAACATAGAAACATAGAAACATAGAAAATAGGTGCAGGAGCAGGCCATTCAGCCCTTTGAGCCTGCACCGCCATTCAATGAGTTCATGGCTGAACATGCAACTTCAGTACTCCATTCCTGCTTTCTCGCCATACCCCTTGTTCCCCTAGTAGTAAGGACTACATCTAACTCCTTTTTGAATATATTTAGTGAATTGGCATCAACAACTTTCTGCAGTAGAGAATTCCACAGGTTCACCACTCTCTGGGTGAAGAAGTTTCTCCTCATCTCGGTCCTAAATGGTTTACCCCTTATCCTTAGACTGTGACCCCTGGTTCTGGACTTCCCCAACATTGGGAACATTCTTCCTGCATCTAACCTGTCTAAACCCGTCAGAATTTTAAACGTTTCTATGAGATCCCCTCTCATTCTTCTGAACTCCAGTGAATACAAGCCCAGTTGATCCAGTCTTTCTTGATATGTCAGTCCCACCATCTCAGGAATCAGTCTGGTGAACCTTCGCTGCACTCCCTCAATAGCAAGAATGTCCTTCCTCAAGTTAGGAGACCAAAACTGTACACAATACTCCAGGTGTGGCCTCACCAAGGCCCTGTACAACTGTAGTAACACCTCCCTGCCCCTGTACTCAAATCCCCTCGCTATGAAGGCCAACATGCCATTTGCTTTCTTAACCGCCTGCTGTACCTGCATGCCAACCTTCAATGACTGATGTACCATGACACCCAGGTCTCGTTGCACCTTCCCTTTTCCTAATCTGTCACCATTCAGATAATAGTCTGTCTCTCTATTTTTATCAGCAAAGTGGATAACCTCACATTTATCCACATTATACTTCATCTGCCATGCGTTTGCCCACTCACCTAACCTATCCAAGTCACTCTGCAGCCTCATAGCATCCTCCTCGCAGCTCACACTGACACCTAACTTAGTATCATCTGCAAATTTGGAGATACTACATTTAATCCCCTCGTCTAAATCATTCATGTACAATGTAAACAGCTGGGGCCCCAGCACAGAACCTTGTGGTACCCCACTAGTCACTGCCTGCCATTCTGAAAAGTACCCATTTATTCCTACTCTTTGCTTCCTGTCTGCCAACCAGTTCTCAATCCACTTCAGCACACTACCCCCAATCCCATGTGCTTTAACTTTGCACATTAATCTCTTGTGTGGGACCTTGTCGAAAGTCTTCTGAAAGTCTAAATATACCACATCAAGTGGCTCTCCCTTGTCCACTCTGCTGGCAACATTCTCAAAAAATTCCAGAAGATTTGTCAAGCATGAATTCCCTTTCATAAATCTATGCTGACTTGGACCTATCATGTCACCTCTTTCCAACTGCGCTGCTATGACATCCTTAATAATTGATTCCATCATTTTACCCACTACCGATGTCAGACTAACTGGTCGAAAATTCCCTGTTTTCTCTCTCCCTCCTTTTTTAAAAAGTGGGGTTACATTGGCTACCCTCCACTCCATAGGAACTGATCCAGAGTCTATGGAATGTTGTAAAATGACTGCCAATGCATCCGCTATTACTAAGGCCACCTCCTTAAGTACTCTGGGATGCAGACCATCAGGCCCTGGGGATTTATCGGCCTTCAATCCCATCAATTTCCCCAACACAATTTCCTGACTAATAAGGATTTCCCTCAGTTCCTCCTTCAACAAAGTTGAAAACCAAATTTGTGCTGTCAAAATGCTTGCTAATATGAGCTGTTTCTGAAAAATGAACCACTAATATCATAGTTGCCACATCTCATGGTGGAGCTCATTGAGTTATGCGACCTGTATTATTCAGTGGTTAACTATTTGTGAATTGTCAGTCCCTGACATGTTGTAATCTCTATTCATCCATTGGTTCTGATATGTCCCCAAGGTTTACAATGGTTTGACTCTGTTCCATTTCATTGCACAACTGCAGTACACCACCATGTTGATAAGTCTCGGGGCTTATCGCCATAGAAAAGCTGCACATTCAGAAAACAGACATCAACATTCTTGCTTACTTCCTATTTAGCACAGATAAGCCACCTACTGTATAGTGGATGCGAGTATAAATAGATCGGAAAAGGCAAGCTGACAGGTGTCCACAAATTTGCAGTAGAAGGAATGTTTTTAGCCAATCGAGCAATTAAATGTGTATCATTGCGATTAAGCAATTTATAGCTTGACACACAACATGAAATTCCTGTCTTGCTTATAATTTAGAATTTTGCCACACTGACATCAAATTGCTTTGTGATTGATGTTATGACTAAAACAGAAATGGTGAGTTCAGCAATTCAGAATTCATGTTCTGATTTCCATTGATCTCAGTGTTAAAAAGAGAAACGTAATGAAAGCAATAGTGGATTCACTTGAGAAAGAATGCATTGTGCAGTGCTCAGTGGGTCTCCAAGCAGTAAAATGTTCAGCCAGCTGTGGAATTTCATATTGGAGAATGTACTCTGACGATCGCTTCATCGAAATAAATGTGAATGGAGCTACATTTTCTTTTTTTTTAATAAATGTGTACCTCAAACATTCCCATTTCCTGCCAAGCATTAATAAAGATTTTTCATCAGAAATTTGAATCCAGAAAATATTTTGAATCAAATCCTTTTGGGAGCACATGGATAATTTATATTGCTGGTGTTTCATAAAGGAATGCATAACCTCGTGAGTTGTAATATGTAATGTAATTATTGTAAATATAAAGCTAACAGTTCCTCCATATGTTGTCCTACAGGCAAACTCATTGCGGTTACCTGACTTTACCCATGGGATAAATGTAACACATTGAGGAATGTCTAGTTAATAATGCATATATATTTCTCCCTATATATATATATATAACAAAAAATAAATTCTACAAACATGCAAAAATTGTCTACATTGAAAAAGAGACTAATGGATGCATTAAATTAGTGCCTTGAGTCAAACGTAATGGGTCTGAAGTCACATAAAATGTTGGCTGCAGCATGATTGCAACCAATGTAAAATCAACCTTTTTATAGCAATTGTTCTCAGTTACATCACACAGTAATCTATTCATATATCACTGTCGCTGTGTGCGCAGTCATGCATTCTTATATTATTAACATATGCACAGGTCAGTGTACATAATGCAGAGTCAAGCAAACTTTCATGGTAATATAGTATTATACAACATGTACAGTTCATCCTCACAATGTGAGCACATTCATTATTTGTCCCATTGTCAGTGAAGAGCAGGTATTAATTGTTATAACTATATACTCCAGTCACATTTGAGAGCATCAACAAAACAGACATATTAGCAGTCAGTTTACCGAGTGTACTAATTTTGAGGGGAAAATATAAATGCCATGAACAGACCAGTGGAATTGGGGCACAGCTAAGATGGGCAGAGCGTTTTGGAGGCAGATATTGAGACACATCTCAGTTACGCCATGTCAGCCCCCACCTTGAAGTTTCCTTGGGATCTCCTGTGGCAGCATGGGCTGCTGGATACTGTGCCTGCCCCCTTGCAGCTTGAGGTCATTAAGGGAGAGGGGACTGATGGGAATACCTCCTCTGCTGGAATTCCCGCTAGTCCCACCTCTGGTGTCCCCAGCATTCTGTATACCTGTAAGAAGCAGGAATACTGCACCTTTTGTGGGTACAAGTTGGGCCCACAAAAAATATCCCAGGCCAGCCTCATGTCCTTAAACAATCCAAAATCTGAACTCGCAGCCCCAGTGGAATAGAATTCTTTTAAATGGGCCAATTTCAAGTTTTCTCTGCCGTTTCGAGCGGGGCTTATCGACACAGTGGCTGTTAGGATTACTAACGCTGGCTGGACATGTTTCTGAATGTGTCATCACATGACCTTCTGATTCCAAGCGCTCCGCCCCCACACTCCTACCGTCGGTCGTCCAACAATCTCATCCTCTACGTGCCAATTGGAAAGTGAATAGATCATAAGAGCATAAGAATATAAGAAATAGGGGCAGGAGTAGGCCATTTGGCCCCTCGAGCCTGCTCTGTCATTCAATAAGATCATGGCTGATCTGATCATGGACTCAGCTCCATTTCCCTGCCCGCTCCCCGTAACCCTTCACTCCTAAATCGCTCAAAAATCTGTCCATCTCCGCCTTAAATATATTCAATGACCCAGCCTCCACAGCTCTCTGGGGCAGAGAATTCCATAGATTTACGACCCGAAATTCCTCTTCATCGAAGTTCTAAATGGGCGACCCCTTATTCTTAAACTGGTTCTAGATTCCCCCATGAGTGGAAACATCCTCTCTGCATCTATGTTTTCGAGCCCCCTCAGTATCTTATATGTATCAATAAGATCACCTCTAATTCTTCCAAACTCCAATGAGTTTGGGTCCAACCTGCTCAGTCTTTCTTCATAAGTCACCCCTTTCATCTCAGGAATCAATCTCGTGAACCTTCTCTGTACTGCCTCCAATGCAAGTATATCCCTCCTTAAATAAGGAGACCAAAACTGTACGCAATACTCACCAATACCCTGTACAGTTGTAGCAGGACATCCCTGCTTTTATAGTCCATCCCCCTTGCAATAAAGGCCAACATTCCATTTGCCTTCCTGATTACTTGCTGTACCTGCATACCAACTTTTTGTGTTTCATGCACAAGGACCCCCTGGTCCCTCTGCACTGCAGCATTTTGTTATCTATCTCCATTTAAATAATAATTTGCCTTTTTATTTTTCCTGCCAAAGTGGATAACCTCACACTTTCCCACATTATACTGCATCTGTCAAATGTTTGCCCACTCACTTAGCCTGTCTATATCCCTTTGCAGATTATTTGTGCTCTCCTCACAACTTGCTTTCCCACCCATCTTTGTATCATCAGCAAACTTAACTACGTAACACTCGGTCCCCTGATCCAAGTCATTAATATAGATTGTAAATAGTTGAGGCCTCAGCACCAATCCCTGAGGCACCCGACTAGTTACTGATTGCCAACCAGAAAGTGATGATTTATCTCAACTCTCTGTTTTCTGTTAGTTAGCTAATGCTCTATTATGCTAATATATTACCCCCAACCCCGTGAGCTCTTATCTTGTGCAGTAACCTTTTATGTGGCACCTTATCGAATACCTTCTGGAAATTCAAATACACCACGTCCACTGGTCCTCGCTTATCCACCCTGCTCGTTACATCCTCAAAGAACTCCAGCAAATTTGTCAAACATGATTTCCTTTTCATAAAACCATGCTGACTCTGCTTGACTGCATAATTATTTTCCAAATGTCCTGCTATTGCTTCCTTAATAATGGACTCCAGCATTTTCCCAATGACAAATGTTAGGTTAACTGGTCTATAGTTTCCTGCTTTCTGTCTCCCTCCTTTTTTAAATAGGGGCGTTACATTTGCGGTTTTCCAATCCGCTGGCATTTCTCCAGACTCCAGGGAATTTTGGTAGATTACAAACAATGCATCCACTATCTCTGCAGCCACTTCTTTTAAGATCCTAGGATGTAGGCCATCAGGTCCAGGAGACTTGTCCGCCTTTAGTCCCATTATTTTAGTGAGTACTTTTTCTTTAGTGATAGTGATTGTATTAAGTTCCTCCCTCCCTATAGCCCCTTGATTATCTATTATTGGGATGTTTTTAGTATCTTCTACCGTGAAGACCGATACAAAATATTTGTTCAAAGTCTCTGCCATTTCTCTGCTCCCCATTATTAATTCCCCCGCCTCATTCTCTAAGGGACCAACTAAGGGACAATCAGAATAGACTCTAATTGGATGATTTCTGATTGTCAGTCAAACGGCCTTTTTTCCCCCATGTCTGATATTTATATACGTAATAAACAAAAGTGTTCAAAGCAAATTTAAAAGAAAGCTATTTTTTTTATTGTCGCCCTATTTGTCTCCTGGGTTGCTCGCAGCAGTATCCGGGAGATTAGTCTTTAATTCCTGGAGTCTCCAGGGCAATCCTGGAGGCTTGGCAACCCTAGTGGGTGTCCAAACAGAAAATCCAAATTGCCTGACCCAAATAGGGGAAATCCAATTGGGTTAGACTCTTGGTTACCAGAGGGTCACAGTTTCCGTTCTCACCATAGTTACGGTGGCAGATTTAGGTCCCAGATTCTGAGCCACAAAATATTTTAGCAGCAGAAGATATTTTAAAGAGAGAAAGAAAAATCCATGGATGCTGAAAATCTGAAGTAAAATCGGAAAAAGATACAGGACGAGTCAGTGGCTGAAAGAGAAAGAGGCTAACGTTTCAGTTGGGCCTTCCATCAGCAAATGCCTTAATCTTGAGGGATAGCAGTGTTGCACCACAGCACCGTTGTATAATCAGCCACTTGTAAAACTTCAAATTTATCCAATATTTTCTGATTATATATTTTAAGGCCAGCGTAAGTTAAACAATACTTGTCTGCACTTTTAACATTTTAGAAATCTGCAGAATATTAGGGTTTAGTTTAAGCAATTTAGACAAAACGTTGAATACTTTTGGACTTGATTCCTTTCTGAGTTGATATCAGTTTCTCTTTAGTGCAAGGGCAGCATGAGCCTAAGAGTCAGTGAAACTGCTGCTTTGAGCCCAGCAGGAAGAAAAAGTGATTGATGTGTGACATCAGAAAGCAGCAGTTCATTGAAGAATGGTGCCTTTCGGGGATGAAACATGAGCCAATAGTGAAAAATATTAATATGACTAATTATTAGGGCTCAGCATTCGAAGCTTGGGCTTCAGAGGCCTTTCAGATGGCAAGTTCTAATCTGAACTTAGGGTTTTCTAAAACTAAACTAAACAAAGTGTTGTGTATATTGGAAATCTGAAATGAAAAGCGGGAAATGCTTGAAACGTCAATATTATTTCCTTTCTGTACAGATGCTGCCTGACCCGCTGAGTTTTCCAGCATTTTCTGTATCTGTTTTGAGTTTTCTAAATTAGTTTGGCTCTCCAACATCAACATGTAAGAGCATCAGAACTAGGAGCAGGAGTAAGCCATACAGCCCCTCAAGTCTGCTCCGCCATTCAATAAGATCTTCTATCTCAACTCCACTTTTGCACCCTATCCCCATATCCTTTGATTCCCTCACTGACCAAAAATCTATCGATCTCAGTCTTAGATATACTCAACGACTGAGCATTCACAGCCCTCTCGGGGTAGAGAATTCTAAAGATTGACAACCCTCTGAGTGAAGGAATTTCTCCTCATCTCAATCCTAAATGGCCGACCCCTTATTCTGAGACTGTGACTAGGCTCAAATCATCTAAAACCTGATGTATTTGACTGTAACTATGTGGGACGTTTAATCCACAGCCCCCACCCCATCCCTCTCCCACCAAAACAAAACATGCATTCTTGTGATTATAAACACTCACTTTCAATCTCAATTATGCTATTGTGGGCAGGCTGCCTCACAAGTCCCAACTATTGGTTTTAGATGAACAATGGCACATGGTTGCCACATTGTTCGAGAGGCACTTGGCATGGGCTACTCGTTAAAGGTGAAGGGGCAAAATACCTTACAAAACAAGCAGTTGCACCCTTATAAAGCAAATTATTTTTATTGTGTTCCTAACACAGATGAGACTGCCACAGAGAGGTTAAAGTAACAGTGACCTCAGTCTTTATTAACACACTCCAGGGTGAGGAACAAGCCTTAGGGGCTGGCTTATATACAGTGCTCCCAAGGGATACTGGGATCCCTTGGGACTTCAGGGGATGCACTCCCTGGTGGCGGAACATGGGAGTGCATGCTTTACAGATACACAACATCACTCCGCCCCAAAGTCAAAGTGAAAACTGTTTACAAGGTGAGGCGGTCGGGAGCCTTTCTTTCCCTGGTGGACCGCCTCGGTACAAATGTCTGTTCTGGTGTGTTTGCTGTGCCCTCGCTGGGCTGGCATGTTGTTAGCCCTGCAGGGCTGCTGGGTGAGCCTGGCCTTGCTGGGCTGTTGGGCATGATGGGTTCGATTTCCTGGTCCGGGGTGGTGTCGTTGATCCTTTGGGTGTGTGTTGTGGGCTCGAAAAAGATGGTGTCTACTGTGGGTTGTTCGGGGCAATCTGTGAACCGCAACCTCGTTTGGTCCAGGTGCTTTCTGCAAATTTGTCCATTGTCTAATTTGACTACAAACACCCTACTCCCTTCTTTAGCTATCACCGTGCCCACGATCCACTTGGGACCATGTCCATAGTTTAGCACATACACAGGGTCATTCAGATCAATTTCCCGTGACACAGTGGCGCGACCATCGTTTACATTATATGCTGCCGCCTGCTCTCTACCTGATCATGCAGGTTGGGGTGAACCAGCGAGAGTCTCGTTTTAAGTGTCCGTTTCATGAGTAGCTCAGCCGGGGGCACCCCTGTGAGCGAGTGGGGTCTCGTGCGGTAGCTGAGCAGTACTCGGGACAGGCGGGTTTGGAATGAGACTTCTGTGACTCGTTTAAGGCTCTGTTTGATGGTTTGTACTGCCCGCTCTGCCTGCCCATTGGAGGCTGGTTTAAATGGGGGCCAAGGTGACATGTTTGATCCCATTACGGGTCATGAATTTTTTTAATTCGGCACTGGTGAAACATGGCACGTTGTCACTGACCAGTATGTCAGGCAGGCCGTGGGTGGCAAACATGGCCCTCGGGCTTTCAATGGTGGCAATGGCGGTGCTTCCCGACATTATTTCATATTCAATCCATTTTGAAAAAGCATCCACCACCACCAGGAACATTTTACCGAGAAATGGGCCCGCATAATTGACATGGATCCTCGGCATTGGTGGAGGGCCAGGACCACAAACTTAGTGGTGCCTCTCTGGGCACGTTGTTCAACTGAGCACACACGCTGCATTGCCGTATACAGGACTCTAAGTCAGAGTCCATACCGAGCCACCACACGTGGGATCTGGCTATCGCTTTCATCATTACTATACCCGGGTGTGTGCTGTGGAGATCCGAGATGAACATCTCCCTGCCTTTTTTGGCTAGCATTACGCGGTTACCCCACAACAGGCAGTCTGCCTGAATGGACAGCTCGTCCTTTCGCCGCTGAAATGGCTTGATTGGCTCTTGCATTTCAACAGGGATGCTGGCCCAGCTCCCATGCAGTACACAGTTTTTTACTAGGGGCAGCAGAGGATCTTGGCTGGTCCAAGTCCTAATCTGGCAGGCCGTGACAGGTGATTTATCATTTTCAAACGCTTCCATGACCATCAACAAGTCTGCGGGCTGCGCCACCATCAACAAGTTTGCAGGCTGCGCCATTTCCACCCCCGTGGTGGGCAATGGTAGCTGACTGAGAGCATCCGCACAGTTTTCGGTGCCTGGCCTGTGGCGGATGGTATAGTTATACGCTGATAGCACGAGTACCCACCTTTGTATGCAGGCTGAGGCATGAGTATTAATCCCCTTGTTTTCAGCAACAGGGATATGAGGGGCTTGTGATCGGTTTCCAGCTCAAATTTGAGGCCAAACAGTTACTGATGCATTTTCTTTACCCCGAACACACACGCTAATGCCGCTTTCTCAATCATGCTGTAGGCTCTCTCGGCCTTAGACAAGCTCCTAGAGGCATAGACGTCAGGTTGCAACTTCCCTGCAATGTTAGCTTGTTGTAATACACACCCGACTCCATACGACGACGCATCACATGCTAGCACATGTCTTTTACACGGGTTATACAATACAAGCAGCTTGTTGGAGCATAAAATGTTTCTGGCTTTCTCATAAGCAATTACTTGTTTTTTTCCCCATACCCAGTTCTCACCTTTACGCAACAACACATGTAGGGGCTCTAAAAGGGTGCTTAACCCCGGTTGAAAGTTACCAAAATAGTTGAGGAGTCCCAGGAACGACCGCAGCTCCGTGACGTTCTGTGGCCTGAGCACATTCCTGATAGCCTCTGTCTTGGCGTCTGTGGGCTGAATGCCGTCCGCCACGATCTTTCTCCCCAAAAACTCCACTTCTGTTGCCATGAAGACGCATTTCGACCTCTTCAGCCGCAGCCCTACGCGATCCAGTCAATGGAGGACCTCCTCCAGGTTTTGTAGGTGCTCGACGGTGTCCCGACCCGTGACCAATATATCATCCTGAAAAACCACCGTGCATGGTCCCGACTTGAGTAGGCTCTCCATGGTTTTCTGGAAGATCGCTGCAGCCGACTGAATTCCAAACGGGTAGATGAACAGTCCCTTGTGCGTGTTGATGCAGGTGAGGCCCTTCAAAGACTCCTCCAGCTGCTGCATCATGTAGGCCGAAGTCAGGTCGAGCTTGGTGAACGTCGTGCCTCCTGCCAGCGTCGCAAATAGGTCGTCTGCCTTCGGTAGTGGGTATTGGTCCTGTAGCGAGAAATGATTAATAGTTACTTTATAATCGCCGCAAATCCTGTCTGTGCCATCACTTTTGAGTACTGGAATAATCAGGCTAGCCCACTCGGTGAATTCCAGTGGGGAGATGATGTCCTCGCGTTGCAACCTGTCCAGCTCGATTTCCACTCTCTCCCTCATCATGTGAGGTACCGCTCGCGCCTTGTGGTGGATGGGTCGTGCCTCTGGGACCAAGTGGATCCGCACCTTTGGCCCAGAAAAGTTTCCAATGCCTGGCTCAAAAAGGGAAGGAAATTTTTAAGAACCTGGGTACATGAGGCCTCATCGACATGTGATAGTGCTCGGATGTCATCCCAGTTCCAGCGGATTTTGCCCAGCCAGCTCCTTCCAAGCAGTGTGGGGCCATCGCCCAGCACAATCCAGAGTGGCAGTTCGTGCACCGTGCCCTCATAGGTGACCTTGACCATGGCGCTGCCCAGGAAAGTGATAAGCTCTTTGGTGTATGTTCTCAGTTTCGTGTGGATAGGGTTCAGGGCTGGTCTGAGTGCCTTGTTGCACCACAGTCTCGCAAACATCTTTTTACTCATGATGGATTGGCTAGCACCAGTGTCCAGTTCTATGGCTACGGGTAAGCCATTCAATTTTACATTTAGCGTTATAGATGGACATTTCATCAAAAATGTGTGCACCCCGTGTACTTTAGCATCTGCCTCCTCTCTCTCTGAGGCTCTAAATTGCTTTGATCCAAGAAGGACAAATCTTCCTCTGCCACTTGGTGGTTAGCAGGTTTTGCAGAGCTTGCAGTTCGTCTGCAAGCTCGTTGGAGGTGCTCCATTGTTCCACAGCTCTTGCAAACATACCCTTTGAAGCAGCATGAATAAGCTGAATGGAAGCCTCCACAATGCCAACAAGGTGTGAATTGCCTTGCATTCATCCTTTGTTGCGGATTCTGAGTCATCTCGGTCACCTGAGGCCTGATGGCAGTTGCAGACTCGTGGTTTCTGCCCTGTACATTTCTGCTCGCAAGCACAGTTCCAGTTAATTTATGAACATTGCTAGCACTTGTGTGCTGAGAGATTTGTTTGGTGTTATCACTGGTGGACATAAACACCTGTGCTATCGCAATGGCCTTACTGAGGGTCGTGTCTCTACAGTCAAAAGTTTCATAAGATGGTCTCGTGGCCAATGCCCAGTACAAAAAAGTCTCTGAGCATTTGCTCCAGGTAGCCATCAAACTCACATTGTCCTGCAAGCCGCCTTATCTTGGCAATGTAGCTCGCCACTTCCTGACCTTCAGATCGCTGGCACGTATAGAACCGATACCTCGCCATCAGCACGCTCTCCCTTGGGTTAAGATGCTCCCGAACCAGTGTACACAGCTCCTCATATGACTTATCTGTGGGTTTCACCGGAGCCAGAAGATTCTTCATGAGGCTGTAGGTCGGTGCCCCGCAATCTGTGAGGAGGACCGCTCTCCTTTTTGCAGCGCTTCCTTCTCCGTCCAGCTCGTTGGCTACAAAGTACTGGTCTAGCCGTTCGACACAGGCTTCCCAGTCCTCACGCTCCGAGAACTTCCCAGGATGCCCACAGTTTGCTGCATCTTTACGTTGGATTCGTATACTCGTCGTCAGTTATTGTGTTTCTAACACAGATGAGACTGCACTCAGGGAGTTAAAGTAATAGTGACCTCAGTCTTTATTAAGACACTCCAGAGTGAGGAACAGGCCTTAGGGGCCGGCTTATATACAGTGCTCCCAAGGGATGCTTGATCCCTTGGGACTTCAGGGGATGGTGGCTTCAGGCTCCCTGGTGGCGGAACATGGAAGTGCATGCTTTACAGATACACAACAATTTAAATCACAGTTCATGTGAAATATCAGTGAAATAAAGCTCAAGCTTTCCACTGGTACTTCAGCACAAGGTGATATCATCAGTCATTTTCCTCCATGCTCCACACAGCCGCAGGTCTACCCGCCCGCCGGCAGCCTCTTAATCTGCCGGTGGGAAACAGAGGCCTCACATGCAAATCAGGCCCTGCCGTTAAAGTTGACTGGGCCTGTGGGAAACCCAGCCTCCTGGATTTCTGGACCACCTGGGAGCCCAGCCACCCCCAGCCCGCCTTCCTCCAGAAAACTCTGGTCTGTATCTCTCGCCACAGATGCTGTTTGGCCTGCTGAGTGTTTTCCGGCATTTTTCTATTTCTATTTTGAGATGTTCAATATTTCTCTTCATGAGACGTCGCATCACTCTTTCTGCTCGTGAATTATTTCCTGTACTCACTTGTTTTTTGGTGGGGTGACAGGCAGGGGAAAGTTGGGAAGGAGTACAGAATGATTTGGTGCGGAATAATATTTACATGTGAATTATATGTACTTCCGCCAGGCTTTTGCAGTTATGAACAGGATTTCAGAGAATTGTACAAATCCACTCGTATTACTACCCTTTATGTAGCAACTTTAATGTAGTAAACGTCCCATGGTGCTTTACAGGAGAGTTATCAAACAAAAATTGACACCGAGCCACATAAGGAGATATTAGGACAGGGCTTGGTGGAAGAGGTAGGTTTTCAGAGCGTCCTAAAGGAGGAGAGAGAGGGAGAGAGGCAGAGAGGTTTGGGGAGGGAATTCCAGAGCTTAGGGAATTAGATCAGCCTGTTGCCATTTTTACTTGTTTTCAGCTTTTCTCCCCATTTTTATATACCATGACTGTCAGTAGGTAATGAAAGTGAATGAACTTGACTGCTGGTAATATTGAGTGGCACAGATCAAAGGGGATTCCAAACCAAACCACAATGGAAATGACATCAGATCACGTGATTTATACAAGGTTACTACAAGTTTGTTTTATTTTTGGTTCATTTTTATGAACCTTGATTATGTTTTCATATTTGTTGCAAAATGATTAACGTTCTGAGGCCCATATTAAACGACAGATTCAGCCGTAGATATCTCTTTGAGGGTTTAGCAATCCACAAATAAACTCAGTAAGGCATCTAAGTAAAACCAGCAGTATGTTTCTAACAAGCAGTACGTTGCGAGCAATGTATCAAAGATCTTTTATATACTACCATATGCTACGTTCTCTTTTATCTACAGTTCTGGTTCAAAGAAGGTAAACCTTTGGCTGAAGGCTGGATACCTTTAAAATGATTAAATTCAGAGCTCGTTTTACAAAGTGAGACAGAAGGACAGAGAGAGGCTAAAAAGTACGAGCCTTAACAAATATGATACTGGACATATATGCTTGAAACAAGCAATTGGTCCATCAGTCACAAAACTTAAGGGCCTAGGCACGCTGGGTAAAATCCTGCACCTGAATGGTGAGGCCGGAGATGCCCCTGATATTGGGCCTCCGCCCTCATTTCCATGGAGCTAGCAAGATATGCAGAGCTGCCGGTGAATCAGAACTGAACATGGGCCCGCTGCTAGTGTTGCAGCAGCCCTCAGGTAAGTGAAGAAGGGTGTGTGATCATGCTATTGGGCAGGGGTGAGTAGCTGGAGGGTGGGCGATCAGGGTATAGGCCTTGGGCCAGAGATAGGTGAACAGCGGCCTGGGGTGGGAAATCTTCTCATCCCTTATTACCCTCATCTCCCAAGTAAGTATCAACTCCCTTTTTAACATATCAGTTGATTCTGTATCTATGGCCTTCTTGTAATCCATTGTGTAAAGAACTTTCTCTTGTATTTGCTTTTAATTAGGTTAGCTCAAATTCAGAAGTTATGTCCTATTACATGGGTCTTCAACACATATAAAAAATCTACAAAAAGTGTCTTCTCTCTTTTTCTTCCTTTGCTTATTCCTCTTTCTCCTGTCTTTCTTCATTTCTATGTGTCTCTCTTTTCCACCTTTCTTTCCTTCCTCCTTCTCCTCCTTCCCCTCTATTGCCCCTCCATCTTCTCCATTTCTGTTTCTTTTCTGCCCCACTTCTCACTTCCTCTCTTGCTCTCTTAATTATCCCTTTTAACTATTCTTGTTTCTTGTTGTCTTTCACTTTTCAAGCCCCAATCCAGAGTAATATTCCTGAGAAAGGGCGAGGAGGGGGGATTGATTGGGGGCGAGGGGGCGAGGAGTGGGATGAGTCTGTCTCTGCAACAATGAATAGCAATATGGCTGCTTTAATGAACAAAAATAGCATCAATAAACAATCCGCTGCATGTATTTAATTATATAATTCCTAATTTCCCTCAGATAAAGTCCATCAAGTTCATGATCTATCTGTCAGCTAGTGGCTCAGTGGACAGCACTCGCCTCTGAGTCAGAAGGTTGTGGATTTACGTCCCACTCCAGAGACTTGAGCACAAAAATTTAGACTGGCACTCCAGTGTAGTGCTGAGGGAGTGCAGCACTGTCGGAGGTGCAGTCATTCCGACATTGTTCCCAAGCTCCAACATATAATAATGTTCATTTGAGGGAAATTACAAATGATATAATGAACTATACTCAGAGGGGATCGACCCTTAACCTGCACACTGGATACAAAATGAAGAAGGAGGAATTTACTGGAATTGACTTGGATGGCAAGCAATCTTTTGTGACCCAAGCCAAACCCAACATTTCAAACTCAAGACAATTACTGCTCCAAGTATTCATCACGCTTTGATTAAAGGAGATCTTCCTGATATCTGTCACAAATTTACATTTCACTAATATAAATTGATATCCTCTGGCCCTACATTCCTGGCTTACTTTAAAGTAATTATCTACATTCCCTTATGTATTACTATTTAACATTTTATATACATCAGTGAGGTTTCGCTTTAACTGCCTTCTAAACTGTGGAGCTCGAAATTAGCAAATCTTTCTTCATGGCTCATTGAGATCATTCTTCTGGTTCTTCTTTGTACACTTCCCAGTGCCTACTTGTCTCTTGTGACATGGTGACTGGATTCAATACTCCAAGTATGATCAGGCTCGTCATATCCTCGGTAGATTTCTACTCTACTGCTCTGGCAAAATATTCCAGCATTGTATTAGCTACTTTAATTGTGTTGCTTAGATGCTAAAAGTAACAACCCTACAATTACTAGCAGAGCCCTTTTCAAGTCTCTTTGAGCTAGTTGAATTCCTTTCACTGTATATGGTGTAAGTAGAGCATAATGGACTGATTTGTACATGGATGTCATGTCCAGTAAAAGCAACTATTCAATTTATCGTTGAAGACAGGAGTTAACATAGAAACTTAAAATTAAATACTGGGATGCACTGTAGTTACAGCTGTAATGCATTAACTGTAAAAACTACTTTTAGGTTGCTGTGTTAACAGTAACATAATGGGATGCTGTGAGAACTTCTGTCAGCTATAGTGCACCATAATCTGCACAGTGTCAGACTATGTTGTAGTTCATGTAGAAACTTCAAGTAGCTGATACTGTCAATGTGTCATCGCTGATGCTACAGCTTATACCAGCAGCCAAATCCCAATACAGCACACTTCTTAGCTGATGCTCGCAGAACACGACAGCTCAGCCATGTGGTCCCGAACTGGATCCTCCTGGTGTGCGTCACAACATCACGATATATCACATTTAATACCGAAACTTAAACAGGAGTTCTGAGATTGGCTGGAATATGAACTGTGACTGGCACTGCCTGATGCTACAGTTAACCCTGCTTCCCTAAGCAGGCCCCACTCAGCTAATTAGTGTACTAGAGCTGATCCCAAGCCACATCAAATTGTTAAATTAACAGCCACTGTTAGCAACAGAGTTACTAATGAACTTTATAGGTCTGGGTTGGGATTCAAGTATTTGTCTGAAGTAATTGATTGACCCCATGTTGCACCCATGTCGAGCAGAAATGGAGCTCTTTGTATCTTTGACCCACATTTTTTCACCAGTGTGCACTACTTTGCGCTTTCCAGTGTTAAACTTTATTTACCCAGTTGCTAAACTGATCTGAATCCTTGTGCAAATCATTAGCTGCATTTTTGGCCCCAATTTTAACGGGTGGAGGTGGGGGTGGGGGGGGTGGTGGCGGGGAATGCGGGTACGCTGTGCGTGAGCCCCAAGGTTGGCAGCGCACCCGGGGAGTCTGAGGACAGCCGGGCCTCGTTACAGTAACTTTCATCAGAGTCCCGCCCGAACCCAGCCAGATGCCGCTCCCAATCGGGGGCTGGAGCGAAAGATGGCAAGGATCAGGCTGCAGCCGAGGACCCGTGGGTGAGGTCCTTGGTAGTCAGGTAAGGCCGGGGGGGGGGGGTCGGTGGGGTGGCGAAAGCAATTGGGGGAAGGGTGGGAAGCCCGGGGTAAGGGAGGTCCAAGGCTTCTTTCTGAGTCCCTCCGAGCCTACAGGGAAACCTATAAAAAAGAAAGATTTAAAATGTACCTGTCCGGGCCTCTTCTGGCACATGACCTCCCTTTCGACAGGCCTGGCCTGACAGGGAAGCTGGCATTACTCTCCTGCTCAAGCCTTGGACTAAATTAGCAGTTCGAGTCCCGATGGCGTCACCAAGCCCCAATCTGCATATTTCAACAGGACCCAGCAAGATTGGGGCAACTTTTCTGCTCGCCCACTCACAATGTAGGTTGGTATTCAAACCCGTCAGAAGTGGGAAGTTGTTCCCTTTGTTTTAACTGCCCTCCCCACTCAGTTTCCGCCAGGCAGGAGGGAGTTAAAATTGGGGCCTTTACAATCTATGTTTCTCTCTATTTTAATATCATCAACAAGCGTACTGCCAGGTCTATGAAAAAAACGAATTGCCCTTTGGTTGAGAAATAAAGAATAAAAAACATAAATGCATGAAATCTGAAGTAAAGACAGAAACTGCCGGAAACGTACGAGAGGTCAGTCAGTATTTTATAAGGGAAAAGAAAGGGTAAACATTTCCACTTGAAACATTAATCTTTCTATTCTGTGCTCAGATCTTTATTGAGCTGCTGTATGTTTCCAGCATATTGATGGTTTTATTTTACATTTCCTTTTTCGATTTCAAATGTTATTTGCAAATTAATAATCCAGCTCAATCTCACCCACCACACAGGCCTTTTCCCAGAGAAGCTGCTTACCATTCACAATCATTCTCAGCTGTCCGAATTGACCTTCAACTGTTTTCAGTGACATTCACTGACTGGTCAATAGGAGTTGCCTTAAAGCCAGCCAAGCCAAGGATTACAATTTTCCTATCACTGCATTAGTGATGTGGTCCATTTAGCAGTATAACTGGAGCGAGATTAATGGTCGGTAAATTCAGTAGATCTTTAGACCTGGGACGCAAACAAGGTCTGGAGCCAAACCTTACTATAGCTATCACCAAGTCACGCTTAAAAAGAATGAAATGTAATTGTCTTCCGAAAGACGAGGAGATAATGGGGTACATTTCTTCACCGCCTGGGTGGTATTCTGACAGAATAGTTCATACTACAGCCCATCTGATTATCATTCCATTGCGACTACTACATGGAAACTCAAAGTTACATGTGCAGCAGCCCTGAAACAGCCTTTTAAAACTTTGTTGGTGTATTTTTTTTTGATGAATACAAGGAAGTGAGCAAAAGCTATTTGGCACATAAAGTCCACTGCATTTGGAATCCGTTTTTGCTTCTTCTGTCATGGGCTCCCCCAACACTACCTCGATATCCATCGAATAAGTTGCACAATGTTCCTTCCCCAGCCACCCTGAAAAATATGCAATTAGTACCTCTGTGCATCCACACCTCAACTGTTATCAATCTAGCTCCCTTTATAGGTGTCAGTTGATCCTAATTCAACTGTCTTCTTTGTGATTCTGTACTACATGTTTACCAAAAGGAGAAATCCAGTTCCCCAATCTTTATGCCAGTAATGATAAAGTAGAATGGTATACCCTACAGCTAGAAAGACAGACCTGTTCCTACTAGACACAAAGTTTATAGGGGCAATTTAATGAAAAGACCCTCCCAGTGCAGAGTTTCACCCACCGAGGGCAAATATTGGGGATTTAGGGATAGACCCCCGACAGCTTTTTGGCCGTTATGGGTAATGGATAGTGCATGCCTGAATTCCTGATATGTGCTCCCTGTGGGTGAGGCTACTTGCCTGGTGCACAATTTCATAAAGTTATCTCTATAACGTTCAGGTCTAGCAGGAGCAGATCAGTCAGTCACGCTGTAGAATCCTATTTTAATTTATTACTCCTGATATGTTTTCTTTTTCTGCAGCTTCACAAGTAGTCGATCAATGGCAGAAATATCTCCAGTGCTTTATCAGTAAACGTGAGCTTCCAATTCCAGGAATAGATATTTTCTTCAATTTCAAAACAAAGGATTCAATCATTATGTGTATGCATTAAAGAGAGTCAATGTTAAATCTAAAGATTAAAGCAGCCCCATTTTACAATCACTTTAAGTGCTCAAGAGATCATTTTCACAGTTTGCCATACTTCATGAGATACAAATCAATGAGCACCAGAGCTCAAATAGCTTGCATTTCAGATTTTTCTTTTTGTTTTAAAGCCTATTTGAAGTTATTTGGTAATAAACTGAAATTAAGAATGTTCTTCTTCAGATCTGCAGCTGCTTACCACTACTCACTATAATGACCCCTCGCCCCGGCTACGAAGCTTTAAAAGCGATTACTGCTCAGTTTAGCACGAGTCTCAGTAGGAAAGGGCCTAAGGGTATCTTTGTGTTACACAGAATCAATTTGTTCCTCATGTGAGCCAACACACATCAAGGTGTCAATCACTGATTATTAGCCAGTGCTGGAAAGACATCATTTCAACAACGTCGTAAATTAGCAGCCTATTTGTGTTCCCTTTTATGCTTAATTGATTTGTGGTACGACCTCAGTTGCTGTGATATGACAGTAAGGAATTAGATGGGAAGAGGCTTAACTGCTATAGCTAAATCAACTTGGCATCAACAAGGCCGATTTTAACTCCCGGCAGGAACCCACAATGGAAAACAATCCTGCACTGGAGTTTGTTGGAGACCTGGACAATTTTGACTGCCAGGCCCTCATTTAAATGCTGCCCATAGAGTAGAAAGTGGCAACTAGCTGGTGGTGGTGGCGGGGGGGGGGGGGGGGGGGGGCGGTGTAGTGGGGAGCTGGGGCGGTGCAAGGCTGGAGAGTCTGGAACTAGTGGGGAAAAATTGGCCTCCCGTTGGCGCCTCCAGGGGGCACTAACGGGGCGCTAACGGCTTACCGACCGGGCACGACGAAATTAGCAATGCCCGCGAACTTCCATGGTGGGTTACATCTTACCCCCTCCATCTCCTGCACTCCGGAGATCGTGGCATCATCTGGTGCGCAGCGCCCTGTTATCGCCCCGGATATTAAATTCGCTTCCGCCCCCTGCAACATCGCCAGGCCTCAACAACGCCAGCTGCAGGAAGCGTTGTGACCTCAGCTGGCCGTTTGGGGAGCGGTAATTAAAGGCAACGGTGGTCAGGTAGGCCAAAATTTTATTCTCACCCCTGTTTTGCTGTTTGTTCAATTTTTTTCCATCCCACGATTGAGCAGCCCTGCATTCGCTTGGAGTGCCTGGGGCTGCTCTTCCTGGATCGCAGGTGCCATTGCCCACCATTCCCAGCCTTACCTGTAAATCACCTTAGCAATGGTCCTTCCCTTTAAGGGAGGGAAGGAGTCTGTGAATCCGGCAGCGCTGCACGGGACATTGTGCAGCGCTCTGCCGCTACCGTCCCTCTTGCTCTGCTTAGCACTCCAAGGGAAGTTGTAGCGCTTGATTTAGCACTCCACTTCCTTCCTGGAGTGCTAACCCAGAAGATCGCGTCCAATTGAATTGTGTAGTGCCCGCCGATACTTTAGTGCTCCTACAAAAGTTATTGCCATAAATTGGCCGTCACACAATTAAAGCCCGAGGGGTCACAGTGTGAAGAGTAAGAGGTCGCCCATTTAGGACTGAAATGCGGAGAAATTTCTTCACTCAGAGGGTTGTGATTTTTTGGCATTCTCTAACCCCGAGGGCTGTGGATGCCGAGTCTTTGAGTATTTTCAAGTCTGAAATTGATAGATTTTTGGACACTGAGGGAATCGAGGGATATGGGAATAGGACGGGAAAATGGAGTTGAGGTCGAAGATCAGCCATGATATTGAATGGCAGAACGGGTGCGAAAGCCGTACTACTGCTCTTATTTCTTATGTTATTATGTTCTTATCAATGAAATACGGGTGACCCAAAGGCTGCCTATTGGCACTAAGAGAAGGCCACTGGTAAGTCCGGGAGAGGGGGTGATGCAAGCGTCTCGCAGCTCGGGGAGAGTCAGGGAGAGGAGGCCGGGACAGCAGAGACCTGGACCTTACTTCTGGATGCTGTACTAAGCACTCCTGCTCCTCTTCGCCCCCAGAACGCCCCAAAAGTTAATTTCTACCAGAAAGACCAGAAACACCAGATAGAGGCATTCAAAATTATGAGGGGTTTTGATATAGTTAGTAGGGAGAAGCTATTAACTCTGGCAAGTGGGTCAGTAACCAAAGGTCAGAGATTTAAAATAATTGGCAAAAGAACTAGAGGGGTAATTTCCTCACATAGAGGCTTGTTAAGATCTGGAACACACTATCTGAAAGGGTGGTGGAATCAGATTCCATAGTGACTTTCAAAAGTCAATTGGACATGTACTTGAAGAGGACTCATTTTCAGGGTCAAGGGGAAAAAGCTGGGGTGTGGGACTAAATTGGACAACTCTCTCAAAGAGCCGGCACTGGCACGATGGACCAAATGGTCTCCTCCAGTGTTATAAGATTCTATGATTCTATGAAAGAGTTTAAAATTGGGCATACTGTAGTTAATTCAAATTAGATAGAGAACCATTGCTTCTACAGGCTACTTTGAACTTTTGTAACTGTGGCTGTGCTGTGCTAAAAGCTAGATCAGCCCCCTTTATTTCAGCATCATCAGGGCCTTGCAGAATCAGAGATCCAGTAAAATTGATAAAACCGAATGCCCCAAGGGTAAATTGGGCTTTGGTTCAAAAGCTGCTGAATGCATTGACATGATAGCAGGGTGTGTTGTGAGCATGAAAGTAAATCTATCAACAGATTGGCCCTGACTGATTGCAGTTGGGTTGTAGTTTAAACAAGCCAATCTTTCGCAATCACGTATCAGCGTAGTGGACATTAAAATGCTTGAATGGGTCTCAACAGCTATTACATTATTAGTTCAGTATTCCAAAAATTATGCGCAGTCTACGGTCTCACAAATGATAATGTCCCCCAGAGACAGGGAAAATCATCCAGTTTTTGGGCATAACTGAGACAGAAAAGAGACGGACCAACTGCCAGAATTATTTTGCTTACAATCCAAAAATATGAGGCAATAGTGCAAGCAACGATATCTGTAGCTTAAATCAGAGTGAATCAACAATGGGTTGCTGAAATGTGCAAACAGGGAATATTCACAACTAAGTAGGGTAAAACCACAAGTCTATGCCAAGTTTTATTCTGATGGAGGTCTTTAGCAAGAATAATCACAGAGTGTGTGGTATTGTGGATGCTTTCCAAAAACAGTTCAGATGGAATTCCTGATATTCTTAAAATTCAGATCCTTACCCTTTTGACATGATGGGTATCATTCGATACTGCTGCAGCATGCAACTGCTCATTAAAGATCTTATCACGCTCGAAGTGGTGGTTTAAACCCAAAGTTTAAACTTATTCCTTTGTGCAATCTGTGAGCGCTATCTTCCAGCTATCTAAGAAGAGGTTGTTATGTTACCTGCTCTATAATATTACTTTGTTTTCACACAATTACACTAACTTCAAAGCAATTCACAGAAACAGAAAGCAATTCGTAAGCGAGATGAACTCACTACCATAAGAATGTAAACACTTTCCATTACACATAGATTGAACAATTGATATTTAAGCTTTTCAACCACTCTTTTTATTACCTTATCTCACAGTAAATCACTGTGCATGCACAAAATTTAGCACCTTCAGTTTTTTTTTCTGTTCATGTCATGTTGCCACATCAAGATACCAACATGTTCCTAAAAAGTCAAAATGTTAAATCATCAAATATTCTTCCACTTGTACAATGCTTAAAATTCATCAGGGACGGTTAATAAACTCCTGATTCTCTGGGGAACGTCCGCACGTCATACGCTTAAGAATTATGTCTGTATCTGTGCCACGAACTGTAAGGTTGAAAGATGTCAGTACTGTGCTCGAGATGCCATCCCATGTGATAGCTGTCCTCACACTGCCTGCCAACACATCATCAGCCCCAAGCAATGGCATGCAGAAGCTACTTTGAAGAGGATGGAAAATGAGTGTCGACTTATGCAAAACTGTCTATTAATCAAACAGAAGTCAACACGCAGACACACATTCAAGTGCATTGATTGATGTGTGAATATAACATAAGAAGATTTGTAAAATTATAGAGTAATTCAGGTGAAAGTCAAAGAACCGGAAAATAATTTCAGACTAAAGTGAAGGGCAAGGCAATCATTCAACATCTGTGTAAACAGTAAATCAAGGACTACAGCTTGAGCCCCATTAACTTGCCTCTGCCCGGTAAAATGCCTGGAACCAACCTATAGCAGAAACATAAGACTAGCTTTTCCTGAACCACCCCCCACCCCCCAAGCCTGAGGCTGGGCAGGAGCAGAGCACTTCAGCTGCACAGTGTTGGCTGTGGCTCAGTGTTGGCATCATCTGAGTCAGAAGATCATGGGTTCAAGGCCCACTCCAGAGACATGAGCACAAAACCCAAGCTGACACTCCTGTACAGTACTGAGCTGCTGTCTTCCAGATGAGACATTAAACTAAGGCCTCTCAGGTGACTGTAAAAGAGCCGATGGCATAATTTCGAAGAAGAACTGAGGAGTTTTCTCCAGTAGCCTGGCCAATATTTAGCCCTCAACTAACATCACTAAAACAGATTATCTAGTTATTCTCACGTTGCTATTTGTGGGACCTTGTTGTGCACATATTGGCTGCCACGTTTCCTCCATTACAACAGTGACCACTCTTCAAAAGTACTTAGTGAGCTGTAAATTGTTTTAGGATGTCCTGAGGTTGTGAACAGTGCAGTATAAATGCAAGTCTTTCTTTTTTTTTACATAGGATTGCATAGGATATACGGCACAGAAAGAGGCCATTCAGCCCAACCAGTCCATGCCGGCATTTATGTTCCACTCGAGCCTCCTCCCGTATTTCCTAATCTAAATCTATCAACATAACCTTCTATTCCCTTCACCCTCATATGCTTATCTAAACTCCCCTAAAATGCATCTACACTATTCACTTCAAACACATTCCACATTCTCACCACTCTCTGGGTAAAGAAGTTCCTTCTGAATTCCCAATTGGATTGGCAACTATCTTATTTTGATGGCCTCGAGTTATGCTCTTCCCCACAAGTGGAAACACTCTCTCTGTATGCACTCTATCAAAACCTTTCATAATTTTAAAGACCTCTATTAGGTCACCTCTCAGCCTTCTCTTTTCAAGAGAAGTAAAACACAGCCTGTTCATCCTTTCTGATATCATCCTTGTAAATCATTTTTGCACCCTCTCCAATGCCTCTGTATTCTTTTTATAATATGGCAACCAGAATTATACACAGTACTCCAAGTGTGGTTTTACCAAGGGTCGATACTTATCAATTCAATCCCTCTTGAAATAAACCCTAGTGCTTGGTTTGCTTTTTTATGGCCTTGCTCACCTGTGTCGCTACTTTCAGTGATTTGTATATTTGTACTCCGATCCTTTTGCTCCTTTACCCCACTTAGATTCCTATTTTCCAAGTAATATGTGAGCTCCCTATTTTTCTTACCAAAATGCAATACCTCACACTTATCTGTATTGAGTTTCACTTACCGATTATATGCCCATTCTGCAAGTTTATTAATGTCTTGTAATTTGTTGCAGTCCTCCTCAGTATAAACTATCCCCCCCAATTTGGTGTTATCCGCAAATTTAGAAATTGTGTTTTTGATTCCAAAGTCTAAATCGTTAATATAAATTGTGAACAACCATGGTCCAAGCACTCATCCTTGTGGAACACCACTACCCACCTACTGCCACTGTAAATAGCTACCCTTTACCCCTATTCTCTGCTTTCTGTCTTGAAGCCAGCTAGCTATCCATTCTGTTACTTGTCCCCTAACTCCGCATTCTCTAACCTTATTCATAGGTCTATTATATGGTACCTTATTGAAGGCCTTTTGAAAATCTAGATAAATTATATCTACTGCATTACCCTCGTCTATGCTCTCTGTTACCTCATATTTCGTACTGCTCCTATCTCCTCTTCGCTCCCAGGAGCACTAGCATTGCCTATCGCAGCGAAGGCACCCTTTTTTTTTCCTGATCTTTTCAGAAAGTGAGGAAAATCAGCTCTCCAGTATCCAATGTGAAACAAATAGAGATCCAATATAAATTTGGACAGCACAAAGGTTAGATCTTATATTTAAATGACAGCTACAACATAAATATTTTTGGGACAAAGTAAGAGCCCCTGCAGAGATGTTGTCAAAGCCTTTTTAAAAGCCACACTATGGACCTTGCTATCAGACCAATCACAATAGTTCTGAAGATATGACAGACAGAAGACTAATAATGTAATATTGATGCAACGGTTACTTAGGCCCCAATTGTAACTCGGGGCAGGAATCAGGGGTACCGGGTGGGCAGGGTTAAAATCGAGCCTTTAATCTCTTCCACTTGACAATGTAAGTAAGGGAGCAGAAGCAATTGTGATGATGTTCGAGTGTGAGGGATTAATTTGTAATAGTTGTTGCCTTTCCCATCTCCCTCCATGGCCAGAACCCTAAGCCATGTCTTCATTACCTCAAGAATTGATTTTTTAAATGCTCTCCTCATCAGCCTCTTCACCTCCACTCTCACAACTTTAAGTGGATTCAGAAATCATCAGCCTTCGTCCTTTCTCGAAGAAAGTTCTGGAAACCGTCACGCCTGTTTTTGTGAAATGCTCCTGGCTACCTTAACCCCCAGATCCATTTCAAGATTGAAAACAAATCCCACTATACTGCTCCACTGTATTGTCCTCTGCTTCAAATTTTATCCAATTTTCTCTTAGAATTTGAATCATCTCTGCCTCAAGCACTCCCTGTGACAAAACAGTCCACACTCCATCCACTCTCTGTTCTACAATACTAAGGTTCCACCTCAGGAAGTGCCAGGGCATCTAACTACTGACTCCAGCATCCAGTGCCATGGGTGTTGCTTTGAAAATGCCTCAGTGGAGTTATTTTTTGCTTTAAGTGATACAGGTGAAAGACATTTGCTCGCACCTTATTTTGCACTAGCAGAAGAAAACTCTCTGAACTAAGTGGTAATAAAGTAAACCAATTTTAGTGTTTTACAAATGTACATGTGTGCTTAATGTTGTTTTTACCATGGTGATGTCCCTGGTGATGGTGCATGTTTTGTGTATTCTACATTCTAATTTTGCACTGCTTCTCGGTGTTTTGCCAGTGAATGGGGTAAGTGAGGGGGCTGCCTTTTGGATGTCAACAGGAGTCTGTGAAATATTCCTTTTCCTACTCAAGACACCCACTGGGCTCAATTTTCCTCTTTGCCAATTTATTGCGCCCAGGAGGATTAACGGTCTATTTTTTTTGTGCCCGATTGCGTCGAAAAAAAAATTTGCAACTTTCGCCAAAGTAAAATGTCATTTTGGAGCTGCGGTACCCAAAGTTAAGACTGCAGGTGGAGCGTTAAATGTGCAGTGAAAAGTCTCTGAGCATGTGCGGGAAAAAAAAAAATCACTTTTTCCACATGACGGGTGTGCCCGCGCATCCACAGTGAACTTCCTGGTCTGGATCAAGAGCTTGTGAGAACACATTTGGAGCGGAGCTGGATCTGAACATTTAAATTTTAGCTGCAAAAGATGGATCCAAGGGAAGGAGAAGGAGAAGGGGAAGGTCCAAGAGATTTCCAGCAGAAGAAATTGAGCCCCTCGTAGATATCATTGAGAGGAGATGGGATGTGCTTGAAAACAAAGGAAGAATGGGACAAAAGAAACTGAAACCCTCTCTACTAGCAAAACTTTGGGACCAAATTGCAGAAGTGTTCAATGCAGTGACCATGACCCCGAGAAGCGTCATGCAGGTCAAAAAGAAATGGCAGGACCTTGGCCAAGCAGTTACTGTAAGTAATGTTTTTATTTATGCACTGTAATTACATTTGTAAATGTGACTAATATGTGTGTGTGTGGCTACCACAGCAAAAGGACCCTCTCTTAAAAAGTAATATTTTCATCTTTGCAGAGGAAGGTGTCACAGATCAACTGAGAAAGTTCAAAAACTGGAGGAGGTGCGCCAAGTAAGCTGCAACTAACAGCCGTGGAAGAAAATCGCTGATATGATTAAATCTCGCAAGAGAAGATCAACCAGCAATGTGGACGTTGGGACCAGGTTACTGAAAGAGGGTAAGCCCTGCAAATTGCACTGTCTGGGTTGGTTAAATGTTGAGGACTGCGTGGGCTAGCTACGCTTTGATTTATGAGATGTTTTCGGTCAGCTACGCTTTGGTTTATCCAATGTGCTATCACTGTGGTCTTTGAAAAGAACCGGTGCTGTGTAACCCATGTATTCATGTCAGCCAGCCTCCTCTGCCCCCTCCCCTGCTGCTAACCAAACATCTGTTCTGTTCCGTTTTGCAGATGTTGTGCATCAGGAAGAGGCAGAAGCTGAAGTAAAAGTAAAAGCAGAGTATGATCAGGAAGCCGTTTGTCCAGATATTCTTCATCAAGATCATGACGAGGATGAGCTGGAGAATGAAGGACAAGAGGAAGACCCCAATACTGAGATGGTTACATTAGAATTGGAGATGGTGAACCCCCTGAGGACGCGTAGCCCTTTGCTGAGCGATACAACCTATGCAACATTTCATGGGGTACAGTCTGAGGCTACGGGTCCCAGTGGGTTGCACCAAGCCATACCTGGGAGATGGCCGAGGAGGGTGGGAAGGAGAGCTCAACCTGAAATGCAGGATGCAGGGGACATAGGACAGATCATGGGAATGAGTGGGGAGAGCATTGAACTAACGAGATCGCTCCTGGACACCTGAGGGTAGAATTAGCGGGACTGTCAGTAGAAGTAGCAACACTGTCTTGAGGAATGGGAGCAGTGTCGGGATAGATGAGGGAGGGGATGTCAGAGATTAGGGAGGGGATGTCGGAGATTAGGGAGGGGATGTCGGAGATTAGGGAGGGGATGTCGGAGATGAGGGAGGAGCTGTCGGAGATGAGGGAGAAGATGTCGGAGATTAGGGAGGGAATGTCGGAGGCAGCTGATGCAGTGTCAGAACAGATGAGGGAGGGGATGTCGGAGATGAGGGAGGGGATGTCGGAGATTAGGGAGGGAATGTCAGAGATAGTTGCTGCAATAATTGGACACACCCAGGTTGTCATTGCCCAACAGCAATTGCCAGCATCAACTGCTGACACTCACATTCCAATCCCCAGACCAACCTCAGGTAGTGTGCCACGGGTTGATCCACAGGCTGAAGAAGAGTCCGACGATGAACCTGGGCCTTCCACAATGCTGTCTGCTAGGTCTGTCCCTGTCCAACCCCACCAACAACAAATACGCCTTCGCACAGAAAACAGAAAAAACCTTGGGTCGGGGGAGGGAGTAGAAGTCTGAGAAAATAGGCACTGGTAGGGGTAGAGGCAACAAGAGGGGCAAGAGGGGCACACAGCGCTATTGTCTTTGAATAAGGGGGAGGAGAGATGGCTGCAGCTAGAGTTTGTTTGTTGCTGCTACTTGTTGTTTTCTTCATTGAAAAGTTTAAAGTTTGATAAAAATGTTTTATTAAAGTTAAATACAACTGTACAAATGTTTAATAAACCTAATTATTTTTAACATTTAAGCAGAATCCTGCACATTATTTTTTGAATTAAATAAACATAAACTAACAGGTGCAAAGAGTCAACACTGTCGGGCCGTTTAACCTTCAGGCAACAAAGCGATCACGGATTAGCTGCTGATGCAAGTCTCTAGCTATGGCTATAGATGTACAAGGCCGCCTCCTCCGCTGTTGTCCTGTGGGTTGTGGTGGTGGCATGGGTTCATCCTCCTCCTTCCTCCTCCTCCTCGTCCTCGTTGTCAGCAGATCTCCTCCTCTTCACCTTCCCCCTCCTTCTTCCCTCAGGAGGATCTTCAATGACCAGTACCTGCCCCTCATGATGGCCAAGTTGTGCAGTATGCAGCACATGACAGTGAACTGACCGACGTGGTGAGGGGCTTATTGCAGGTAGCCTCCAGAGTGGTCCAGGCATCGGAATCACTGCTTCAGTATGCCAATTGTCCGCTCTATGATGCTCCGTGTCATTATGTGCGACATATTGTACCGATGCTCTGGTTCAATGCGGGGATTGCATAGGAGGGTTCATAAGCCAGGCGGCGAGCCCGTACCCTTTGTTCCCGAGCAACTAGCTGTGCCCTTCTGGCACCTCCTGAAACATCATAGCTATAACGCTCACACATAAAATGAAAGCATCGTGGATGCTACCTGGATATTTGGCATCCACTGCCAAATGTAATGCATATCGTCGCAGACGAGCTGAACGTTTAGGGAGTGGAACCCATTCCTGTTGCGATAAACCTCGGAGTCGTCCAAAGATGCTCTCAAGGCGATGTGGGTACAGTCGATCACACCCTGTACCTTGGGGAAACCAGCAATTCTGGAGAACCCCGCAGCCCTGTCTCGCATTACCTGCGTGGTCAGAAGGAAATTGATGAACTTGTCCCTTTTGGCATATAGTGCAACAGTTACCTATCGAACACAGCAATGTGTGGCATGTTGCGAGATGCAGCACATGTCCCCAGTTGATGCTTAAAATGAGCCAGAAGCATAGAAGGTAAGTGCTGCAGTGACCTTCACTTCCACAGGTAGGGCAGTCCTCCTGCCACTTCTTGGCTGTATGTCTGCCCTGATTAGCTGGCAGATCTTGGTGATAAACTCCTTTCTAAATCGCAGCCTGCGAATGCAGTCTGCCTCACTCAGGAATAGGTATGAGCGCCTGCCCCTGTAGATTCGATCAGGGTATGGCATCCTTCCTATCAATCCCCGAGCAATCTGGTTTCTCCAATATTGGCGTCATATTATCCGTCGCCCCTACATGGCATGCATGCAAAATGACGTTATGACATGAAGTAGTCAGAATTGCACCCATAATTATTATTGTTATAGTTGTTATTACTGTTATTGTGAGACAGTACTTACTGAAGCACACACACCTTTGCTGGGTGATGCTCGAGTAGAACAGACCACGCCCTGGTCTGTGCACATGTGCACCACTAGGCTCTGTTGCTAGGGAGACACGATGCACAGTGATTTAAGGCACTTTAATTATAGCTTTTGCCGAAATGCATAAGTTTGCTGCCATCTCTGGTGCTCACTGGGCTCGAGGCACAGGTCGGAGTGCCGGCCGGCAGGATCGCTCCCTCGGCTGGCCAGCAACACAGGAGATCGGCGCTCAGCTTGGAAAGAAGCCCGGGGGGAGAAAGTGGGAGGCGGTGGGGACAGGGGGTGGAATCCAAGCACCAAGCTCCTGTGCTTGTGTCCGGCCGAGGGAGTGATCCTGCCGCCGGCCGGCACTCCTCCTACCTGTGCCTGGAGCCCCGTGAGCAGCGATTCTGTGCTGGGGTGGAGTCGCAATTTCTAACATTCTGTGGGAAAAATTAACTTTCTGAGTTATTTTCCGAGTTCCCTCTGCAAAAATCATCATGAAATTGTGTTTTAAATTGTCTTCTTCCCTCGCTCCAAAAACTCAGAAATATACAGCGTGATTTCCTTAAGTTAACGTAGTGTTTTTCTGATCGGTACTTAAGGCCTTTAAGGCCGTCCTTTAAAAAATCGGTGTTGCTGACAATTGTTTAAATGGCCAAAAAAGGCCAAAAACTACGCAAAAATCAGTTTCCATCCAGACCTGCGACAAAAAAATCTGGAGTACAAGAATCCGGTGCTGACAGTCGCCTCCGGCGTACAAACTTTGAGGAAAGTTGCAAATTCACAATTGCTCAAAAAAAATCAGCGGACGGCAAAAAACGGCGCCCAATGGTGGCGAAAATTGAGCCCTTAGTCTCTATAAAAGTTTCAATTGAGTGATTATTAGTGTTGAATGTTCTGCTGTATTGTGCTGTGTTCTTGTACCCACGAGGAAGATAACTTCCGAAACTCAGCCAGTAGACAAAGGAATCTTTCATCCATTGGCATCTTATCATAGAATCTTGTTACTGGATTTCTAATTAAAACTGCCTTAATGTTCCAAAGTTCAGAGAACAGTCGCCATACAAACATTTCTAAATATCCCATAATAGCATTAGAGACAAATACTTAACTCAAGGATGTACCTAAACCAAACTGGCAGTCTTCCGAAACTTCTTCAGGGAGGAGAGAGTCACTTCCAACAAAGTGAATATATTGGTTGCCTTCCTTGTGAAAAGTAAGTAGACAAGTCTCGGAATTCTGAAATTCAATATTCTGGGTTAAAGTCTAATAGCAAATGACAATGGCTAAAACCTCAAGCACAGTTTCTGTGATATTGCAAACAATATAAGGCTTGAACTTACTGGTTTCAATTCCTTTGCAGAAATAAAATGAATCTTGAACTTTTCTTCAGCAGGAAGATCTATTAATATCTTTCCCATCTTCTCCAATAAGATATACAAGCCTAAAAATTACTGTTAGTGTGAAACATTACACTGATGGTGATGGAGCAATACAGGGCAGCAATTTGTATGATTCCTGCTGCTGAACACCTGTCATTAAACTGCTGTAATGCATAGACTTAGACTGTAAGGCATTGGGCTTGTTTTCCTTGTTAATTCAGGGATTACTCTTTTCTAAGGGGAACTAACAAAATTGGTAACTTCACACATGTACGTGTAAGGTGCTAATCCCGCCTGCATGAAATAGGCGGTGGAACTCAGACAGGTTCACATGTGGCAAGAATGAGAAGGCAACTGTTAAGTTCAGAATAAATCCACAAGACTGTATTGTAAGCTCAAACTGTTGTGACCTTGATCTCTTTATTCCGACTCCAGAGTGGATCACCTTTTATAGCTGCTTGCCCCAGGAGACACAGGTGACCCTTAGGTCTCCCACAGGTGTGCCCCCTAGTGGCAAGTCTTACATATTGGTGAGGTTTACATGCATACATAACATCACTCCCCCCCCACCCCCCCAAAGTCTTATGTACAAGTTATTTTCAAGTTGAGGCGATCTGGCGCTCTGCGATCCCGGGTCGATCGCCTGAGTTGAAGTCCTGGCATGGGTGAGTTGGTCAGATCGTTGCTGCACGGCCGCATGGCTAGTCTGATCATACTGACGGGCATGGTGGCTTCATCCTTGTGGTTGACGTCGAGGTCGATTGTGTTAGTGGGTCACTGAGGGCCAGGTCCTTTCACAGTGGTTCCTGGTTATCTGTAGTTCGCAGTTTGGTCTGGTCCAAATGCTTTCTGCGTTTGCCCGGTACATGGTTTCACAACAAATGCTCCATTTGCATCACAAACACTCCATTCCCCTCTTTGGCTAATACAGTGCTAGCAGCCCATCTGGGGCCCTGAACATGATCTACATCATTTATTCTGATGTCGCGTGGAGGAGCCGTGCGATCATGGTACATTCTCTGCTGATAGCATATGGAAGGCTCGGTTCTGAGTGATTCTGTCTGGTGACTCCGTAGCACCCAGGACATCCGGGTCTGTAGCCAGTCTACCGTGACACATGTGGTGCTTGGCTTTGTGATTTGGGCTGCCCGCTCCGGATTATTGTCGCTGAACCTAAGGTCTGGCTAACCCAGGATGGCCGATATGGCCTTGTGACTTTAAGTGGTGGTTGGAGGCCGCGTGGTCTCCATGGATCCTAAACCATAGTATGGAGGTCCCGGACTACTGACTTTGTGTGGGCTCCCTGCCTTTCTTTGCAGCATTGCAGGGTTGCCCCATGGGGGGCAATCTGATGGGATGAGCCTTTTGTCTTTGCGATGGATAAGCTGCAACATCCCATCTAGCAGTTCGCCGTTGGCAGGCGGTAATGTAGGAGCCTGACTGGTCCAGGTCCTAAACTGGGGGGCCGTTCCGGTTGACCCGTCACTTTCTAGCACTTCCACTACAACGAGTAAGTTTCCACCCCGGTGGTGGGCAACGGTAGCTAACTGAAGGCATTAGTGCCGTTCTCAGTGCCTGGCCCATGGCAGATCAAGTTAGAGTGCACAGACAGTGTTAAACATTCTCGAAACAAAGCATCGATAATGGTGCCTCTGCTCTCCCAAAACTGTGGGATGGGCAGCTTGTCTGACTTGAATACATATTGGGACACTCTTTTGTCCCATGAACCCAGGCTAATACCTTGATTGACTTATTGGATATATGTATAACCAGTTGGGGCTCGCCCATTACTTTGGCTTGCTGCACAACATGCCCGACCCTGGTTGGTAACACATCACTTTGTTAGATACATATACAACTGGTTGGGGTTCGCCCGCTACTTAATTATTGGAAAATTATTTGAAAAAATCCTGAAAGACAGGATAAATCTGCAATTGGATAGCCAAGGATTAATTAAGGATAGTCAGCATGGATTTGTTAAGGGAAGATCGTGTTTGACTAACCTGATTGAATTTTTTGAGGAGGTAACTAAGAGGGTCGATGAGGGTAGTGCGTACGATGTAGTATATGGACTTTAGCAAGGCTTTTGACAAGGCCCCGCATGGTAGCCTGGTCATGAAGATTAAAGCCCATGGGATACAGGGCAAAGTGGCAAGTTGGATCCAAAATTGGCTTGGAGGTAGGAAGCAAAGGGTAATGATTGATGGATGTTTTTATGACTGGAAGGATGTTTCCAATGGGGTTCCGCAGGGCTCAGTACTGGGTTCCTTGCTTTTTGTGGTATATATCAATGATTTAAATTTGAATATAGGAAATATGATTAAGAAGTTTGCAGACGACACTAAAATTGGCTGTGTGGTTGATAATGAAGAGGAACGTCATGGGCTGCAGGAGGATATCAATCTACTGGTCAGGTGGGCAGAGCAGTGGCAAATGGAATTTAATTCAGAGAAGTGTGAGGTGATGCACTTTGGGAGGGCTAATAAGGAAAGGGTATACACATTAAGCGGTAGGTGAACACATTAGATGAACAAAGGGACCTAGCAGTGCTTGGCCACAGATCCCTTAAAGTAGCAGGCCAGGTGGATAAGGTGGTTAAGAAATACGGAATGCTTGCCTTTATTGGCCGAGGCATAGAATATAAGAGCAGGGAGGTTATGCTTAAATTGTATAATACTTTGGTTAGGCCACAGCTGGAGTACTGCGTGCAGTTCTGGTTGCCATATTATAGGAAGGATGTGATTGCACTAGAGAGGGTGCAGAGGAGGTTTACTAGGATGCTTCCTGGAATGGAGAATCTTAGTTATGAGGATAGATTGGATAGGCTGGGTTTGTTCTTATTGGAACAGAGGAGGTTGAGAGAAGAGCTCATCAAGGTGTACAAAATATTAAGGGGCCTGGACATCGTAAGGGTCTATTTCCATTAGTGGAGGGAGCTATTATGAGGGGGCATAGTTTTAAGGTGGTTGGTGGAAGGTGTAGAGGGGAGTTGAGGGGGGCTTCTTTACGTAGAGGGTTGTGGGGATCTGGAACTCGCTGCCTGGAAGAGTGGTGGATGCAGAAACCCTCACCACTTTTAAGGGATGGTTGGATGGGCGCTTAAAGTGCTGTAACCTGCAGGGTTATGGATCTAGAGCTGGTAATTGGGATTAGACTAGATGACCTTTTGTTGGTCGGCACAGATACGATGGTAAATACTGCAGGGAATAGAATACGGCCTGGGTGATCTCCTGGACTAGTTTCGATCGCCTGGATGGGTTGGAGAGGAATTTTCCCAGATTTTTTCTCCCTAAATTGGCCTGGGTTTTTATCTGGTTTTTGCTTCTCCCAAGAGATCACATGGCTCCAGTTGGGGTGGATTGTAGATGTTTTCAGTATAAGGGTGTTGCAGTAGTGTGGGGCGAACTGGTTGGGCTGGGTGCTCTTTGACTTTCCGATATTGTTCATGGGTTTGCATGTAACCTTTAGGGCTGCTGATGTGGCAGAGTCAGGAAAGGATGACCGGTCCAGCGAGGATCATGCTGAACGAGCAGGAGAGGCAACTCAACCTGAGGATGAAGAGGAAGTATATGGGATACACACCTTCACCACCAAAAGCCCTCTGATAATGTTAAAAGTTGAACTTAACGGCACTCCAGTCTCCATGGAGTTAGACACGGGGGAAAGTCAATCAGTTATGAGTCAGAAGGCATTTGAGAAGCTGTGGGGCGACAAAGCACAACGACCCAAACTGATCCCAATTCAGGCAAAGCTGCGCACCTATAGCAAAGAACTGATACCAGTTATTGGTAGTGCGGACGTAAGAGTATCCCATGAGGGAGCAGTGCACGATTTACCACTGTGGATTGTTTCAGGCTTACCAATCATCACCCTCAACAAATCTCTCAAGAATACCGTGTGAAAGTTTGTGATCCGTTACTCGTCGCTAATTTGTTATGTTCAGAATAAATCCACAAGACTGTATGGTAAGCTCAAACTGTTGTGACCTTGTTCTCTTTATTCAGACTCCAGAGTGAGGAAGCAGCACGGTGGATCACCTTTTATACCTGCTTGACCCAGGGTGCACAGGTGACCCTTAGGTCTCCCACAGGTGTGCCCCCAAGTGGCAAGTCTTACATATTGGTGAGGTTTACATGCATACATAACAGCAACCGCAAAGTTTCAATTAGATTTTGCAATCAGAGTGTTCACAGCAATGTGAATTCTTTTCAATGTTCCACTGCCATTCAATTTAATGGAGGAGGATGAGCTGGAGCAAGAAAGGGGCTGTCACCTATTGCATCTACAAGCCCAGGCATGACTACCTAACCGTGTGTGAGGAGCATTCCAGAGACTAGGGTTTAACAGAAAGGCAGTTACAGAGCTGTGCTATTTGCTTGAAGGAGGCCCACAGGTTACCCTGAGCACAGAGTCTGCATTGCCAATGGACATCAAAGGTTATGCTGGTCCTCAGAGTTTATGTCTCGAGCTCCGTCCAGACTGGCACAAGCAACACCAGCAGAAGCAGCCAATTTACTGTCCAGAGATGCACCAAACAGGTGACTGACCACTGACTAGCAATAGCAGCATGATAGGAGCGGGAGATCGAGGCCCAGATAAACGGGCACAAGAGTCGGGAGCAGCACAACAAGCTCCGAGACTAAAAGTAACAAGAATCGAAATCGAAGTGTGACGTCACAGCCAAGCAGGTAAGTGATTGGCTGGTGGATTGGTGAGTATTTTTCTTTTCTTCAAAAAACCTTGGGCATTGATATAAGATAGGAACTGCAATTAAATAGATAATTGATCTTTATTATCTGAGGAAATCTGATTAATTAAATTGGCTGTTTGCTGAGTAGCGGCTGGCTGTGTTGTGCTAAGATTCTACTTGATAGTACCAAGTCTAACTAGAGGGATGGCAGAGCAGCTCAGTCCCATGGATTGCACATCCTATGGCATGTGGGAAATCTTGGATGCTTTGCACCGCAGGGACGACCATGTGTGCAGGAGGTGTCTCCAGCTGCACCAACTCGAGCTCCGTGTTTTGGAGCTTGAGCGGCGGCTGGAGTCACTGCAGTGCATCTGTGAGACTGAGAGCAACGAGAATAGCACGTTTCTAGAGGCAGTCACCCCACAGCTTAAGAGTGTGCAGGCTGATAGGGATTGGGTGACCCTTGGACAGAAGAGGAGGAATAGGCAGGTATTGCAGGAGTCACCTGAGTCCACCTCGCTCTCCAACCGGTACTCTATTCTGAGTACCGGTGGGGGCGATGGTGGCTCCGGGGAGTGCAGCCAGAGCCAAGTCCACGGCACCACGGGTAGCTCAGCTGCACAGGGGGCTGAAAGTAGAATGGAAGAACTATAGTGGTAGGGGATTCAATAGTCAGGGGAACAGACGTGACTCCAGGATGGTATGCTGCCTCCCCGGTGCCACGGTCAAGGATGTCACCGAGTGTCTGCAGGGCATTCTGGGGGGAGAGGGTGAACAGCCAGAGGTCGTGGTCCATATCGGGACCAATGACATAGGTAGAAATAGGGATGAGGTCCTGAAGGCAGTGTTTAGGGAGCTAGGAGAGAGATTAAAAAGCAGGACCTCAAAAGTAGTAATCTCTGGATTACTCCCAGTGCCACGAGCTAGTGAGTACAGAAATAGGAAGATAGAGCAGATGAATACGTGGCTGGAGAGATGGTGCAGGCGATAGGGCTTTAGTTTCCTGAGGCATCGGGACCGCTTCTGGGGGAGGTGGGACCTGAACAAGCCGGTAGGGTTGCACCTCAACAGAGCTGGGACCAATATCCTCACGGAGGGGTTTGCTCGTGCTGTTGGGGAGGGTTTAAACTAGCTTGACAGGGGGATGGGAACCTGACAATAGATTCAGCAGGGAGGGGAGTAAAGCTGGAATTAGAAAGCAAAAATAAAGAAAGTGAGTTTGAAGAAGAGAAGAAACAAGCAGGAAAAAAGAGTAAAAAAAACAAATTTAAAGGCTCTTTGTCTAAATGCACGTAGCATTCGTAACAAAATAGATGAGTTGACGGCACAAATAGATACAAATCAGTATGATCTGATAGCCATTACAGAGACGTGGTTGCAAGGTGACCAGGACTGGGAACTAAATATTCAGGGGTACTTGACAATCCAGAAGGACAGACAGAAAGGAAAAGGAGGTGGCGTAACTCTGTTGATAAAGAATGGAATCACTGCAATAGTGAGAAATGATATTGGCTCAAACGATCAGGATGTTGAAACAGTTTGGGTGGAGATAAGGAATAATAAGAGGAAAAAGTCACTGGTGGTGTTATGTATGAATAAAGAGTCTGACCACATAACTGTGAGCTCAAAGTAATGTGTGACCTTAGACTTTTATTACAGGTTTCCAGAGTGCCTCTCAAACCTGTGAGGCCTCCTTAAGTACAGGTGCTCCCAAGGGTTTGTGGGATCCCTTGGGACTCCAGGGGATGAGTTCTCTGGTGCTTAAACAAGGTATTTACAGGTTTAGAAATATAACAACACTCCCCCAAAAGTCAATACTGTAACTATTTACAAGGTGAGTCGATCTGGGGCCTTCCTTTCCCTGGTTGATCGTCTCGGTGCAAATGCTGGTTTTGGTGAGTCGTTTGTTGGGCCCTCGCTGGGCTGCTGTGCAGCTGACCTTGCTGGGCTGCCTGGTGTGGTGAATCCTGCTGGGTTGCTGCGGGTGATGGGTTCTGCTTCGTGGTCAACCGCTGTTTCGGTTGCCACTGTTGTGTGTGTTGGGGGGGTTTAAAAAGGTAGGGTCTAATGTGGGTTGCTCTGGATAGTCCGTGAATCTGAGTTTGGTTTGGTCCAAGTGTTCCTGTGGATGAGTCCATTTGAAAGTTTGACCCGAAACACCCTACTCCCCTCTTTGGCCACGACAGTGCCGGGAAGCCACTTGGGACCTTGTCCATAGTTCAACACAAATACAGGATCATTAATTTCAATTTTGCGTGACACATTTGCGCTATCATGACATGTACTTTGTTGAAGCCGCCAGCTCTCTACCTGTTCGTGTAGATCAGGGTGGATTAATGAGAGCTTTGTCTTAAGTGCCCTTTTCATGAGCAATTCAGCGGGTGGAATCCCAGTGAGCGAGTGGGGTCTCGTGCGGTAACTAAGCAGGACTCGGGATAGGCGAGTCTGCAGTGAGCCTTCAGTTACCCTCTTCAAGCTCTGCTTGATTATTTGCACTGTTCTCTCTGCCTGACCATTGGATGCTGGTTTGAATGGGGCAGATGTAACATGTTTGATCCCATTGCGGGTCATGAACTCTTTGAACTCGGCACTGGTGAAACACGGCCCGTTGTCGCTCATAAGGACATCAGGCAGGCCGTGCATGGCAAACATGGCCTGCAGGCTTTCAGTGATGGCAGCAGACGTGCTTGCTGACATTATCTCACATTCAACCCATTTGGTGTATGCATCTACGACCACTAGGAACATTTTACCCAAGAACGGGCCTGCATAGTTGACATGGACCCTAGACCACGGTTTGGAGGGCAATGGCAGCCTACTGAGAGCATCGGCACAGTTTTCTGTGCCTGGTCTGTGGCGGATGGCATAGTTGCATGCGGACAACGTGAGCGCCATCTCTGGATGCAGGCTGATGCATTTGTATTTATCCCCTTACATTCAGAAAAGAGGGATATCAATGGTTTATGGTCAGTTTCTAATTCAAATTTGAGCCCAAACAGATATTGATGCATTTTCTTTACCCCATAAACACACGCTAACACTTCTTTTTCAATCATGCTGTCGGCTCTCTCAGCCTTGGACAGACTTCTGGATGCATAAGCAATGGGTTGCAATTTCCCAGATTCATTCGCTTGTTGCAATACACATCCACGTATCACATGCTAGTACCAAACGCGTACATGGATCATACAACACAAGCAATTTGTTTGAGCCCATAAACTTAGTGGCGCCTTCCTGGGTGCATTGCTTAACTGTGAACATGTGTTACATTTGTGCACACAGGACTCTAAGTCCGCATCGATACCGGGCCACCACACGTGGGATCTGGCTATCGCTTTCATCATTACATGGGTGGGTACTGTGGAGATCACTAATGAAAGTGTCCCTGATCTTTCATCTCTGTGCCGCTGGTACGACTTAATCTCTTCCTGCATTTCTGATGGGACACTTGACCAGCTTCCGTGGACCACACAGTTTTTTTACTAAGGACAGTAAGGGGTCCTGGCTCGTCCAGGTTCTAATCTGTCGGGCAGTAACGGGTGATTGCTCACTCTCGAATGCTTCCATTATCATGACTAAATTTCCACCTCCATGGTGGCAATGGCAGCCTACTGAGAGCATCGGCACAGTTTTCTGTGCCTGGCCTGTGGCGGATGGCATAGTTGTATGCGGACAACGTGAGCGCCATCTCTGGATGCAGGCTGATGCATTTGTATTTATCCCCTTACATTCAAAAAAGAGGGATATCAATGGTTTATGGTCAGTTTCTAATTCAAATTTGAGCCCAAACAGATATTGATGCATTTTCTTTACCCCATAAACACACGCTAACACTTCTTTTTCAATCATGCTGTCGGCTCTCTCAGCCTTGGACAGACTTCTGGATGCATAAGCAATGGGTTGCAATTTCCCAGATTCATTCGCTTGTTGCAATACACATCCGACGTATCACATGCTAGTACCAAACGCGTACATGGATCATACAACACAAGCAATTTGTTTGAGCATGAGTTTTCTAGCTTTTAGAAAGGCATTTTCTTCGCTTTTGCCCCAAACCCATTCATCTCCTTTACGCAGTAAGGCATGCCGTGGTTCTAACAGTGTGCTGAGACCCAGATAGAAGTTATCAAAATAGTTCAGGAGTCCTAGAAACGACCACAGCTCTGTCACGTTCTGTGGCCTTGGTGCATTCTCGATTGCCTCCGTCTTCGAAGCGGTGGGCCTGATGCCGTTCGCCGCGATTCTTCTCCCCAGGAACTCCACTTCATGCACTTCGAACGTTTTAACCTGAGCCCCACGCAGTTAAGCCGACTAAGAACCTCCTCAAGGTTCTGCAGATGCTCGACTGTGTCCCGACCTATAACCAAGATGTCGTCCTGGAAGACCACGGTGTGTGGGACTGACTTCAGTAAGCTTTCCATGTTTCTCTGGAAAATCGCCGCGGCAGATCGAATCCCAAACGGGCATCTGTTGTAAATGAAGAGACCTCTGTGCATGTTGATGCAGATGAGGTTCTTCGATGATTCCTCCAGCTCCTGCATCATGTAAGCTGAGGTCAAGTCCAGCTTTGTGAACATCTTTCCTCCCGCCATCGTCGCAAAAAGGTCATCTGCTTTTGGTAGTGGGTATTGATCCTGCAGGGAGAAACGATTGATAGTTACTTTGTAATCACCACAGATTCTGATGGTGCCGTCTCACTTGAGGACTGGAACAATCGGATTGGCCCACTCGTTGAATTCAATCGACGAAATGATGCCCTCTCATTGCAGCCGGTCCAGCTCGATCTTCACCCTCTCTCTCATCATGTACTGTACCGCTCTTACCTTGTGATGGATGGCTCGCGCCCCCGGAATTACGTGGATCTGCACTTTTGCCCCTTGGAACTTCCTGATGCCTGGTTCGAACAGCAAGGGGAACATGTTTAAGAACTGGGCACACGAAGTGTCGTCGACGGACGAGAGCGCTCGGACGTCGTCCCAGTTCCAGCGTATCTTCCCCAGCCAGTTCCTGCTGAGCAGCGTGGGGCCATCGCCTGATACCACCCAGAGTGATAGCTGGTGCACTGCTCCATCGTAGGAGACCTTTATGGTAGCACTGCCGATTAGGGTAATCATTTCCTTTGTGTACGTTCTCAGTTTAGTGCGAATGGGAGTCAGGGCTGGCCTTGAGGTCTTGCTGCACCACAATTTATCGAAAGTCTTTTTGCTCATAATGGACTGGCAGTGCTACCATAAAGCAAAAACAAATTGACACCACCTTTGAAAGGTTTTAGCTCCCAACGTACATAAACCTGACTATTCAAAGAGGGTGCAATTAGTGTACTGCACATGCCTCGTGTGCAGCCAACAATATGCACAGGGTCCTCCAATAATTAGCATTCTTAAGCATATTTGACTGCACACAGTGGCAAAGTCCTGAGCAAGCAGGAAGCATACAAGAAGAAAAGACGTGCATTTAGATAGCACCTTTCATGTTCTCATGACATCCTGAAGCACTTCACAGGTAACAAATCACTTTTCTGAAGTGTAGTTACTGTTGTTTTTGTAGACACACAGAGCAGCCAGCAATTACCACGTTATGGTCACTTGACTCCCAATTAGAAGGGGGTGAAAGGAAGTCATTCCAATTCACCTTCCTCAATCATATGCTCTCAGAATACCCACTTAGATGGAGCAGTGCTAAGCAGTGAGCTGTACCAACTCAATGGAGAACAAAGATGGCACAAACCCACTTGTCTTAGTTGACCCTAACTTCGAGCATTAATAATTACCATGCAGTAATCCACAACTCATTGCCCTTCCCTCATAGCTTGCAAAGGATGCACACTTGTCCAGCAACATGGTTTGCAGGAAACCAAGATAAAGTTGGGAGGTTGAATAATACGTACTTTTTGTACATAATTAGGTTAATTGTTCAAAGTTAACCTTGAAATCAAACTGCATCTCTTCACCTGAAAAGATAGGCTTTTGCAAGAACCGGGTGATGCAGTGGGTGAGTTGCTAGCCTTTCATCTCTGTACCTAGATTCTAATCCAGGCAGGGTGATGCAGTGAAAGTCTCCTCTGTCTGCTGGGTGTAAGCTTCCTATGTGAAATGAGTTTGGACAATCTCAATCAGGCTACAGCGCAAAACTGTCCCAAAATAGCCATCTTCCTCAGATGGATGACTGGTGTGGAAAATGGGGAACAAATATCACAGTCAGAAGTGCTCTTTTGAGATTGGGGTCTTGAAGTGGAGGGCGCTTTGCTTTGCACATTATAGCTGTGCTGTGTCTGACACTGGAGAGCTCAATAGTGACGCTGGGTTCCTCAGTCCCATTCTCTAGCACTGACATCCCTTACCTTATTGAGAAAAAAAAATTAAAATGAAGAAAAAAACAGAAAAAAATCTGCTTTTAAAATCTGAAAATTCTCAATCCCATTTTTAGCACAACAACAATCAACTAATGAGATTATTCTTCATTTAAAATTACAGTTGCTGAGCCAACAAAATGTGGGGAGAATTTTCAGGACCAATTGCCGGCAGAAACAGGGGGTGGCAGCACCCCGAAAAAGGCGGGTAATGTCCTACGCCCCCTTCTCGCCATCGCCTTGGCTGCAACAAAGTTCTCCCGGGCCTACTGCTGCTGGAAGCCCGGAACGTCCACCCTCACTCAGCTGCCAAGCCCATTTAAAAAGTGAATCGGGTCATATGATGTACATAGGACCCCGGTTACCATTCTGGGCTGAGCAGGCATCATGCTACTCTCCGACCCGACTAACATCAGCTGGCGGCCCAGCCCAAGGGGATCCCAAAGGTAAATAGCTCTTCCTTCTTGTGAGGCCGGGAAGAGCAGGAGGGCTCCTCCTGGTTCCACAGACACATGCTGGGCCGCTGTGCTCTGGCTCACCCCCTCCTCTGCAGCTAGGGTTGCTAACTCTGGTTGGACATATTCCTGGAGGTGTCGTCACATGACCTCCTGCCTGCAACCACCCTGCCCCCACACTCCTACCATTGGCCGACTGACACATCCATATTTGCGGCACACCGCCTTCCCACGCCAATCGGAAAGCAAACAGACTCTTTGTTATCCGATTGGATGATTCTTGACTGTAGGCCAAACAGCCTTTTTTTTTAATCTCATCTCAATTATTTTTATAACTAATTACCCAAGCGTTCACAGAATTTTTTTTGAAATAGACTGTTTACTAACACCCCGATGATTTTTCTCTTGGATGTTGCTCACAGCAGTGTGCCGGAGATTAGTCTTTGATTCCTAGAGAATTCAGGGCAAATCCTGGAAGGTTGGCAACCCTACCCTTAGATGGGGACACCATTCCCCAGGAACCTGCCTTCCTGCAGCCCTGAGGCAGGCCGTGTCGTCTGGTATTGCGACGGTCCGGATCTGACGGTTGACCCGATGCAGATGAGGTCCGGTAGTTGGAATAGGGACTGGACCTCTCAGTGGGACTACCAGATGGCCAGCCGGCACTTTCCGCCCTATATTGGCATCGCGGAGCCAACGGGCATATTCCACCAACCAGATTCCGCTCCGGGGGGTAAAACCACCCCTGCGTTTCTGGGTTTGGGCCTTTGCTGTCAGTCACAAAGAAAATGACATCACACAAGCGCTCTCCCTCAGAGAAAGTACAATGACCTATGCTGTTTGCATCCATTTTCTTTATGATTTAGTGAGCTATGTTAATTCTCGCATGACAACCAGTAATATCCAAATTGACATTGCAGTGATTTTTCTTTTTCATTTTAAACTTTTCCACGTATTTTCATTAAAAAAATAAAACCGCATTTTCGTGTGTTGAGTTACAAAAAAACATTGTCGAGCTCATGCCCTTAAATATATTGCTGTCAATTAAGGAGCATTAGGAGAAGACATGACTCATAGGTATTACTGTCTGCCTGTCCCAGCAGCTAACACCGTCTGTTTATTTATCTCTGCTGACGGAAGACTTAGCCTTTCTTTGAACTGTCAGTACATGTGCCACTGCAGAGAGCCCTCTCGGACTCCACTCATGTGCTGTTTTATTCAGCTGATCAGCTTTCTGCTCCATCCATTTAGTATCGCCATCTTTCAGCCCGTAACCAAGCTGTCCAATAATTTAACAATTCACTTTTGAGTACTTCAGTGCTTTCAATAGCTGGACTTTTTTTCCCTCTCAGACTGGAGAATTGCTCTTTCACTGATCCATTCCGTCTTGATTAATCTTTTTTGAATTCACTTGTCTGCTTCAATGCCTTCCCACTACCATCTGCAAAACTATTTCACCTCGCCAAACCGAACTCAACATAACCATCAGGGGCAAACGTTTCCTCTCCCTCCTGGGCACTCTGCGGACCTCTGCTCTGAACGTTGACTTCAGCCTTGTCAGATTCTCCCATTTATATCCCACTGCATTCCTTGCCTTTCTGGGTTGACACATCTTGAATTTGTGCAATAGTGTAAAAATGGGTGATAGCGAATCGCCAGCCTGCATTTTCATGTCTCATGGTTTTTATTTCCACAACGGAGGCCGGCGTTAGTTGCTTTGAATTTGCAAATTAGGGCCCTAACGCCTGTTTTAGCCACTCCTCGAAATTCATCGTAAACTGGGACGCGCATGCGTGTGGATTTAAACTTACCTAAGCAGCTGGTTCCGAGGCCTCAATCACGCCCGGAAACCTGAGTGGCTGCTCCGATCAGGGCAGACAAATTTCTCAGAGGGGACCTAAAGTAGGCGATCGGCCTCTCATTAGCGTATGCTTGAAAACTATCTGAGGTCAATTTGACATTGGAGGTTTCGAAGGTGGCCCTGCACAATTGGTCATTTATGGCCCCGTCTTTTCCATCCGGAAACCAGGTGCAATGATGACCAATTTCTACCCCTATTTTTTTACGGAAGAAAATTCCAGTCTCCATCTTCTCTTATTATTGCTATCAGTTTTAAGCTGCTCCAGACATGTTAGTCAACTTTGCAGTTTACCAGCTCCCGGTTTTATACACTATGCTTTTGTAATATTACCTTTTGTTCATTTTCTACCGCACTCTTCTTTCTCCTCAGTGGAGCACTCCTGAGAGGACATAACAGATGACTGCTGACAGCCCAATGGCACTACTAGGTGGTACGTCTCAACTAATCTATGTGACATAAAGTTGGATTCTATTGATTTTAACGACAGTCATGACTCGCTAATCTAACCACAATATGCTGTAAAAAAAAAAGCACCGATTAAACAGGTACCAAACATATCAATTTAACGTCATTGTTGAACAAAAGAATTTTAATACCAAGAAGAAGGGAATTGAATCTGATAAAACTGTCCTTTTCTGATCAAGCTCAACTCCAGCTTCTCACCACGGTCCTTTTTTCAACAGGAGTTGCACAAAGGTTCTATGGTGTTAAGTACATATGTGGAAAGTGGGCTCCAATCAAGCAAGACTCCAGATTAGGAGTGATTTACAACATTTGCCCTTACATCTCATACTCTTTTCTCTCTCCAGAAATAAATCCAATAGTTTCTTGGACCCATTTATACCGTTAATTACTGGATCTACTTAGATCAGAAGGATCGAAGTATCATTATATTAGGGCCAAACAGTCCTTGTACTAGCATCTGTGTGACCCGCCTGCATAGCCATATAGTCATCAAGCGCTGTCAGACACAAACATCAGAGAAAAGCAAAGCAAAGTATAACATGATCACAAGGTTATACTTAAAATCAGGGGCTCAGAACATGCACTCAGATCGAATCTTTAACAATAACAATGCATAATGTTCATTCATATGTGTATAAATATTGACAGTGACTGCTGTATTATAAATATAAAGATATATGTTTTGCATCGAGCACATGTTTGTGTTTGTCTCATTTGCACCATTGCTTTTTCATTAATAAGAGAACGTAACAGGGGGAAAATTGCAGTCGGAGGTTTCCTTCGGACGAATTTTTTTACAGAAAATGCCTGGTGGTCACGGAGGCGCCTTCGATTGCGGTCAGAGGCCTTCATTCGATGCGCAGCGTACGGGGAGATGACTTCCCTGTACTTACGGAAATGCTGGAGTCACATGGGCCTGGACCACCAATCACTAGATAGTAATCTCATTGATAATAATGGGAACTCCGAGTTCCCATTACTATCAATGAGAAAACCCTCCAAAAACAAGAAACACAACATAATCAATTTTTAAAAACCTCACATATTTAAAATTAATTGAAATTAAATGTAATTAAATGTTTTAGAAAAAATATAAATTTTTTGGAATTTTTTTAATGGGTTTTAATAAGGTTAAAAATAAACTTACCTAAATGGACAAGGTTTGTAACATAAAAATGAATGATTACATGGCAAAGCTGAAAAAGTAATTTTATTTTGGTGCTAAACGAGTCGTACAAAATTTACCGCCCAATCGGAAAATACGGCAGTGGTTTTGCGCCAGTGCTAAAAATTATCGCCAGTCCATTTTTTTTGCCGGTTTTATGATGCAAATAGCGTGGAATGCTGCACTATGGCGGGGGACATTCGCCGATATCACTATTTTTATCGCCAGCCTAAAAACAGGTCTGAAAAAATCAAGTCTTACCAGGTCGGACCCACGACACTCTCGGCGCTAACGGCACCATCTTGAAAAATGGAGCAAAAGTTCATTGCATAAAAGGATATGGAGGGAAGGCTGTATTTTACATAGTGAGCTTTATGTTAGTTCATAGTTTGTTTTTAAGGACATTTAAGGACATTTAAAAGAATGGAGGCTATAATATCTCTGCCATTATTCCTGGTGGCTTTATCTATGCAGCATCGAGCTAGAAGAAGGCTCATTCAAGATCATTTTGAGCATATTGGAGAGCTCGCAAACATATGGGGAGGAGGCATTACCCACCATGGGTTTACAGGGAACAACGCTCATACCTGCGGCTCTCTGAGGCACAGTGTGTTAGAAGGCTGCACTTCCAAAAAAGGTGGTCACAGAGATATGCCAGCTGATAAAGGCAGACCTACAGACTACTCGTAGCATCAGAACTGCACTGCCCGCTGAGGTGAAGCTGATTGTGGCACTTGCCTTCTATGCCTCCAGCTCCTTTCAGGCACCAGCAGGGGACACATGATCCATCTCGCAGCAAGCTACACATTGCTGCATTCACCAGATGACTACTGCACTGCATGCAGGATGGACTTTATAAAGTTCCCAATGACCAAGGAGGCACAGAATAGAAACATAGAAACATAGAAACATAGAAAATAGGTGCAGGAGTAGGCCATTCGGCCCTTCAAGCCTGCACCGCCATTCAAAAAGATCATGGCTGATCATTCCCTCAGTACCCCTTTCCTGCTTTCTCTCCATACCCCTTGATCCCTTTAGCCATAAGGACCATATCTAACTCCCTCTTGAATATATCCAATGAACTGGCATCAACAACTCTCTGCGGCAGCGAATTCCACAGTTTAACAACTCTCTGAGTGAAGAAGTTTCTCCTCATCTCAGTCCTAAATGGCCTACCCCTTATCCTAAGACTATGTCCCCTGGTTTTGGACTTCCCCAACATTGGGAACATTCTTCCCGCACCTAACCTGTCCAGTCCCATCAGAATCTTATATGTTTCTATGAGATCCCCTCTCATCCTTCTAAACTCCAGTGAATAAAGGCCCAGTTGATCCAGTCTCTCCTCATATGACAGTCCAGCCATCCCTGGAATCAGTCTGGTGAACCTTCGCTGCACTCCCTCAATAGCAAGAACGTCCTTCCTCAGATTAGGAGACCAAAACTGAACACAATATTCCAGGTGAGGCCTCACTAAGGCCCTGTACAACTGCAGTAAGACCTCACTGCTCCTATACTCAAATCCCCTAGCTATGAAGGCCGACATACCATTTGCCTTCTTCACTACCTGCTGTACCTGCATGCCAACTTTAAATGACTGATGAACCATGACACCTAGGTCTCGTTGCACCTCCCCTTTTCCAAATCTGCCGCCATTCAGATAATATTATGCTTTCGTGGTTTTGCCCCCAAAATGGATAACCTCACATTTATCCACATTATACTGCATCTGCCATGCATTTGCCCACTCACCTAACCTGTCCAAGTCACCCTGCAGCACCTTGGCGTCCTCCTCACAGCTCACACCACCACCTAGTTTAGTGTCATCTGCAAATTTGGAGATATTGCACTCAATTCCTTCATCTAAATCATTAATATATATTGTAAAGAGCTGGGGTCCACTAGTCACTGCCTGCCATTCTGAAAAGGACCCGTTTATTCTGACTCTCTGCTTCCTGTCTGCCAACCAGTTCTCTATCCACATCAGTACATTACCCCGAATACTATACGCTATGTTTTTGCACACCAATCTCTTGTGCGGGACCTTATCAAAAGCCTTTTGAAAGTCCAAATACACCACATCCACTGGTTCTCCCTTGTCCACTCTGCTAGTTACATCCCCCAAAAATTCCAGAAGATTCGTCAAGCATGATTTCCCTTTCATAAATCCATGCTGACTTGGACCAATCCGATCACTGCTTTACAAATGTGCTGCTATTTCGTCCTTAATGATTGATTCCAACATTTTCCCCACTACTGATGTCAGGCTAACCAGTCTATAATTACCCGTTTTCTCTCTCCCTCCTTTTTTAAAAAGTGGTGTTACATTCGCTACCCTCTAGTCCATAGGAACTGATCCAGAGTCAATAGATTGTTGGAAAATGTCCACCAATGCATCCACTATTTCTAGGGCCACTTCCTTAAGCACTCTGGGATGCAGACTATCAGGCCCCGGGGATTTATCGGCCTTCAATCCCATCAATTTCCCTAACACAATTTCCCGCCTAACAATGATATCCTTCAGTTCCTCCTTCTCACTAGATCCATTGACCCCTAGTACATTCGGAAAGTTATTTGTGTCTTCCTTCGTGAAGACAGGACCGAAGTATTTGTTCAATTGGTCTGCCATTTCTTTGTTCCCCATTATAAATTCACCTGAATCCGACTGCAAGGAAGACGTTTGTCTTCACTAATCTTTTTCTCTTCACATATTTTTGAAGCTTTTGCAGTTAGTTTTTATGTTCCCTGCAAGCTTCCTCTCGTACTCTATTTTCCCCCTCTTAATTAAACCCGTTGTCCTCCTCTGTTGAATTCTAAATTTCTCCCAGTCCTCAGGTTTGTTGATTTTTTCAGCCAATTTATATGCCTCTTCCTTGGTTTTAACACTATCCTTAATTTCCCTTGTTAGCCACGGTTGAGCCACCTTCCCCATTTTATTTTTACTCCAGATAGGGATGAACAATTGCTGAAGTTCATCCATGTCATCTTTAAATATTTGCCATTGCTTATCCGGCGTCAACCCTTTAAGTTTCCTTTGCCAGTCTATTCTCGCCAATTCACGCCTTGTACCATCAAAGTTACCTTTCCTTAAGTTCAGGACCCTAGTTTCTGAATTAACTGTGTCACTCTCCATCTTAATACAGAATTCAACCATATTATGGTCACTCTTCCCCAAGGGGCCTCGCACAACAAGATTGCTAATTAGTCCCTTCTCATTACACATCATCCAGTCTAGGATGGCCAGCTCTCTAGTTGGTTCCTCGACATATTGGTCTAGAAAACCATCCCTAATACACTCTAGGAAATCCTCTACCACCGCATTGCTACCAGTTTGGTTAGCCCAATCGAAATGTAGATTTAAGTCGCCCATGATAACTGCTGTACCTTTATTGCACACATCCCTTATTTCTTATTTGATGCTGTTCCCAACCTCACTACTACTGTTTGGTGGTCTGTACACAACTCCCACTAGCGTTTTCTGCCCTTTGGTATTCCGCAGCTCCCCCCATACCGATTCTACATCATCCAGGCTAATGTCCCTCCTTGCTGTTGCATTAATTTCCTCTTTAACCAGCAACGCCACCCCACCTCCTTTTCCTCTCTGCCTACCCTTCCTAAATGTTGAATACCCCTGGTTGTTGAGTTCCCAGCCTTGGTCACCCTGGAGCCATGTCTCCGTGATGTCAATTACATCATATCCATTAACTGCTGTCTGCGCAGTTATTTCGTCCACCTTATTCCAAATACTCCTCGCATTGACGCACAGAGTCTTCAGGCTTGTCTTTTTAACACACTTTGCCCCTTTAGAATTTTGCTGTAATGTGGCCATTTTTGTTTTTTGCCTTGGGTTTCTCTGCCCTCCACTTTTACTATCCTCCTTTCTATCTTTTGCTTCTGCCTCCATTTTATTTCCTTCTGTCTCTCTGCATAGGTTCCCATCCCCCTGCCATGTTAGTTTAACTCCTCCCCAGGAGAGGGTGTAGGTTTTGCACAAATTTGTGATATCACCAAGGTTCAGTCTGCCATTGATTGTACGCTCATCGCCCTGCGAGCACCTTTGGAGGATTCAGAGGTTTACCAAAACTGAAAGGGATTCCTCTCCCTGAACGTACAGATCGTCTGCAACCATACTCAGTGCATCATGGCAGTAAATGCACAATTTCCAGGGAGCATCCATGATGCTATCATCTTGCGTGAGAACACTGGCTCATATTTGTTCGAGCGTCTGCCACAAGCCCAGAGCTGGATGCTGGGGGACAAAGGTCACGGCCTCAACACCTGGCTCATGACCCCCCTCCGGAACCCTCAGACACAAGCCGAGCATCGCTATAATGACAGCCATTTGGCCACACGCAACATCGTCGAAAAGACAGTTGGAGTGCTCAAGCAGCGCTTCCGATGCCTGGACCAATCAGGAGGCTTCCTGCAATACCTCAGCAGGTCTCATGACTTCATTGTGGTATGCTGCATGCTACACAACTGAGCCATCGTGAGGGGACAGGATTTGCCACTGAGGACTGCAGAACCACCTCAGGAGCAAGGGGAGGTGGGGTGCGGGAGGAGGAAGAGGAGGAGGACCATGAGGAAGACAAGGAAAAAAATGAGGAGCCTGGCAATGAACCCATCCCACCACTACCACAGTGAGGCTTTGTGGAGCTTTCGCCACTGCAAAAGCCTTACATCAGCAGCTCATAATTTATCGCTTTGCTTGAACAGTGAACGGCACGTTTCACCGTTGCCTATTCACTCTATCCCACATGTTGACTATTCCCCCTCTTATTCTGCAAATTAGATAATATACAGGAATAGTTAAGGTGAACAAAATAATTAATTTAGCATACAGTAACTTGAATAAGGTTTTAGAAATATTGTAAACGTAATTTGGAAACTGGAATAAAATGGATTAAACATTTTTGTGAACTTTTAATAACTTAACGGAATTGGGAAACTTTGAAAACTTTTGGCCTTCATAGCTAGCATATTTGAGTATAGGAGCAGGGAGGTCTTATTGAGGCCTCACCTGGAATATTGTGTTCAGTTTTGGTCTCCTAATCAGAGGAAGGACGTTCTTGCTATTGAGGGAGTGCAGCGAAGGTTCACCAGACTGATTCCCGGGATGGCAGGATTGATATATGAGGAGAGACTGGATCGACTGGGCCTGTATTCACTGGAGTTTAGAAGAATGAGAGGGGATCTGATAGAAACATATAAGATTCTGACGGGACTGGACAGGTTAGATGAAGGAAGAATGTTCCCGATGCTGTGGAAGTCCAGAACCAGGGGTTACAGTCTAAGGATAAGGGGTTAGCCATTTAGGACTGAGATGAGGAGAAACTTCTTCACTCAGAGAGTTGTTAACCTGTGGAATTCTCTACCGCAGAGAATTGTTGATGCCAGTTTGTTAGATATATTCAAGAGGGAGTTAGATATGGCCCTAACAGCTAAAGGGATCAAGGGATATGGAGAGAAAGCAGGAAAGTGGTACTGAGGTGAATGATCAGCCATGATCTTATTGAATGATGGTGCAGGCTCAAGGGCCGAATGACCTACTCCTGCATCTATTTTCTATGTTTCTATGTTTATAAAATAGCAACAACAACAAAACAACAGCAAAACAACAAAACAACAAAAGAACAAGCCCTGCACTGAACATCCTTCACCTGTCCCCTCCCTTGCACCATGACTGTACCCAAGGTGGTACCAAGACGTCGTCCAATAACGTGGCCAGTGTCTTCCTCTAAAAGGGGGATAGACAATGACATGTGTGGATCCCCTGGAGAAGCTCGGGGTATGGAAGGCCCGGCTTCTGAATGGCGAGCCTCTTGTTTGGCCTCGCTACTCACAGGTGACGTGGGTCTGGTTACTGTGACACTGGAGACTGCAATGCCAAATGCCGAGATCATCAATTGGGCGTGGTCATTGACAGCCGCGACAATCTGAGACATGTCCTCCCTCGTGTCTGCCGATAGTGCCGCCGCAATGCTTGCAGAAAAAGCAACCAAGACCTCCAGGAGCTGTCGGCTGAGCTGGATGCTCTCCCTGGATAGTCCCACCATGTCCAGGTGTACGTCTGCTTGTCTGTCAGCAGACCAACTTTGTCGACTCACCCGCTGGAGAGACAGCATGCGGGATTCAACCCAGGGAGTGCGTGACTGCACGCCATTTGGACCCGGAGCATCGGATTGGGGAAAGCCCGAGAATGCGTCTTTCTGCTCAGCTACTGGCTGCCGCAGCTAAAAGAAATGTTGATTCCATCGCCGCCCTCCCCCGCCCCACCCCGGAATAGCTTCCTGAGTTTCCTCGTCCCATGGACGTTCCTCGTCCTCAGTGCCTTCGTGGTGCCCCTCCTGCACCCCCACACGATGGGCTGAGAGGAAGGCTTCCATTGGCAGATTTGGTGCCTCCTCATCTGGAAACAGAAAACAACTGACGAGTGGTTAGCAGCAGGGGAGGGGACAGGGTGATATGAGGAAGGTCACATAACACAGGTTCATTTGAAGGACCGGCATTATATGTGTTGTGTATGGAGGAAGAGTCAGACTGAACACTGTCAGCTCAAAGTAAAGTGTGACTTTAGTCTTTTATTTCAGGGCTCCAGAGTGCCATTCCAACCTGTGAAGCCTCCTTAAATATCTGTGCTCCCAAGGGATTATGGGATCCCTTGGGAATCTAGGGGATGAGCCCCCTGGTGGCTGTACAGAGTAAATACAAGTATACATATATAACAACACAACCCAAAGTCAATAGTGTAACTATTTACAATGTGAGTCAATCTGGGGCCCTTCTTGCCTTGGTTGATCGTCTTCGTGTGAAAGCTGGTGTTGTTGAATCATTTGTTGGGCCCTCGCTGAGCTGTTGTACAGCTGGCATTGCTGGGCTGCCTGGTGCGTTGGGCCCTGCTGGGCTGCTGTGGATGATGGGTTCTGCTTCGTGGTCAACCGTGGTGGCGGTTGCCACTGGTGTGTATATTGGGGGATCAAAAAGGTAGGGACCAAGGTGGGTTGCTCAGGATAGTCCGTGAATCTGAGTTTCATTTGGTCCAATTGTTTCCGGTAATGAGTCCATTTGAAAGTTTGACCCAAAACACCCTGCTCCCCTCTTTGGCCACGATAGTGCCGGGAAGCCACTTGGGACCTTGTCCATAATTTAATACAAATATAGGATCATCGATTTCAATCTCGCGTGACACATTTGAGCTGTCATGGTATGCACTTTGTTGAAGCCGCCTGCTCTCTATCTGTTCATGTAGATCAGGGTGAATTAACGAGACCCTTGTCTTAAGTGCTCTTTTCATGAGCAGTTCAGCAGGTGCAATCCCAGTGTGTGAGTGGGGTCTCTTGCGGTAACTAAGCAGGACTCGGGATAGGCGAGTCTGCAGTGAGCCTTCAGATTCTTCAAGTCTTGCTTGGTGGTTTGCACTGCTCTCTCTGCCTGACCATTTGACGCTGGTTGCAACGGGGCAGATGTGACATGTTTGATCCCATTACGGGTCATGAATTCTTTGAACTCAGCACTGGTAAAACATAGCCCGTTGTCGCTCTCCAGGACATCGGGTAGACCGTGTGTGGCAAACATGGCCCGCAGACTTTCATAGTGGCAGCGGATGTGCTAGCCGATATTATCTCACATTCAATCCGCTTGGAGTACGCGTCTACAACCACAAGGAACATTTTACCCAAGAACGGGCCTGCATAGTCGACGTGTACCCTAGGCCACGGTTTGGAGGGCCAAGACCATAAACTTAGCGGTGCCTCCCTGGGTGCAGTGCTTAACTGACGAGCATGTATTACAGCTGTGAACGCAGGACTCTAAGTCCGCATCGATACCGGACCACCACACGTGGGATCTGGCTATCGCTTTCATCATTACGATGCCTGGGTGGGTACTGTGGAGGTCATTGATGAAGGTGTCTCTGTCCTTCTTGGGGACCACTATTCGATTGCCCCACAGAAGGCAGTCTGCCTGTATAGACATTTCATTTTTGCGCCGCTGGAACGACTTTATCTCTTCCTGCATTTCCACTGGGACACTGGACCAGCTCCTATGAAGCACACAGCTCTTGACTAGAGATAATAAGAGGTCCTGGCTTATCCAGGCTTTGATCTGCCGGGCAGTGACGGGTGATTGCGCACTCTCAAATGCTTCCATAACCATAGCTAGATCTGCGGGTTGCACCATCTCCATCCGTGTGGTGGGCAATGGCAGCCTACTGAGAGCATCGGTGCAGTTTTCTGTGGCTGGCCTGTGGCAGATGGTGTAGTTGTATGCGGACAACGTAAGCGCCCATCTCTGGATGCGGGCCGATGCGTTGGTATTTATCCCTTTGCTCTCGGAGAACAGGGATATTAGTGGCTTATGGTCAGTTTCCAATTCGAATTTTAGCCCATCACGTATTGATGCATTTTCTTTACCCCATAGACACACGCTAATGCTTCTTTCTCAATCATGCTCGAGGCTCTCTCAGCGTTAGCCAGACTCCTGGATGCATAAGCAACTGGTTGCTGTTTCCCAAAATCATTAGCTTGTTGCAATACATACCCGACGCCATATGATGACGCATCACATGCTAGTACCAAACACTTACATGGATCATACAACACAAGCAATTTGTTTGAGCATAACAATTTTCTAGCTTTTACAAAAGCATTTTCTTGCATTTTGCCCCAAACCCATTCGTCCTCTTTTCACAGTAAGACATGCAGTGGTTCTAACAGTGTGCTCAGACCCGGTAAGAAGTTACCAAAGTAGTTCAGGAGTCCCAGAAACGACCGCAGCTCCGTCACGTTCTGCGGCCTCGGTACGTTCTCGATTGCCTCCATCTTCGCATTGGTGGGCCTGATGCTGTCCACTGTAATCCTCCTTCCTAGGAACTCCACTTCAGGTGCCAGGAAAACGCACTTCGAGCATTTTAACCTGAGCCCCACGCGGTTGAGCCGACTAAGAACCTCCTCCAGGTTCTGCAGATGCTCGAGTGTGTTCCGACCTATGACCAAGATGTCGTCCTGGAAGAGCACAGTGTGCAGGACCGACTTTAGTAAGCTTTCCATGTTTCTCTGGAATATCTCCGCCGCCGATGGATTCCAAACGGGCATCTGTTTTAAACAAAAAGACATTTGTGCGTGTTGATGCCTGTGAGGGCCTTCGATGATTCCTCCAGTTCCTGCATCATGTAGGCTGAAGTCAGATCCAGCTTCATGAACGTCTTTCCTCCTGCCAGCATTGCAAAGAGGTCATCGGCCTTTGGTAGTGGATATTGGTCCTGCAGGGTGAAACGATTGATAGTTACTTTGGAATCGCCACAGATTCTGATGGTGTCGTCTCCCTTGAAGACTCGGGCAATAGGATTGGCTCACTCGTTGAACTAGATTGGGGAAATGATGCCCTCTCTTTGCAACCGGTCTAGCTCAATCTCTACCCTTTCTCTCATCACGTACGGTACTGCTCTCGCGTTGTGATGGATGGATTGGCCTCCGGAATTAGGTGGATCTGCAATTTTACTCCTTGGAATTTCCCGATGCCTGGTTCAAACAGCAAAGGAAATTTATTTAAGACCTGGGCACACGAAGTATCGTCAGTGGGCGATAGCGCTCGGATGTCGTTCCCAGTTCCAGCGTAACTTTCCCAGCCAGCTCCTGCCGAGCAGCGTGGGACCATCGGCCGGTATCACCCAGAGTGGTAGCTCATGCACCGCTCCGTGTTAGGAGACCTTTATGGTAGCACTGCTGATTACAGGAATCAGTTCTTTCGTGTAAGTTCTTAGTTTCATGTGAACTGGAGTTAAGACTGGCCTTGAGGCTTTGTTACACCACAACCTTTCGAAAGTCTTTTTGCCCATGATGGACTGGCTCGCACCCATGTCCAGCTCCATTGACACCGGGAGTCCATTTAGTTCAACATTCAGCATTATCGGGGGACAATTCATGGTGAATGTGTGCACCCCATGTACCTCTGTCTCCGCGATCTGAGGCTCTGGTTCGTCATAATCCTCCGTGGATCTGTCCTCCTCCGCAACATGGTAGTTTGCAGGTTTAACAGGCTTAGCAGCTCACCCGCACACTTGTTGGAGGTGTCCCATTGTTCCACAGCCCTTGTAAACATACTCTTTGAATCGGCATGAATGGAAACGTTGATCACTCCTGCAGCCCAACAAGGAGTTAATGGCCTTGCATTCATCGCCCTTGATGGTGGACTCTGATACATCTGCGGATGTGTAGCTGCAGGTATGTGTGACCTGCCCTGTATATTATGATTCAAAAACAACATCATTTGTTCACAGTACTTGTAGCAGCTTTTGTGTGCTGAGAGATTTGCTTCATATTATCACTAGTGGCAATGAATGCTTGGGCTATCGCTATGGCCTTACTCAAGGTTGGGGTCTCTACAGTCAAAAGTTTGCGAAATATGATTTCGTGGCCAATGCCAAGCATGAAAAAGTCTCTGAGTGTGTGCTCCAAATGTCCTTCAAATTTTCAATGTCCTGCAAGGCGTCTTAGCTCAGCGATATAACTCGCCACTTCCTGGCCTTCAGGCCTTTGTAGGTGTAGAATCGGTACCTTGCCATCAGAACGCTTTCTTTCGGATTCAAATGCTCAGGGACCAGTGTGCACAAATCGTCATACGATTTCTCCGTATGTTTCGCTGGAGTGAGCAGATTCTTCATTAGGCTATATGTTGGTGCCCCACAGATGGTGAGGAGGATCGCCCTTCGTTTGGCAGCGCTCTCTTCTCCATCTAGCTTGTTGGCCACAAAGTATTGGTTGAGTCGCTCCACAAAAGTTTCCCAATCTTCTCCCGCTGAGAATTTCTCCAGGATGCCCACTGTTCTCTGCATCTTTGGGTTCGCTATCTGTATCTCGTCACCAGTTGTTGTGTATGGAGAAAGAGTCAGACTGAACACTGTGAGCTCAAAGTAAAGTGTGACCTTAGTCTTTTATTTTAGGTCTGCACAGTGCCTTTCCAACCTGTGAAGTCTCCTTAAATACCTGTGCTCCCAAGGGATTATGGGATCCCTTGGGACTCCAGGGGATGAACCCTCTGATGGCTGTACAGAGTAAATACAAGTATACATATAATAATAATATGTAGTCCACAGACATGCATGGCATTGCTCCAACCCTAGCCCATAAACATTACATCACATTGCCCCAACCCAGCCCGAGGAGTGTGCAGGATGTACCTTCACTATTGTAGGGGGGGTGGGTGGGGTGTTGTGTGGTCTCTATGAGGGAGTCAGGTTCCCTTCTGACCAACTTGAGTGGTTTCGAATCGCTCCCCCTCCCTTGGGTTCTATACTCTGGATTTATTTGGGAGGGGGGCGGGGTGACAAAAGTGCACAGGACACTGGTTTGATGCAAAGAACTTTGTTTTTATTACAGTCAAGGTAATACAGACTTATTACTCGAGTCAGAAAATACACGGCCAAACTTATAATCACTCTAATAAAGGACAGTACAAGGAAAGGTACAAGGTCAAACTTAAAAATCACTCTAATAAAGTACCATATACTACACATTCAAAGGGGGTTGCAGTAAAATTATACCTCCCAACTCCCAATACCTAATCCTAGCGAGGTTAGACTCCAGGGCAGGCAGGGACTTATGCTTACCAATCTTTTTGATAGTTAATGGTAGATGGTGATGTTCTTCCTTCCTTCAGGACTTCAAGACTTCGAGGCTGGAGAACTTAGTTTTACAACTGTCGCGTTGGTTTCTCTCCTTGTCCTGATGAGGTAGTAGAAACCACCTCTCTCCCCTCTCTCTCTTCGTTTAACCTCTGTTGAAAACAATGGGCAGTTATACGATTTCAGTGTTCTAATCTTGCCGCCCAATCTGTTCACAATCCTTTGTATAATTTTGGCAGGCTTGGTTCTTCTTTGTAATATTTTGTCGGGCTCGTTAAAGTTGATATGTCTTGGGTGGGTTGATGTTCGAAAACTGTTTCCTGATGGAAATATTAGTTTGGTAATTGCAATGTCCTTTTGTACTTAGTCTTTCGCATACAGGCTTGATTGGGCCTCTTTGTGATGTATATGCTGAAATGGTTTGTCCAGACCCATGTTGATGGGGAGCCACCTCTGGGTGACTTTATGATGGTAATGTCTCTTGTTGAGGAAGATTTCCAAATACTCATTCTTCCAGACAGGTTAGCTCAGTCCTCACACCCAGACAGTTCCAATAATCAAGTGGGCTTCTTTTGTTCCCTAGGTCTGCCCACAGGCTTGAATTTGTCTTGTAAAAGTTCATAATTCTATTAAAGTTCGTAGTTTCTTCCATAAGCACTTTAGAGTTCTAAACTTTTTGGTAGATAGTCCCAAATTAAATTTCCTTTCAAATGAGCCCAAACACAGGGTGGGTTCTGGTGAATTTTGCTCTCTGCACTATCGAACGGGTGGTCAGAACCTCCTTGGGTAGTTGACCTCCTTGAGGCACTGATCACATCTGTCACGTGCTCCTCCAGGTCCCTTAACTGCAGTGTCTGGGGTGGACCACTGCCTGTGCGCCGCTGTTCCCGGCGGTTATGTGCCAACTTTGCCTGCAAAGATGCCATTTTTGGGCATTACGCTGGGTGTCCAGGTTTTAGCACCCGGCCGGAAGATTCGGCTATTGGTTTGCGCTGCTACAAAAACTGACCACTCCACTCTCCTTTTTCAGCGTAATTAGGACATCAATCATCGCGCAAGACTGTGCTAGCGCCCCAGATGGAACTGTCGGCCTTCACGCCTCATTTAACGCCTGCCCCAGGAAATACCTGAAAAAACCAGATGGTCCTAGGGTGCAGCAGGCACTATTGCCGGCATATTTAAAGGGAGGCTGGAGGATCTTATATTGCAGTTCTCAGTGACTGCTACGGTTGAATGCAGAACGCTGCGTGAGGCTCTGAGTTGTAAACGACACTTTTATGTGCCATGGCACTTTGCTTACAGGTCTGTAGAGTCTGAGAGATTTCAACGGGGGCAATACTCATTCGGCAGCAAATCATGCTGGTTGCTAATTGCAGGCTGGTTGCTAATTGCAGGCTGCTTCAAGCTGGAAGAAGTGTTCTTGGCCATGTTGGACCACGGATTCGAAGAGGTCGCAGACTTAATGGGATGAGGCTTTACCCCCATGGATTTACAGGGAACATCGATCATACCTCCAGATCTCTAAGGCACAGTGCGTTAGAAGGCTGCCCTTCCGAAAAGAAGTGCCGACTGAGATAGAAACATAGAAAATAAGTGCAGGAGTAGGCCATTCGGCCCTTCTAGCCTGAACCGCCATTCAATGAGTTCATGGCTGAACATGTAACTTCAGTACCCCATTCCTGCTTTCTCGCCATACCCCTTGATCCCCCTAGTAGTAAGGACTTCATCTAACTCCTTTTTGAATATATTTAGTGAATTGGCCTCAACAACTTTCTGTGGTAGAGAATTCCACAGGTTCACCACTCTCTGGGTGAAGAAGTTTCTCCTCATCTCGGTCCTAAATGGCTTACCCCTTATCCTTAGACTGTGACCCCTGGTTCTGGACTTCCCCAACATCGGGAACATTCTTCCTGCATCTAACCTGTCTGAACCCATCAGAATTTTAAATGTTTCGATGAGGTCCCCTCTCATTCTTCTGAACTCCAGTGAATACAAGCCCAGTTGATCCAGTCTTTCTTGATAGGTCAGTCCCGCCATCCCGGGAATCAGTCTGGTGAACCTTCGCTGCACTCCCTTAATAGCAAGAATGTCCTTCCTCAAGTTAGGAGACCAAAACAGTACACAATACTCCAGGTGTGGCCTCACCAAGGCCCTGTACAACTGTAGCAACACCTCCCTGCCCCGGTACTCAAATCCCCTCGCTATGAAGGCCAACATGCCATTTTCTTTCTTAACCGCCTGCTGTACCTGCATGCCAACCTTCAATGACTGATGTATCATGACACCCAGGTCTTGTTGCACCTCCCCTTTTCCTAATCTGTCACCATTCAGATCATAGACTGTCTCTCTGTTTTTACCACCAAAGTGGATAACCTCACATTTATCCACATTATACTTCATCTGCCATGCATTTGCCCACTTACCTAACCTATCCAAGTCACTCTGCAGCCTCATAGCATCCTCCTCGCAGCTCACACCGCCACCCAATTTAGTGTCATCCGTAAATTTGGAGATTCTACATTTAATCCCCTCGTCTAAATCATTAATGTACAGTGTAAACAGCTGGGGCCCCAGCACAGAACCTTGCGGTACCCCACTAGTCACTGCCTGACATTCTGAAAAGTACCCATTTACTCCTACTCTTTGCTTCCTGTCTGACAACCAGTTCTCAATCCATGTCAGCACACTACCCCCAAACCCATGTGCTTTAACTTTGCACATTAATCTCTTGTGTGGGACCTTGTCGAACGCCTTCTGAAAGTCCAAATATACCACATCAACTCGTTCTCCCTTGTCCACTCTACTGGAAACATCCTCAAAAAATTCCAGAAGATTTGTCAAGCATGATTTCCCCTTCACAAATCCATGCTGACTTGGACCTATCATGTCACCTCTTTCCAAATGCGCTGCTATGACATCCTTAATAATTGATTCCATCATTTTACCCACTACTGAGGTCAGGCTGACCGGTCTATAATTCCCTGTTTTCTCTCTCCCTCCTTTTTTAAAAAGTGGGGTTACATTGGCTACCCTCCACTCGATAGGAACTGATCCAGAGTCAATGGAATGTTGGAAGATGACTGTCAATGCATCCGCTATTTCCAAGGCCACCTCCTTAAGTACTCTGGGATGCAGTCCATCAGGCCCTGGGGATTTATCGGCCTTCAATCTCATCAATTCCCCAACACAATTTCCCGACTAATAAGGATTTCCCTCAGTTCCTCCTCCTTACTAGACCGTCTGACCGCTTTTATATCCGGAAAGTTGTTTGTGTCCTCCTTAGTGAATACCGAACCAAAGTACTTGTTCAATTGGTCTGCCATTTCTTTGTTCCCCGTTATGACTTCCACTGATTCTGACTTTAGGGGACCTATGTTTGTCTTTACTAACCTTTTTCTCTTTACATATCTATAGAAACTTTTGCAATCCGTCTTAATGTTCCCTGCAAGCTTCTTCTCGTACTCCATTTTCCCTGCCCTAATCAAACCCTTTGTCCTCCTCTGCTGAGTTCTAAATTTTTCCCAGTCCCCGGGTTCACTGCTATTTCTGGCCAATTTGTATGCCACTTCCATGGCTTTAATACTATCCCTGATTTCCCTTGATAGCCACGGTTGAGCCACCTTCCCTTTTTTATTTTTACGCCAGACAGGAATGTACAATTGTTGTAGTTCATCCATGCGGTCTCTAAATGTCTGCCATTGCCCATCCACAGTCAACCCCTTAAGTATCATTCGCCAATCTATCCTAGCCAATTCACGCCTCATACCTTCAAAGTTACCCTTCTTTAAGTTCTGGACCATGGTCTCTGAATTAACTGTTTCATTCTCCATCCTAATGCAGAATTCCACCATATTATGGTCACTCTTCCCCAAGGGGCCTCGCACAACGAGATTGCTAATTAATCCTTTCTCATTACACAACACCCAATCTAAGATGGCCTCCCCCCTAGTTGGTTCCTCGACATATTGGTCTAGAAAACCTTATATACCAACTCCTACAGACAGACCTACAGGCTATCAGCGCCAACAGGACTGCACTGCCCGGCGAGGTGAAGATGACAGTGCCGATGACCTTCGATGCCTCCTGCTCCTTCCAGTTAGCAGCACAGGACATATGCAGCATCTCGCAGCATGCTGCACATTGCTGCATTCGCCAGGTTACAAGGGCACTGTATGCACACAGAATGGGCTTCATAAAGCAGGGACAGCCAGAATGCAAGGACTTTAGGCTTTGGAAAAATTGTAAGCTTCCCCAAGGTTCAAGGAGCCATTGACTGCACACACATTGCCTTGCGAGCACCATTACGCAACACAGTTATCTTCAGAAACCAAAAGGGATACCACTCCTTAAATATACAGCTGGTCTGTGACCACATGCAGCGCATCCTCACAGTGAATGCCCGCTATCCAGGAAGCACACATGATGCTTTCATCTTGTGTAAGAGCAGTGTGTCACGAATGTTTCAGCGACAAAGACAATGTCAGAGCTGGTTGATCGAGGACAAAGGTTAGGGCTTGGCCACCTGGTTCATGGCCCCCCTCCGGAACCCCACGGCAGAAGCCGAGCAGGGCTACAATGACAGCCATGCAGCCACCCGCAACACCATCGAACAGACAATTGGCGTGCTCAAGCAGCGCTTCCAAATACCTGGACCGCTCTGGAGGCAGCCTTCAATACTCCCCTCAACAGGTCTCCAAATTCATTGTGGTGTGCTGCATGCTACACAAATTAGCCATCATGAAGAGCCAGGCATTGCCAGTGAGAATTGCAGGACCACTTCAGGAGGAGGAGGAGGAGGAAGCTGAGCCTGGCGAGGAGCCCATTGCGGATCCACCACAACCACAGGGGAGGCAGTGTGGAGATGCAGCCGCAGCAAGAGCCTTATATCACCAGCTCATCATCGACCGGTTTGCTTGAATGGGGAAGGTGGGGTTGCAACTTTGACTTGCTGCTCTGTGCCATTATGATGGCTCATCTACACTGAATTCTTCAATGAAACACCAGACATCAATGCCAAAGATCCAAGAAACATTTTTATTAACATCAATAATGAACAACCCAACAACCCCCTCAACAACCCAAAACAATACAATGATAAAACCAAAACTAAATAAACACAAAAATGTTACTGCAGCAAGTCAATGCAAACTAACCTATTTGTTAAGATGCAACTATTTACAATGTAAACAATTCTCCAAGAGATCAACCATGTGCCAGCCATTAATGGTTCTTTGCCACACATTTCCCCTCCACCTTCCCGTTAGTTCCCTTCTACGCCTCTGCTCCTCCTCAATAAGGCCGTAGTGCCTACAGCTAGGCTGCGAGAGGGCTGCTGTGTAGGAGGGGCAGACAATGCAGACGGTGTCTGAGGACGCCCTGGACCAGCTCTTGGTCTGGAAGGCCCAGCTATGGACTGTGGCACCTCATCATCGGCAGAAGCAGTCACTGGTGGCTTGGGTGTCAACCGTGTATGGTGCATGGTTGGTGAGTCAGTGGTGGGAGCCGGAATGCTGTCATCCTGAGGAATGACAGCACCTTCCATTTCCTGAGAACTGCTGACTCTCCGACAGGACTGGGCCTTAGCAACCGGAGCACGATATGTCTCCACAACGTGCTGGTTTGCTTCGGCACCGTCCCTGTCCATTGGACAGTGGGGAATGCAGAGAGGATGGCAGCAGTCATCAACCGCATCACATCACAAAGCTGAAGCGTAGCTTGTGCTTGCAATTTGTACGATGCTGCAAGGGCAGGCGCCACACTATCTGGAACACCACTGTCGCTGCTCGAGGCCACCAGCCTCTGTGAGTGGGCAATGATGGCCTTACTGGACTCCTGAGTTGCAGTGACAATCTGTGACGCTGCCTCCACAACAGTCACAGTAAGCTTGTCCATCCTCTCTGGGATCTGTCCCAAAGCATCCATAAGCTACGGTGCATTGCTGAGTTTTCCCTGGACATTTCCACCAAGTCCAGTTCCATGTCTGCCTGTCGTTGAGCAGACCGACTTTGCCAACTCACCCTCCGGAGAACTGGCTTGCGAAATTGCCCTCTCGCATTGCGTTGCTGTAGGCAACTGGGGTCAGGAACCTCCGAAGACTCAAACCCCTCAAAAATCTCATTGCTGCCAGATGAGGAACGTGGAGACGGAGCTACTGGTGAGCTCTGCGACTCAGTTATGTTGGTTGTGTCCGCAGCCTCGTCATCACCGCCATGGCCTGAGGTTGATACATCCCGGGATGGCTGGCGCAATTGCGGCTGATCATCTGCAAGCACAAAAACACATACATGTGGTTAGCAGCAGGGGAGGGGGCATGGCGACATGAGGAAGGCAGCATTGCCCATGTTCATTCAAAGGCCCACTGCCACTTCATTATACATCTCAATGCAGTCGCTTCAGGCGCCCTATCTATTTACATATGCTTACTACCCGAAGGGGGCTTTGCATCGCCTCCGGCAACTGCCCGAGCTGCTACTCCAATGAGGACCGACATCGCGTTCCTCGACATCATTAAGTTGCAGTATTGGAGGTGGCCGCCCGCCTGTGTGCAGTTGCTCCCTCCTGTTGTGGGAGTGCTTCGACTGCAAAGAGAAAAATAGGAAGCATTCAGAAAGGGTTTCTTTCCTGTTGTGGCACATATGCCGACCATATTACAATAGGTGAGACTGTGTGAATGTTCCAGTGGCTTCCGTTCAATCTGTTTGGATGTTGCATGAGCTTTGTGAGCAATTGTTAGGAGGTTAGAGGGATGTAACATCTGAAAGACATAGCAGCAGTGGGAGTATATTGTGAGGAAAGATGTAAATTAGTGAGTTCATGTGCATCGATCATTACAAGGCAATGAGTGCAGAAATAAGCCTCCATTTTTCTTATGCATTGTGAAACCCACCCCACAGACAGCAAGACTTCTGAGAGGAACCATATGCATGAAAGACTTCACATAGCGTGTGAGATTCATGTGAGAAGGAAAGGAGGCATACATAAATGTGAATGGTACTCACTCTGACGACCCTGGTAAGGTCATTGAACTATCTTCAACAGTTCTGGGCACAGTGCCTGCAGCAGAGACCTCCTGTGCTCTGTCCCTCCACAGCCTCTTAAATACAGGTGGTAGTGGTCTAGCTCCCCCAGCAAGATGGAGTGACGAGCACCTCCTTTCCACTGCATGGAGTAAGGTCTCACACATTACATTACTGAAGCGCTTGGCACGCTGCTTACCCTCCTGCTCCACCATCTCTGCAGAAGTGGCTGTCGCGGTGAGGTTTATAGGCGCATGCGCACAGGAAGCTGCCGCGCCCTGCAATAGCGTTTGCGACCAGGAAAAAAAAAATTTACTGCACATGTGGAAAATGGCCACCTCCTTTAACAATGCAAGTTTTGGCTTGGGTGCACAAAGTCTGTTGTGCAACGCCTGACTTAACGCCAATGCTCCTCCAACTAACATTTTCGCTGAAACTTGCAGTCGAAGGCGCAAACTATTTTCAGACGCTAACTTTAATGCCCCGCTGCGATTAACGCCACAAAATCCAAAAAGCCCAAAATCCAGCCCTCTGTGTTTCCTGTACAAGGATACTTAAATCTCACTGAACATTTAATCATTTCTTACCATTTAAAAAATATTCTGTTTTTCTATTCTTCCTACCAAAGTGAATAACCTCACATTATACTCCATCTGCTACCTTTTTGCCCACTCACTTAATCTCTCTATATCCCTTTGCTGGCTTTCTGTGTTCCTCCTCACTGTTTACTTTCCCACCTAGCTTTGTATTATCAGCAAACTTGGATACATCTAAGTCTTTATTATAGATTGTAAATAGTTGAGACCCAAGCACTGATCCTTGCGGCACCCCACCAGTTGTAGCTGCCAACCAGAAAATGCCCTGTTTATCCCTACTCTCTGTTTTCTGCCCTTTAACCAATCCTCTATCCATGCTAATAGATTACCCCCAACCGCATAAGTCCTTATTTTGCGTCGCAACCTTTTATGGGGACCAAGGCTCTAGTGAGAAGGAGGAACTGTAGGAAATCCTTATTAGGCTGGAAATTGTGTTCGGGAAATTGATGGGATTGAAGGCCGATAAATCCCGGGGGCCTGATAGTCTGCATCCTAGAGTACTTAAGGAAGTGGCCATAGAAATAGTGGATGCATTGGTGGTCATTTTCCAACAGTCTATCGATTCTGGATCAGTTCCTATGGACTGGAGGGTAGCTAATGGAACACCACTTTTTTAAAAAGGAGGGAGAGAGAAAACGGCTAATTATAGATCAGTTAGCCTGACATCAGTAGTGGGGAAAATGTTGGAATCAATTATTAAAGATGAAATAGCAGCGTATTTGGAAAGCAGTGACAGGAACAGTCCAAGTCAGCATGGATTTATGAAAGGGAAATCCTGCTTGACAAATCTTCTGGAATTTTTTGAGGATGTAACTAGTAGAGTGGACAAGGGAGAACCAGTGGATGTGATGTATTTGGACTTTCAAAACGCTTTTGACAAAGTCCCACACAAGAGATTGGTGTGCAAAATTAAAGCACATGGTATTGGGGGTAATATACTGACATGGATAGAGAACTGGTTGGCAGACAGGAAGCCGAGAGTCGGGATAAATGGGTCCTTTTCAGAATGGCAGGCAGTGACTAGTGGGGTGCCGCAGGGCTCAGTGCTGGGACCCCAGCTATTTACAATACACATTAATGATTTAGATGAAGGAATTGAGTGTAATATCTCCAAGTTTGCAGATGACACTAAGCTGGGTGGCGGTGTGAGCTGTGAAGAGGACGCTAAGAGGCTGCAGGGTGACTTGGACAGGTTAGATGAGTGGGCAAATGCATGGCAGATGCAGTGTAATGTGGATAAATGTGAGGTTATCCACTTTGGGGGCATAAACACAAAGGCAGATTATTATCTGAATGGCGGCAGATTAGGAAAAGGGGAGGTGCAACGAGACCTGGGTGTCATGGTACATCAGTCATTGAAAGTTGGCATGCAGGTACAGCAGGCGATGAAGAAGGCAAATGGTATTTTGTCCTTCATAGCTAGGGGTTTTGAGTATAGGATCAGGGAGGTCTTACAGGGCCTTAGTGAGGCCTCACCTGGAATATTGTGTTCAGTTTTGGTCTCCTAATCTGAGGAAGGACGTTCTTGTTATTGAGGGAGTGCAGCGAAGGTTCACCAGATTGATTCTCGGGATGGCAGGACTGACATATGAGCAGAGATTGAATCAACTGGCCTGTATTCACTGGAGTTTAGAAGGATAAGAGGGGATCTCATAGAAACATATAAAATTCTGACGGGACTGGACAGCTTAGATGCAGGAAGAATGTTCCCGATGTTGGGGAAGTCCAGAACCAGGGGACATAGTTTAAGGATAAGGAGTAAGCCATTTAGGACTGAGATGAGGAGAAACTTCTTCACTCAGAGAGTTGTTAACCTGTGGAATTCCCTACCGCAGAGAGTTGTTGATGCCAGTTCATTGGATATATTCAAGAGAGAGTTAGATATGGCCCTTACGGCTAAAGGGATCAAGGGGTATGGAGAGAAAGCAGGAAAGGGGTACTGAGGTGAACGATCAGCCATGATCTTATTGAATGGTGGTGCAGGCTCGAAGGGCCGAATGGCCTACTCCTGCACCTATTTTCTATGTTTGTATGTTTCTATGTGACACCTTATCGAATGCCTTTGGAAATCCAAACGTGCTACATCCACTGGTTTCCCTTTATCCACCCTGCTAGATACATCCTCAAAAAACTCTGATAAATTTGTCAAACATTTCCCTTTCATAAAACCATTATTGACTCTGCCTAATCGTATTATAATTTTCTAAGTCCCCTGTTGCCACTTCCTTAATAATGGATTCCAGCAATTCCCCGACAACTGATGTCAGGCTAACTGGCCTGTAGTTCCCTGTTTTCTCTTTCCATCTTTTCTTGAATAGCGGTATTACATTTGCTACCGGGTGACTTACCCACTTTTACATGTCTTGGCTTTGTGCGATAGTGTAAAGATGGGTGATAGCGAATTAATTAGCGCCAGCCTGTCGAATATTTCCTCTTTATCTATTTTTATCTCATTCAGTGTCCCAGTAACCTCCTCATTTACCGTAACTTTGGCAAAGTCCTCTTCCTTGGTCACCAATGATGCAAAGTACTCATTTAGTACCTCAGCCATGCCTTCTGCCTCCACCAATAGTTCTTCATTTTGGTCCCTAATCAGCCCTACCCATCGTCTGACAACCCTTTTATTGTTAATATGTCGACAGAAGACTTTTGGATTCTCCTATATGTTAGTCGCCAATCTATTCTCGTATTAACTCTTTTCCCTTCTTATTTCCTTTTTCACGTCTCCTCTTTAATTTTTATATTCACCCTGATTCTCCCTTGTATTATCAAGATGACATCTGTCTTATGCCCACTTTTTCTACTTCATTTGACGTTTCTGCTTCATTTCAGTTGAAGCAAATAGCATAGATGCATTTATGGGGAAGCGAGATAAGCACAGGAGGGAGAGAAGTATAGAAGAGTATGTTGATAGGGTTAGTTGAAGTGGGGTGGGAGGAACCTCATGTGGAGTGTAGAGGCTGGCATAAACTAGTTGGGCTGAACGACCTGTTTCTGTGCTGTAGACTCGATGCAATTCGATGATATATGGGTGACGTCATTGAGCCGGAGGCCTCTCTGCAGAGGGGACCGGTGGTGACACGAACCGGGTTGGGGGCGGGGGGAGGGGGGGAGGCCACACTGCTGCGATGGGAAATTTAAGGCACAATGTCCCCCCAGACTACAGCCATGCCCTTGAGATTCATGCCTCATTCCGGGAGACCCCAGCAATGAGGTCTACATTGCCATCCAGGGTCTTGCAGGAAAAGTCATCGTCATCCTGAGGCTGACCAGGAGGACTGCTGCAGTATGGCTCAGGCAAGGTGTCTGAAATTATTGTTAGCTGCAAAATCTTACCTAACGTCACCAGGCAAAAAGTCCCTTGCTGCAGCAACCAGAGGTAGATGTTTCAGAGGCAGAAGACTTGACCGCACATGGAACTCATCAGTCAGCAGGAGTCATAAGGTAGAAATAAAACAGCTTAATGTTTCAAACCAAGGTTTCATCCCTGGGCAGTCCAGCAGGGCCAGCAAACCTAAACCTAGACTCTCCCAATGATGGAAGACTTTATTTAATTATTTGTTTAACTTAGTTATTTACAAAGGGGGCTTCTGGGGGAATGCAAAATATCTACCAGAGGTCACCTGTGGCAGGTTCCCAGTGTAATTGCCAGGGATAGTGGGCTAATAGGGTCCTTTGTGCACTATTTTAATCAACAGTAAGCCTGTTTGGTTTCATTTTAACTCAATGCATTTTAACTTTTTGCATTAAACATTCTCTTACTCTAATATTAACCAGCAAGATTTCACCCAGAAGATCCAAACTGCTCAATCCTGAACAAACAATGTAATTCCAAGTTGCAATTGTACCTCTTTTAATGCTTGCATTGTTGACTCAACAGCCAGGAGGATTTTTACTATTTATACCTTCTCAGACTTTTGCAAAAACCCAATGAAACTACTTATTTGGATTTCCTCACAATTATCACAGTATCTTCACCAGGCATTGGTTAGCCACGTTCGTCGTTTTACTTTACTAATTCTCACCCCTGTTCGCCCCTCACCTCTTGACTCCTGCTAGCAGCCTTCCAGAGTCTCATGCATTCTTCATGTGTGTTGGCAGACGATTTGGCTCCGAAGGGCATCACAGCCCAGCAGGATCCTATCATCACCTGACTTTTCACCCAATTGAAACAGGGACCTGTACTTCTCCATGGAACATAAAGTGGTGCGTTCGCTCAATGATCCATTAAAGCAGCATATCCGTACAATTATTATGGAAACACTTTAAAGTAAATTATGAATATCAGTTACTATTCGGTTTAAGCTGTTTCACACCACTTTCTCTATTGCCTTCCCTGAGTACTGTCAATCCTCAAACCGCCACCTTCAGCCATTTCATTCAGCTATATGACTGTATCAGCAGGACCCAACCATCTGAAACATGCAAGCTTGTGTAACAGCAACAACTTGCATTTATATATTATTTTGCTTTTGCACTTATATAGTGTTGTGTATGGAGAAAGAGTCAGACTGAACACTGTGAGCTCAAAGTAAAGTGTGACTTTAGTCTTGGAGAAAGAGTCAGACTGAACACTGTGAGCTCAAAGTAAAGTGTGACTTTAGTCTTTTATTGCAGGTCTCTAGAGTGCCTCTCCAACCTGTGAAGCCTCCTTAAATACCTGTGCTCCCAAGGGATTATGGGATCCCTTGGGACTCCAGGGGATGAGCCCTCTGGTGGCTGTACAGAGTAAATACAAGTTTACATATATAACAACACACCCACCCCAGCCCCCCCCAAAGACAATAATGTAACTATTTACAATGTGAGTTGATCTGGTTGATCGTCTCGGTGTGAAAGCTGGTGTTGTTGAATCATTTGCTGGGCCCTCGCTGGGCTGCTGTGCAGCTGGACTTGCTGGGCTGTTTGGTGTGTTGGGCCCTGCAAGGCTGCTGAGGATGATGGGTTCTGCTTCGTGGTCAACCGTGGTGCCGGTTGCCACTGGTGTGTATGTTGAGGGATCAAAAAAGGTAAGGTCCAAGGTGGGTTGCTCAGGATAGTCCGTGAATCTGAGTTTGATTTGGTCCAAGTGTTTCCGGTGAATGAGTCCATTTGAAAGTTTGACCTGAAACACCCTGCTTCCCTCTTTGGCCACAATGGTGCCGGTAAGCCACTTGGGACCTTGTCCACAATTTAATACAAATACAGGATCATTGATTTCAATCTCGCGTGACACATTTGCGCTATCATGGTATGCACTTTCTTGAAGCCGCTGCTCTCTACCTGTTCATGTAGATCAGGGTGAACTAACGAGAGCCTTGTCTTAAGTGTTCTTTTCATGAGCAGTTCAGCAGGTGCGATCCCAGTGAGTGAGTGGGGTCTCGTGCGGTAACTAAGCAGGACTCGGGATAGGCGAGTCTGCAGTGAGCCTTCAGCTACACTCTTCAAGCCTTGCTTGATGGTTTGCACTGCTCTCTCTGCCTGACCATTGGACGCTGGTTTCAACGGGGCAGATGTGACATGTTTTCTCCAGTTACGGATCTTTGAATTCAGCACTCATAAAACATGGCCCGTTGTTGCTCACGAGGACATCGGGTAGGCCGTGTGTGGCAAACATGGCCCGCAGGCTTTCATAGTGGCAGCGGACATGCTAGCCGATATTATCTCACATTCAATCCACTTGGAGTACGTGTCTACAATCACAAGAAACATTTTACCCAAAAATGGGCCTGCATAGTCGATGTGTACCCTTGACCACGGTTTGGAGGGCCAAGACCATAAACTTAGCAGCGCCTCCCTGGGTGCATTGCTTAACTGGCGAGCATGTATTACAGCTGTGAACGCAGGACTCTAAGTCCGCATCGATACCGGGTCACCACTGTGGGATCTGGCTATCGCTTTCATCATTATGATGCTTGGGTGGGTACTGTGGAGGTCATTGATGAAGGTGTCTCTGCCGTTCTTCGGACCACTATTCGATTGCCCCACAGAAGGCAGTCTGCCTGTATAGACATTTCATTTTTGCTCCGCTGGAACGGCTTTATCTCTTCCTGCATTTCCACTGGGACACTGGACCAGCTCCCGTGAAGCATACAGCTTTTGACTAGAGATAATAAGGGGTCCTGGCTTATCCAGGCTTTGATCTGCCGGGCAGTGACGGATGATTGCGCACTCTCAAATGCTTCCATAACCATGGCTAGATCTGCGGGCTGCACTATCTCCACCCCTGTGGTGGGCAATGGCAGCCTACTGAAAGCATCAGTGCAGTTTTCTGTGGCTGGACTGTGGCAGATGGTGTAGTTGTATGCAGACAACGTGAGCGCCCATCTCTGGATGCAGGCCGATGCGTTGATATTTATCCCTTTGCTCTCGGGGAACAGGGATATAAGTGGCTTATGGTCAGTTTCCAATTCGAATTTTAGCCCAAACAGGTATTGATGCATTTTCTTTACCCTATAGACACACGCTCTAACACTTCTTTCTCAATCATGCTGTAGGTTCTCTCAGCCTGAGACAGACTCCTGGATCCATAAGCAACCGGTTGCAGTTTCCCAAAATCATTAGCTTGTTGCTATACACACCCGACGCCATATGAAACCAAATGCTTAAATGGATCATACAACACAAGCAATTTGTTTGAGTATAACAATTTTCTCGCTTTTACAAAAGCATTTTCTTGGCTTTTGCCTGAAACCCATTCATCCCCTTTTCATAGTAAGACATCTAGTGGTTCTAACAGTGTACTGAGACCCGGTAAGAAGTTACCAAAGTAGTTCAGGAGTCCCAGAAACGACCTCAGCTCCGTCAAGTTCTGCGGCCTCGATGCGTTCTTGATTGCCTCCGTTTTCACGTTGGTGGACCTGATGATATCCGCCGCAATCCTCCTTCCCTGGAACTCCACTTCAGGTGCCACGAAAACGTTTTAACCTGAACCCCACGCGGTTGAGTCGACTAAGAACCTCCTCCAGGTTCTGCAGATGCTCGTGTGTGTTCCGAACTGTGACCAAGATATCGTCCTGGAAGAGCACAGTGTGCGGGACTGACTTCAGTAAACTTTCCATGTTTCTCGGGAATATCGCCGCCGCGATTCCAAATGGGCATCTGTTATAAACAAAAAGACCTTTGTGCATGTTGATGCAGGTGAGGGCCTTCAATGATTCCTCCAGTTCCTGCATCATGTAGGCTGAAGTCAGATTCAGCTTTGTGAAAGTCTTTCCTCCCGCCAACATTGCAAAGAGGTCGTCGGCCTTTGGTAGCGGGTATTGGTCCTGCAGGGAGAAACGATTGATAGTTACTTTGTAATCGCCACAGATTCTGACAGTGCCGTCTCCCTTGAGGACTGGGATGATAGGACTGGCCCACTCATTGAACTCGATCGGGGAAATGATGCCCTCTCTTTGCAGCAGGTCTAGCTCGATCTCTACTCTTTCTCTCATCATGTATGGTATTGCTCTCGCCTTGTGATGGATGGGTCGCGCCCCCGGAATTAGGTGGATCTGCATTTTTGCTCCTTGGCATCACCCGCTGATGACACGAATCAGTGGACAATAGTGCTCGGATGTCGTCCCAGTTCCAGCGTATCTTTCCCAGCCAGCTCCTGCCGAGCAGCGTGGGGCCATCGCCCGGTACCAACCAGAGTGGTAGCTTGTGCACTGCTCCATTGTAGGAGACCTTTACGGTAGCACTGCCGATTACAGGAATCAGTTCTTTCGTGTAAGTTCTTAGTTTCGTACGAACTGGAGTTAAGACTGGCCTTGAGGCCTTGTTGCACCACAACCTTTCGAACGTCTTTTTGCCCATTATGGATTGGCTCGCACCCGCGTCCAGCTCCATTGACACCGGGAGTCCATTTAGTTCAACATTCAGCATTATCGGGGGACAATTCGTGGTGAATGTGTGCACCCCATGTACCTCTGCCTCCTCGATCTGAGGCTCTGGTTCTTCGTGATCCTCTGTGGATCTGTCCTCCTCTGCAATATGGTGGTTTGCAGGTTTAACAGGCTTTGCTGCTCACCTGTACACTCATTGGAGGTGTCCCATTGTTCCACAGCCCTTGCAAATGTAATCTTTGAATCGGCTTGAAAGGAAACGATGATCACCCCCGCAGCGCCAACAAGGTGTTAATGGCCTTGCATTCATCACCCTTGCTGGTGGACTCTGAGACATCTGTGGATGTGTAGCTGCAGGTATGTGTGACCTGCCCTGTACGTTATGATGCGAAAACAACATCACTTTGTTCACATTACTTGTAGCAGCACTTGTGTGCTGTGAGATTTGCTTCCTATTATCACTGGGGGCAATGAGCACCAAGGCTATCGCTATGGCCTTACTCAAGGTTGGGGTCGCTACAGTCAAAAGTTTGCGAAGTATGGTTTCGTGGCCAATGCCAAGTACGAAAAAGTCTCTGAGCATATGCTCCAAATGTCCTTCAAATTTGCATTCTCCTGCAAGGCATCTTAGCTCGGCGACATAACTCGCCAGTTCCTGGCCTTCAGATCTTTTATAGGTGTAGAACCAGTACCTCGCCATCAGAATGCTTTCCTTCGGGTTCAAATGCTCTCGGACCAGTGTGCACAAATCGTCGTATGATTTCTCCGTGTGTTTCGCTGGAGTGAGCAGATTCTTTATGAGGCCATACGTTGGTGCCCCATAGACGGTGAGGAGGATCGCCCTTCGTTTGGCAGCGCTCTCTTCCCCATCTCGTTCGTTGGCCACGAAGTATTGGTCGAGTCGCTCCTCAAAAGTTTCCCAATCATCTCCCTCCAAGAATTTCTCCAGGATACCCACTGTTCTTTGCATCTTTGGGTTCGCTATCTGTATCTCATCGCCAGTTGTTGTGTATGGAGAAAGAGTCAGACTGAACAGTGTGAGCTCAAAGCAAAGTGTGACCTTAATCTTTTATTGTAGGTCTCCAGAGTGCCTCTCCAACCTGTGAAGCTCTTTAAATACCTGTGCTTCCAAGGGATTATGGGATCCCTTGGGACTCCAGGGGATGCGCCCTCTGGTGGCTGTACAGAGTAAATACATGTTTACATATATAACATATAGCATCTTTAACACAGTAAATTATCCCAAGCCACTTCGCAGGAGCGTAATCAGACAACAATTGACACCAAGCCAAAGAAGGAGATATTAGGACAGGTGATCAAAAACTTGTTCAAAGTAGTAGGTTTTAAAGAATGTTTTAAAGGAGATGAGAGAGGGGAAGAGGCAGAGAGGTTTAGGGAGGGAATTCCAGAGCTTTGGGCCCAGATGGCTGTCAATGGTAGGGAGAAGGAAATCGGGGTGCTCAAGAGGCCAGAGTTGGAGGAATGCAGATATCTCGGAGGGTTGTAGGGCTGGAGGAGTTTAGAGTAATAGGGAGGGGTGAGGCCATGGAAGGATTTAAAAACAAATGGATCATTTTTAATTGAGGAATTGGTGGACCGGGAACCAATGTAGGTCAGCGAGCACAGGGGTGATGGGTGAACAGGACTTCATGTGACAGGGAGACCTTGGATTTGGACTCAAAGGGGTAGAAGTTGGTATATATTGTTCCCGTATTTCAGGAGAAAAATGGGCGCAAAGCATTCGAATGTACTAGTTGGACAGCCTGTGCCCAATCTGTGCTAGTACCTAACATTTCTATGGAAGAAAATCTCCCACTGTGCAGACGCCTAAAGCAGGTATTCGGCTCCTTAAATATTTTAATTGCGATATCTTCTGTATGACCTCACAAACTAACAGGCTCTAAGATGGCTGATAACTTCAGGAACCTGGCAGGTGACCTGTTCCCTGAAGCTTTATTGTGAATACAGCAATGGCTGCATTACCACAGTAGTCCATTTGGTAGAGCTATATTTTATATATATATTATATTACACCACCCTCCTTAATGAACAAATAATTATAACAAACAATCTTCATACATAAGTTGCATGGTTATACATAACAAATGCTATGGACTTATTTTGCTATATTTACAAATCAAACTTAACTACAGGTTTTCTGTTTCGAAGAGGATACCTTCACTCTCAAACAGAATCTTCCAAACATGGTGACAAACTTAGACTCATTCTCGGCTGGTCCTGAGGAAAATTTGTCTCCAAGGAATGTGCTTGATCTACATTTGAACTCTCTTCAACTTCAGACTGTTTGTCTGCCTGACTCAGACTTAGACTAAAATTCTGACTTTCTCTCGGACTTGTTTCCAGTACATTTGATGTAGGATTTGCTAGTGGTACTCTACTTGTAATAAGACTATCTGATGAGTCAGAAATAATCGAATCATTCCAACTTTCAACTCCTCCCACATCTGTAGGTAAAATATGATCAATGTGAACAAACCTAACCTGTCCATGATCAAACATCTTGACCAAATATGTGCAAGGACCACGTATCTTCACCATTCTTCCTGGTAACCACTTTAACCATTTATGGTGATGGTTCTTCACTCTCACCTTCTGATTTAATTTAACACTTCTCTCTTTTACTCTACCTTTATCATGATTCTCTTTCTGCCTTAATTGTTTCTCTTCGACTGACTGTACTAAGTTTGGCTTGAACAACGAGAACCTGGTCCGTGGCTGTACTTTGAGAAACAACTCTGCTTGTGTTCTACCAGTGATTGTATGAGGAGTATTTCGATAAGTAATTGGAAAATTAGTCAATTTGTGACCCAATGATAACTGTCGTTTCTTTGGATTTGTTTGATGAAGGCACGTTTTACAATTTGTACTGTGCGCTCTGCTGCACCATTTGAGGCAGGGTGGTACGGTGGAACCTTGGTATGTTTCTCAACATTTTGCTTCTGAACTATGCAAATTCTTCTGAACAAAATTGTGGTCCATTATCAGACACAATTTCTTCTGGGAGGCCATATAAAGAAAATAATGTTTTATTGTTGTTATTTCCCGCATTAGAAACACCTCGACCCACTTCGAATGGCAATCAATCACAATGAACAATTGTGTTCTTCTAGCTCAGCAAAATTGATATGTAACCGTTGCCACATTCTGGGAGGCCATTTCCATGGCTGTTACGGTATTGATCGTTGTTTCTTGCTTACCGATTGACATGTAGCACACTGACTAACGATGTACTCTATATCTTTATCGAGACCTGGCCACCATAAGTAACTGCGTGCAAAGCTCTTGGTCAAGCACATTCCCAGGTGCTGGTCATGAAGATCTCTGAATAATTTGGACCTGAATTTATTTGGAATAACCATTCTTGCACTCCACATGATACTATCTTTATCGGCTGATAATTCATTCCTACGAATGAAGAATGGATGAATATCTTTCTCTGATACGTGGTTTGGCCAGCCATTTGCAACATAATTGAAACATAAAAACATAGAAAATTGGTGCAGGAGTAGGAAATTCAGCCCTTCGAGCCTGCACCATCAATCAATAAGATCATGGCTGATCATACTTTCTCTCCACACCCCTTGATCCCTTTAGCCGTAAGGGCCATATCTAACTCTCCCTTGAATATATCCAATGAACTGGCATCAACAACTCTCTGCGGTAGGGAATTCCACAGGTTAACAACTCTCTGAGTGAAGAAGTTTCTCCTCATCTCAGTCCTAAATGGCTTACCCCTTATTCTTAGACTGTGTCCCCTGGTTCTGGACTTCCCCAACATCGGGAACATTCTTTCTGCATCTAACCTGTCCACTCCCTTCAGAATTTTATATGTTTCAATGAGATCCCCTCTCATCCTAAACTCCAGTGAATAAAGGCCCAGTCGATCCTGTCTCTCCTAATATGTCAGTCCAGCCATCCCAGGAATCAGTCTGGTGAACCATCGCTGCACTCCCTCAATAGCAAGAACGTCCTTCCTCAGATTAGGAGACCAAAACTGAACACAATATTCCAGGTGACGCCTCACCAAGGCCCTGTATAACTGCAGTAAGACCTCGCTGCTCCTATACTCAAAACCCCAAGCTATGAAGGCCAACATACCATTTGCCTTCTTCACCACCTGCTGTACCTGCATGCCAACTTTCAATGACTGATGTACCATGACACCCAGGTCTCGTTGCACCTCCCCTTTTCCAAATCTGTCGCCATTCAGATAATATTCTGCCTTCGTGTTTTTGCCCCCAAATTGGATAACCTCACATTTATCCACATTATACTGCATCTGCCATGCATTTGCTCACTCACCTAACCTGTCCAAGTCACCCTACAGCCTCTTAGCGTCCTCGTCACAGCTCACACCGCCACCCAGCTTAGTGTCATCTGCAAACTTGGAGATATTACACTCAATTCCTTCATCCAAATCATTAATGTATATTGTAAATAGCTGGGGTCCCAGCACTGAGCCCTGCGGCACCCCACTAGTCACAGCCTGCCATTCTGAAAAGGACCCGTTTATCCCGACTCTCTGCTTCCTGTCTGCCAACCAGTTCTCTATCCACGTCAGTACATTACCCCCAATACCATGTGCTTTAATTTTGCATACTAATCTCTTGTGTGGGACATTGTCAAAAGCCTTTTGAAAGTCCAAATACACCACATCCACAGGCTCTCTCTTGTCCACTCTACTAGTTACATCCTCAAAAAATTCCAGAAGATTTGTCAAGCATGATTTCCCCTTCATAAATCCATGCTGACTTGGACTGATCCTGTCACTGCTTTCCAAATGCGCTGTTATTTCATCTTTAATAATTGATTCCAGCATTTTCCCCACTACTGATGTCAGGCTAACCAGTCTATAATTACCCATTTTCTCTCTCTCTCCTTTTTTAAAAAGTGGTGTTACATTAGCTACCTTCCAGTCCCTAGGAACTGATCCAGAGTCGGTAGACTGTTGGAAAATGACCACCAAGCATCCACTATTTCTAGGGCCACTTCCTTAAGTACTCTGGGATGCAGACTATCAGGCCCTGGGGATTGATCGGCCTTCAATCCCATCAATTTCCCTAACACAATTTCCCGCCTAATAAGGATATCCTTCAGATCCTCCTTCTCACTAGACCCTCGGTCCCCTAGTACTTCCGGAAGGTTATTTGTGTCTTCCTTCGTGAAGACAGAACCAATGTATTTGTTCAACTGGTCTGCCATTTCTTTGTTTCCCCATTATAAATTCACCTGAATCTGACTGCAAAGGACCTATGTTTGTCTTCACTAATCTTTTTCTCTTCACATATCTATAGAAGCTTTTGCAGTCAATTTTTATATTCCCAGCAAGCTTCCTCTCATACTCTATTTTCCCCCTCCTAATTAAACCCTTTGTCCTCCTCTGCTAAATTCTAAATTTCTCCCAGTCCTCAGGTTTGCTGCTTTTACTGTCCAATTTATATGCCTCTTCCTTGGATTTAACACTAGCCTTAATCATACACCTTTGACATAACTGGGTCATGTTTGGTTCTTCTACCAATCTCTTCAGGTGTAACTTGTGATGGGGAAGGCAATCTAGACATAACATCAGCATTACTGTGATTAGCTGATCGTCTGTCTTCAATATCATATATATATATGCTGCCTTTGTAAGGTCGAAGAAGGCCATGTATAAGGGCTGGCACTCTTCCCTACATTTTTCCTGCAGCTGTTGCGCTGCAAATATTATGTCCATTGTGGCCCGTAGGGGACGAAAACTGCACTGTGACTTTGGGAGGAGCTCCTCAGCCATAGGGAGAAGACGCTTGAGGAGGACTCTAGCGACAACTTTCCTAATGGTCCTTTGACACAGGCAACTGCAAGGCACTGACCACACTTGATCAGCTCCGCTGGGCAGGCCACATTGTCCGCATGCCAGACACAAGACTCCCAAAGCAAGCACTCTACTCGGAACGCGTCCACGGCAAACAAGCCAAAGGTGGGCAGAGGAAATGTTACAAGGACATCCTCAAAGCTTCCCTGATAAAGTGCAACATCCCCACCGACACCTGGGAGTCCCTGGCCAAAGACCGTCCTAAGTGGAGGAAGTGCATCCGGGAGGGCGCTGAGCACCTCGAGTCTCATCGCCGTGAGCAAGCAGGAATCAAGCACAGGCAGCGGAAAGAGCGTGCAGCAAACCTGTCCCACCCACCCCTTCCCTTAATGACTATCTCTCCCAACTGTGACAGGTACTGTGGCTTTCGTATTGGACTGTTCAGCCACCTAAGGACTCATTTTCAGAGTGGAAGCAAGTCTTCCTCGATTCCGAGGAACTGCCTATGATGATGATGATATATGCTGACAAAATCAAAGCCCAACTCTGCATTCGGGCTGCAGCTAATGTTGGAACTCAGGACTTTGGATAGAGGATTGCTGTCAGGGGCTTATGGTCCGTAACGATGGCAAACTTATGACCATACAAGTATTCGTGGAACTTTTTGACCCCAAAAATGAATGCCAAAGTTTCCCTTTCGATATGCGCATAATTTCGCTTACTGGCACTGAGAGTGCGTGAAGCAAAACCAATTGGTCTTTCCTCCCCACTATGTAGTACATGAGAGATCACTGCCCCAAATCCATATGGAGAGGCGTCACATGTTAGCTTGATCTCCTTAGATACGTCATACTGAACTAACATGGTGCTCTCTACCAACTGGCTTTTACACTCCTTGAATGTTGCGTTCCATTCCTCTGACCACTTCCAATGGACCTGTTTTTTCAACAGCTCATTCAGTGAATGTAACACTGTAGCCAAATTTGATAGGAACTTCCCATAATAGTTCAAAAGACCCAAAAATGACCGAAGTTCAGTAACATTCTTGGGAGTGGGTGCATTTCTAATTGCATCCAGCTTTCCCTTGGTTGGATGTAAACCATCTTTGTCTACTTTGTGCCCTAAGTACTCCACTGAGTTTTGAAATAACTCACACTTGCGAGCAGTCACTCATACTCTGTGCTTCTCTAGCCATTTGAGGACTTCATTCAAGATGTTATTATGGATTTGCCAGTTTGGTGCTGAAATGACTATATCATCTAAATAACATACTACCCCTTCAATGCCTTGCAAAACCTGGTTCATCAACCTTTGAAATATGGCGGGGGTGGAAGACACTCCAAATGGTAGCCTATTAAATTGATATCGGCCTAGATGAGTATTTATAGTCAAGCATGACTTGGACTCCTCATTTAATTCAAGTTGTAAGTAGGTATTTGTAAGATCCAACTTTGAGAATATCTGACCATCTGACAGTGTTGTGAACAAATCTTCTACATTTGGCAATGTACAGGTACAGCGCCTAATTTCCAGAGCCTTCGGGACTGAGGCCGTTCCAAACTTTGTGTTTTTCCAGACTTTGGAACATGTTTCTGATGTCCGCAGTCCAGAAACGCCCGAGCCTAGGTTCGGGTATTGCCGGATTAAAGAATGCCAGAAGCCCGTCCAGAGTTCGGAAATGCCTGGGCCCAGGTTGCGATATTTCCAGTTTTTGGACATCATTTTGTAGTTCTTCTCTTCGCAGGCCTTGTCGTCCTCTCTTCTGCGCAACACATCTTCAGCCTCCCTCTCTTGTTTTTGCAATGCAATAACTGTACTTAATGTGAGCTTCCCGGCCTGTATCCTTTACTACCTTCTTCAAATTTGAAAAGGAATGTACAGTACTCAAATATAATAACGGTTTGTATTTGTAAAACAGCAAAGTTATGAAATATAAAACAGTATATGAGGGCTTTTATTTGGTAAACAGAGTAGAAATAAACAGGTACAGTTACAATTGGCTAGAGGTAGAGGGCTCAGCTATAACGTCTGGGGCTGATGATGGGCCAGCAATAGGATTATCAAATGTGGAAATTGCTGGTGTATTTGCTCGCTGCAGGTCATGGGCGTTCTGTCGCGACATCTTTTGAAAGATATTTAATATTGTTGTTTGTTTAAATAATTTGGGCTTTTCTTTCACTAATTTTTCCTGAATTCTGTAGACCTGCAGTATTTCTTCTTCACATGAAGCTTCGTGGCTCTAAGGTGTGAATTAATTTTTGACAAAGATTGATTGCTTTGTCAATGGGCTCTTTTTCGACTTGATCACAGGCATCATCATCATCACTGCTTTCATCCTTTTCTTCTGGATGCAAAACCTTCTGCATGATTTCTTCATCTGTCACTGCATGCACAATGGGGGCATCGTTGTCCATGTCCATGACTTCTATGACATCATCTTCATTAAATTCCTGCTTAACTTGGCAAGTCTATCCTCTTGCATAATCTAAAAGTCAAGCAATCATTGCTTTCTCTCTGGATACATGAAAGCCTTGAATGTCCTGAGGAGCATCATCAGCATCATCGTCAGTAAACATAGTGGATGGCCAAATGTTATGCCAAGCATTGACCAAGGTGTCTGCAGTTACCAAGTTCCATGCACCCGCAGCTGCCCATATGGCGTCCTTGATAGAGAAACCTTTTGAGAATGCTTTTATTCCCATGCCTGTGTTCACAGTATTAAGCAAACACCTCAGAAACTCGTTTTGTAGAGACACTTCATCGATCTCAAAATTCCTTGGTCCATTGGCTGTACCAGTGATGTTACATTTGGAGGTAAATAGATTCCATGGACATTATCCTTTACTAAAAGCTCAGCATCGGGATGTGCTGAGCAATTGTCTATTAGCGAGTGTATTTTGCAGTTTTCTTCAAGGCCAGCTTCCGTGCAAAGAGCACGCGCCTGAGGGAAAAACTCTTCTCAAACCAGTTCGGAAAGATTACCCTGGTTACCCATGCTTTCTTATTGGCATAATAATGCACTGGCAATACTCTCAAACCCTTGAAATATCTTGGACGCTGGCTTCTCCCAATGACCATAAGCTTATACTTGTGTGTCCCAGCCGCATTTGCTGCAGCAAGCACAGTCAGTCTATCTTTGGCGTCTTTTACACCTGCTGGCTGTGATTCTTCTGCTGCTGCTAATGTCTTTCGCGGTACGTAGTGCCAAAACAGTTCTGTCTCGTCAGCATTATACATTTGCTCAGGTGAAAGGTTTTCATCAGCAATTAGTTTGATGAACTCATCGATATAATTGTCAGCTGCCCCATGATCTGCTGAGGTTTTCTCACCACATACTTTCAGTTACCTGATGCCATGAAGCCTTTTAAATTTGATTAGCCAACTCGAAGAGTAATCGCATGGAGTTTCAATCCCCAGTTGTGCATGGAATATCTTAGCTTGTTGTACCACCATTGGGCCAGACAAAGCAACCTTTTCACTTCTTCTCTGTCACCACCACTCCATCAATATTCGATCCACATCATCACATCTCGGCTTATGCATTCTTTTTCTCTTACTCATTTCCTTATGAACATCACTTTCTGCATAAAACGTCATGAGCTGTTCTTTCTGTTTTCTGATATTATAGATGGTGGAGAGTCCAACACTATATTCCTCACTCAATCTTCTCACTGCAGCACCTCGATCTAATCTCTGGAGTAACTCCATTTTCTTGGGCAATTGACAATGAACCATGTTTCCTCTTTCCCTTATCTGAATCCATTGGCGTATCTGTTGGTGTTTTTGACATGTTTGCAATAACACAACACAAATTCACAATCTTTTCCTGTGCCGATCTTTAAATCGGGAAAAACACCACAGCGATGGAGTCAGGTTGGGTGGGGTCTGATCATGCGATGTAGGTGTCAGCTGGGGTCTCAGCATGGGGCATAGGTGGGCCAGCTGGGGTAGCCCTATAATGTTCAAATGCCACTCATTTTTTTTTTAAATGCTGAATTTAAAAGTGCATGTACAGTACAGGTGCAGGGTGTATTTTTTTTATTACAGGTACAGGTGTGCAAACTTAAAATATAGCAATCTGGTCGGGTGAGGTCGGGTGAGCTCGGGTGAGCTCGGGTCAATTCCGCTCGGAGACATGAGGCGTGGAGATCTGATCGCGCGGTTACTGCTTTTGGGGAGCTGCAGTGGGCTGTGCAGAGTTTGATTCTGGCCAGGGACTTGTGTGCTGTGCAGAGTTTGATTCTGGCCGAAGGGACCTGTGTGCTGTGCAGAGCTGATTCTGGCCGAAGGGACCTGTGTGCTGTGCAGAGCTGATTCTGGCCGAAGGGACCTGTGTGCTGTGCAGAGCTGATTCTGGCCGAAGGGACCTGTGTGCTGTGCAGAGCTGATTCTGGCCGAAGGGACCTGTGTGTTGTGCAGAGTTTGATTCTGGCCGAAGGGACCTGTGTGCTGTGCAGAGCTGATTCTGGCCGAAGGGACCTGTGTGCTGTGCAGAGCTGATTCTGGCCGAAGGGACCTGTGTGCTGTGCAGAGCTGATTCTGGCCGAAGGGACCTGTGTGTTGTGCAGAGTTTGATTCTGGCCGAAGGGACCTGTGTGCTGTGCAGAGCTGATTCTGGCCGAAGGGACTTGTGTGCTGTGCAGAGCTGATTCTGGCCGAAGGGACCTGTGTGCTGTGCAGAGCTGATTCTGGCCGAAGGGACCTGTGTGTTGTGCAGAGTTTGATTCTGGCCGATGACTGTGAAGACCTGGCCTGGAATAGGTAATATTGGCATTTTTATTCTTGCAATTTTTGTCACTGTACTGAAGTTGGATTTCATTTTTTGAATTTTCACTGGTCCCGGCAGGCGACGGTAACGGTTTGGCAGGGAGTCCGGATTCCGGAACATTCCAGATTCCGGAACTCTGGATTGGGGAGATTACCCTCGAGAACATGGTTTACGGTTAATTTATAATCACCACACAACCTTACCTTACCATTAGACTTAGGTACAACAACAATGGGTGTAGCCCAATTACATCGAACTTTCTTAGAGATAATGTACTCAGTCTCGAGAACATAAGAACATAAGAATTAGGAACAGGAGTAGGCCATCTAGCCCCTCGAGCCTGCTCCGCCATTCAACAAGATCATGGCTGATATGGCCCTGGGCTCAGCTCCACTTACCCGCCCGCTCCCCATAACCCTTAATTCCCTTATTGGTTAAAAATCTATCTATCTGTGATTTGAATACATTCAATGAGCTAGCCTCAACTGCTTCCTTGGGCAGAGAATTCCACAGATTCACAACCCGCTGGCAGAAGAAATTCCTTCTCAACTCGGTTTTAAATTGGCTCCCCCATATTTTGAGGCTGTGCCCCCTAGTCTCCCCGACCAGTGGAAACAACCTCTCTGCCTCGATCTTGTCTATCCCTTTCATTATTTTAAATGTTTCCACAAGATCACCCCTCATCCTTCTGAACTCCAACGAGTAAAGACCCAGTCTACTCAATCTATCATCATAAGGTAACCCCCTCATCTCCGGAATCAGCCTCGTGAATCGTCTCTGTACCCCCTCCAAAGCTAGTATATACTTCCTTAAGTAAGGTGACCAAAACTGCACGCAGTACTCCAGATGCGGCCTCACCAATACCCTATACAGTTGCAGAAAGACCTCCCTGCTTTTGTACTCCATCCCTCTCGCAATGAAGGCCAACATTCCATTCGCCTTCCTGATTACCTGCTGCACCTGCAAACTAACTTTTTGGGATTCATGCACAAGGACCCCCAGGACCCTCTGCACCGCAGCATGGTGTAATTTCTCCCCATTCAAATAATACTCCCTTTTACTGTTTTTTCCCAAAGTGGATGACCTCACATTTTCCGGCATTGTATTCCATCTGCCAAACCTTAGCCCATTCGCTTAACCTATCTAAATCTCTTTGCAGCCTCCCTGTGTCCTCTACACAAGCCGCTTTCCCACTAATCTTTGTGTCATCTGTGCAAATAGATGTTAACAAATATGATGTGATTGGGATTACGGAGACGTGGCTCCAGGATGATCAGGGCTGGGAACTCAACATCCAGGGGTATTCAACATTCAGGAAGGATAGAATAAAAGGAAAAGGAGGTGGGGTAGCATTGCTGGTTAAAGAGGAGATTAATGCAATAGTTAGGAAAGACATTAGTTTGGATGATGTGGAATCTATATGGGTAGAGTTGCAGAACACCAAAGGGCAAAAAACGTTAGTGGGAGTTGTGTACAGACCTCCAAACAGTAGTAGTGATGTTGGGGAGGGCATCAAACAGGAAATTAGGGGAGCATGCAATATAGGTGCAGCAGTTATAATGGGTGACTTTAATATGCACATAGATTGGGCTAGCCAAACTGGAAGCAATACGGTGGAGGAGGATTTCCTGGAGTGCATAAGGGATGGTTTTCTAGACCAATATGTCGAGGAACCAACTAGGGGGGAGGTCATCTTAGACTGGGTGTTGTGTAATGAGAGAGGATTAATTAGCAATCTCATTGTGCGAGGCCCCTTGGGGAAGAGTGACCATAATATGGTGGAATTCTGCATTAGGATGGAGAATGAAACAGTTAATTCAGAGACCATGGTCCAGAACTTAAAGCAGGGTAACTTTGAAGGTATGAAGCGTGAATTGGCTAGGATAGATTGGCGAATGATACTTAAGGGGTTGACTGTGGATGGGCAATGGCAGACATTTAGAGACCGCATGGATGAACTACAACAATTGTACATTCCTGTCTGGCGTAAAAATAAAAAAGGGAAGGTGGCTTAACCGTGGCTATCAAGGGAAATCAGGGATAGTATTAAAGCCAAGGAAGTGGCATACAAATTGGCCAGAAATAGCAGCGAACCCGGGGACTGGGAGAAATTTAGAACTCAGCACAGGAGGACAAAGGGTTTGATTAGGGCAGGGAAAATGGAGTACGAGAAGAAGCTTCCAGGGAACATTAAGACGGATTGCAAAAGTTTCTACAGATATGTAAAGAGAAAAAGGTTAGTAAAGACAAACGTAGGTCCCCTGCAGTCAGAATCAGTGGAAGTCATAACGGGGAACAAAGAAATGGCAGACCAATTGAACAAGTACTTTGGTTCAGTATTCACTAAGGAGGACACAAACAACCTTCCGGATATAAAAGGGGTCAGAGGGTCTAGTAAGGAGGAGGAACTGAGGGAAATCTTTATTAGTCGGGAAATTGTGTTGGGGAAATTGATGGGATTGAAGGCCGATAAATCCCCAGGGCCTGATGGACTGCATCCCAGAGTACTTAAGGAGGTGGCCTTGGAAATAACGGATGCATTGACAGTCATTTTCCAACATTCCATTGACTCTGGATCAGTTCCTATCGAGTGGAGGGTAGCCAATATAACCCCACTTTTAAAAAAAAGGAGGGAGAGAGAAAACAGGGAATTATAGACCGGTCAGCCTGACCTCAGTAGTGGGTAAAATGATGGAATCAATTATTAAGGATGTCATAGCAGCACATTTGGAAAAAGGTGACATGATAGGTCCAAGTCAGCATGGATTTGTGAAAGGGAAATCATGCTTGACAAATCTTCTGGAATTTTTTGAGGATGTTTCCAGTAAAGTGGACAAAGGAGAACCAGTTGATGTGGTATATTTGGACTTTCAGAAGGCTTTCGACAAGGTCCCACACAAGAGATTAATGTGCAAAGTTAAAGCACATGGGATTGGGGGTAGTGTGCTGACGTGAATTGAGAACTGGTTGTCAGACAGGAAGCAAAGAGTAGGAGTAAATGGGGACTTTTCAGAATGGCAGGCAGTGACTAGTGGTGTACCGCAAGGTTCTGTGCTGGGGCCCCAGCTGTTTACATTGTACATTAATGATTTAGACGAGGGGATTAAATGTAGTATCTCCAAATTTGCGGATGACACTAAGTTGGGTGGCAGTGTGAGCTGCGAGGAGGATGCTATGAGGCTGCAGAGTGATTGGATAGGTTAGGTGAGTGGGCAAATGCATGACAGATGAAGTGTAATGTGGATAAATGTGAGGTTATCCACTTTGGTGGTAAAAACAGAGAGACAGACTACTATCTGAATGGTGACAGATTAGGAAAAGGGGAGGTGCAACGAGACCTGGGTGTCATGGTATATCAGTCATTGAAGGTTGGCATGCAGGTACAGCAGGCGGTTAAGAAAGCAAATGGCATGTTGGCCTTCATAGCGAGGGGATTTGAGTACAGGGGCAGGGAGGTGTTGCTACAGTTTTACAGGGCCTTGGTGAGGCCACACCTGGAGTATTGTGTACAGTTGTGGTCTCCTAACTTGAGGAAGGACATTCTTGCTATTGAGGGAGTGCAGCGAAGATTCACCAGACTGATTCCCGGGATGGTGGGACTGACCTATCAAGAAAGACTGGATCAACTGGCTTGCATTCACTGGAGTTCAGAAAAATGAGAGGGGACCTCATAGAAACGGTTAAAATTCTGACCGGTTTAGACAGGTTAGATGCAGGAAGAATGTTTTCCCAATGTTGGTGAAGTCCAGAACCAAGGGTCACAGTCTAAGGATAAGGGGTAAGCCATTTAGGACCGAGGTGACTTTAATATGCACATAGATTGGGCTAGCCAAACTGGAAGCAATACGGTGGAGGAGGATTTCCTGGAGTGCATAAGGGATGGTTTTCTAGACCAATATGTTGAGGAACCAACTAGGGGGGAGGCCATCTTAGACTGGGTGTTGTGTAATGAGAGAGGATTAATTAGCAATCTCATTGTGCGAGGCCCCTTGGGGAAGAGTGACCATAATATGGTGGAATTCTGCATTAGGATGGAGAATGAAACAGTAATTTCAGAGACCATGGTCCAGAACTTAAAGAAGGGTAACTTTGAAGGTATGAGGCGTGAATTGGCTAGGATAGATTGGCGAATGATACTTAGGGGGTTGACTGTGGATGGGCAATGGCAGACATTTAGAGACCGCATGGATGAATTACAACAATTGTACATTCCTGTCTGGCGTAAAAATAAAAAAGGGAAGGTGGCTCAACCATGGCTATCAAGGGAAATCAGGGATAGTATTAAAGCCAAGGAAGTGGCATACAAATTGGCCAGAAATAGCAGCGAACCTGGGGACTGGGAGAAATTTACAACTCAGCAGAGGAGGACAAAGGGTTTGATTAGGGCAGGGAAAATGGAGTACGAGAAGAAGCTTGCAGGGAACATTAAGGCGGATTGCAAAAGTTTCTATAGGTATGTAAAGAGAAAAAGGTTGGTGAAGACAAACGTAGGTCCCCTGCAGTCAGAATCAGGGGAAGTCATAACGGGGAACAAAGAAATGGCAGACCAATTGAACAAGTACTTTGGTTCGGTATTCACTAAGGAGGATACAAACAACCTTCCGGATATAAAAGGGGTCAGAGGGTCTAGTAAGGAGGGGGAACTGAGGGAAATCTTTATTAGTCGGGAAATTGTGTTGGGGAAATTGATGGGATTGAAGGCCGATAAATCCCCAGGGCCTGATGGACTGCATCCTAGAGTACTTAAGGAGGTGGCCTTGGAAATAGCGGATGCATTGACAGTCATTTTCCAACATTCCATTGACTCTGGATCAGTTCCTATGGAGTGGAGGGTAGCCAATGTAACCCCACTTTTTAAAAAAGGAGGGAGAGAGAAAACAGGGAATTATAGACCGGTCAGCCTGACCTCAGTAGTGGGTAAAATGATGGAATCAATTATTAAGGATGTCATAGCAGTGCATCTGGAAAATGGTGACATGATAGGTCCAAGTCAGCATGGATTTGTGAAAGGGAAATCATGCTTGACAAATCTTCTGGAATTTTTTGAGGATGTTTCCAGTAAAGTGGACAAAGGAGAACCAGTTGATGTGGTATATTTGGACTTTCAGAAGGCTTTCGACAAGGTCCCACACAAGAGATTAATGTGCAAAGTTAAAGCACATGGGATTGGGGGTAGTGTGCTGACGTGAATTGAGAACTGGTTGTCAGACAGGAAGCAAAGAGTAGGAGTAAATGGGGACTTTTCAGAATGGCAGGCAGTGACTAGTGGTGTACCGCAAGGTTCTGTGCTGGGGCCCCAGCTGTTTACATTGTACATTAATGATTTAGACGAGGGGATTAAATGTAGTATCTCCAAATTTGCGGATGACACTAAGTTGGGTGGCAGTGTGAGCTGCGAGGAGGATGCTATGAGGCTGCAGAGTGATTGGATAGGTTAGGTGAGTGGGCAAATGCATGACAGATGAAGTGTAATGTGGATAAATGTGAGGTTATCCACTTTGGTGGTAAAAACAGAGAGACAGACTACTATCTGAATGGTGACAGATTAGGAAAAGGGGAGGTGCAACGAGACCTGGGTGTCATGGTATATCAGTCATTGAAGGTTGGCATGCAGGTACAGCAGGCAGTTAAGAAAGCAAATGGCATGTTGGCCTTCATAGCGAGGGGATTTGAGTACAGGGGCAGGGAGGTGTTGCTACAGTTTTACAGGGCCTTGGTGAGGCCACACCTGGAGTATTGTGTACAGTTGTGGTCTCCTAACTTGAGGAAGGACATTCTTGCTATTGAGGGAGTGCAGCGAAGATTCACCAGACTGATTCCCGGGATGGTGGGACTGACCTATCAAGAAAGACTGGATCAACTGGCTTGCATTCACTGGAGTTCAGAAAAATGAGAGGGGACCTCATAGAAACGGTTAAAATTCTGACCGGTTTAGACAGGTTAGATGCAGGAAGAATGTTTTCCCAATGTTGGTGAAGTCCAGAACCAAGGGTCACAGTCTAAGGATAAGGGGTAAGCCATTTAGGACCGAGGTGACTTTAATATGCACATAGATTGGGCTAGCCAAACTGGAAGCAATACGGTGGAGGAGGATTTCCTGGAGTGCATAAGGGATGGTTTTCTAGACCAATATGTTGAGGAACCAACTAGGGGGGAGGCCATCTTAGACTGGGTGTTGTGTAATGAGAGAGGATTAATTAGCAATCTCATTGTGCGAGGCCCCTTGGGGAAGAGTGACCATAATATGGTGGAATTCTGCATTAGGATGGAGAATGAAACAGTAATTTCAGAGACCATGGTCCAGAACTTAAAGAAGGGTAACTTTGAAGGTATGAGGCGTGAATTGGCTAGGATAGATTGGCGAATGATACTTAGGGGGTTGACTGTGGATGGGCAATGGCAGACATTTAGAGACCGCATGGATGAATTACAACAATTGTACATTCCTGTCTGGCGTAAAAATAAAAAAGGGAAGGTGGCTCAACCATGGCTATCAAGGGAAATCAGGGATAGTATTAAAGCCAAGGAAGTGGCATACAAATTGGCCAGAAATAGCAGCGAACCTGGGGACTGGGAGAAATTTACAACTCAGCAGAGGAGGACAAAGGGTTTGATTAGGGCAGGGAAAATGGAGTACGAGAAGAAGCTTGCAGGGAACATTAAGGCGGATTGCAAAAGTTTCTATAGGTATGTAAAGAGAAAAAGGTTGGTGAAGACAAACGTAGGTCCCCTGCAGTCAGAATCAGGGGAAGTCATAACGGGGAACAAAGAAATGGCAGACCAATTGAACAAGTACTTTGGTTCGGTATTCACTAAGGAGGATACAAACAACCTTCCGGATATAAAAGGGGTCAGAGGGTCTAGTAAGGAGGGGGAACTGAGGGAAATCTTTATTAGTCGGGAAATTGTGTTGGGGAAATTGATGGGATTGAAGGCCGATAAATCCCCAGGGCCTGATGGACTGCATCCTAGAGTACTTAAGGAGGTGGCCTTGGAAATAGCGGATGCATTGACAGTCATTTTCCAACATTCCATTGACTCTGGATCAGTTCCTATGGAGTGGAGGGTAGCCAATGTAACCCCACTTTTTAAAAAAGGAGGGAGAGAGAAAACAGGGAATTATAGACCGGTCAGCCTGACCTCAGTAGTGGGTAAAATGATGGAATCAATTATTAAGGATGTCATAGCAGTGCATCTGGAAAATGGTGACATGATAGGTCCAAGTCAGCATGGATTTGTGAAAGGGAAATCATGCTTGACAAATCTTCTGGAATTTTTTGAGGATGTTTCCAGTAAAGTGGACAAAGGAGAACCAGTTGATGTGGTATATTTGGACTTTCAGAAGGCTTTCGACAAGGTCCCACACAAGAGATTAATGTGCAAAGTTAAAGCACATGGGATTGGGGGTAGTGTGCTGACGTGCATTGAGAACTGGTTGTCAGACAGGAAGCAAAGAGTAGGAGTAAACGGGTACTTTTCAGAATGGCAGGCAGTGACTCGTGGAGTGCCGCAAGGTTCTGTGCTGGGGCCCCAGCTGTTTACATTGTACATTAATGATTTAGACGAGGGGATTAAATGCAGTATCTCCAAATTTGCGGATGATACTAAGTTGGGTGGCAGTGTGAGCTGCGAGGAGGATGCTATTAGGCTGCAGAGTGACTTGGATAGGTTAGGTGAGTGGGCAAATGCATGGCAGATGAAGTATAATGTGGATAAATGTGAGGTTATCCACTTTGGTGGTAAAAACAGAGAGACAGACTATTATCTGAATGGTGACAGATTAGGAAAAGGGAAGGTGCAACGAGACCTGGGTGTCATGGTACATCAGTCATTGAAGGTTAGCATGCAGGTACAGCAGGTGGTTAAGAAAGCAAATGGCATGTTGGCCTTCATAGCGAGGGGATTTGAATACAGGGGCAGGGAGGTGTTGCTACAGTTGTACAGGGCCTTGGTGAGGCCACACCTGGAGTATTGTGTACAGTTTTGGTCTCCTAACTTGAGGAAGGACATTCTTGCTATTGAGGGAGTGCAGCGAAGGTTCACCAGACTGATTCCCGGGATGGCAGGACTGACCTATCAAGAAAGATTGGATCAACTGGGCTTGTATTCACTGGAGTTCAGAAGAATGAGAGGGGACCTCATAGAAACGTTTAAAATTCTGACGGGTTCAGACAGGTTAGATGCAGAAAGAATGTTCCCAATGTTGGGGAAGTCCAGAACCAGGGGTCACAGTCTGAGGATAAGGGGTAAGCCATTTAGGACCGAGATGAGGAGAAACTTCTTCACCCAGAGAGTGGTGAACCTGTGGAATTCTCTACCACAGAAAGTAGTTGAGGCCAATTCACTAAATATATTCAAAAGGGAGTTAGATGAAGTCCTTACTACTCGGGGGATCAAGGGTTATGGCGAGAAAGCAGGAAGGGGGTACTGAAGTTTCATGTTCAGCCATGAACTCATTGAATGGCGGTGCAGGCTAGAAGGGCTGAATGGCCTGCTCCTGCACCTATTTTCTATGTTTCTATGTTTCTATGAGATGAGGAGAAACTTCTTCACCCAGAGAGTGGTGAACCTGTGGAATTCTCTACCACAGAAAGTAGTTGAGGCCAATTCACTAAATATATTCAAAAGGGAGTTAGATGAAGTCCTTAACACTAGGGGGATCAAGGGGTATGGCGAGAAAGCAGGAAGCGGGTACTGAAGTTGCATGTTCAGCCATGAACTCATTGAATAGCGGTGCAGGCTCGAAGGGCTGAATGGCCTACTCCTGCACCTATTTTCTATGTTTCTATGTTTCTATCTGCAAATTTTGTTACACTACACTCTGTCCCCTCTTCCAGGTCATCTATGTATATTGTAAACAGTTGTGGTCCCAGCACCGATCCCTGTGGCACACCACTAACCACCGATTTCCAACCCGAAAAGGACCCATTTATCCCGACTCTCTGCTTTCTGTTAGCCAGCCAATTCTCTATCCATGCTAGTACATTTCCTCTGACTCCGAGTACCTTTATCTTCTGCAGTAACCTTTTGTGTGGCATCTTATCGAATGCCTTTTGGAAATCTAAATACACCACATCCATCGGTACACCTCTATCCACCATGCTAGTTATATCCTCAAAGAATTCTAGTCAATTAGTTAAACATGATTTCCCCTTCATGAATCCATGTTGTGTCTGCTTGATTGCACTATTCCTATCTAGATGTCCCGCTATTTCTTCCTTAATGATAGCTTCAAGCATTTTCCCCAATATAGATGTTAAACTAACCAGCCTATAGTTACCTGCCTTTTGTCTGCCCCCTTTTTTAAACAGAGGCGTTACATTAGCTGCTTTCCAATCCGCTGGTACCTCCCCAGAGTCCAGAGAATTTTGGTAGATTATAACAAATGCATCTGCTATAACTTCCGCCATCTCTTTTAATACCCTGGGATGCATTTCATCACGCCCAGGGGACTTGTCTACCTTGGGTCCCATTAGCCTGTCCAGCACTAACCCCCTAGTGATAGTGATTGTCTCAAGGTCCTTCCTTCCCACATTCCTGTAACCAGCAATTTTTGGCATAGTTTATGTGTCTTCCACTGTGAAGACCAAAGCAAAATAATTGTTTAAGGTCTCAGCCATTTCCATAGTTCCCATTATTAAATCCCCCTTCTCATCTTCTAAGGGACCAACATTTACTTCAGTCACTCTTTTCCATTTTATATCTCTGTAAAAGCTTTTAATATCTGTTTTTATGTTTTGTGCAAGTTTATTTTCGTAATCTATCTTTCCTTTCTTTATTGCTTTCTTAGTCATTCTTTGCTGTCGTTTAAAATTTTCCCAATCTTCTAGTTTCCCACTAACCTTGGCCACCTTATACGCATTGGTTTTTAGTTTGATACTCTCCTTTATTTCCTTGGTTATCCACGGCTGGTTATCCCTTCTCTTACCGCCCTTCTTTTTCACTGGAATATATTTTTGTTGAGCAAAAGTCCTTAAAAGTCCTCCACTGTTCCTCAATTGTGCCACCATTTAGTCTGTGTTTCCAGTCTACTTTAGCCAACTCTGCCCTCATCCCACTGTAGTCCCCTTTGTTTAAGTATAGTACGCTCGTTTGAGGCACTACTTCCTCACCCTCAATCTGTATTACAAATTCAACCATACTGTGATCACTCATTCCGAGAGGATCTTTTACAAGGAGATCGTTTATTATTCCTGTCTCATTACACAGGAGCAGATCTAAGATCGCTTGCTCCCTTGTAGGTTCTGTAACATACTGTTCTAAGAAACAATCCCGTATGCATTCTATGAATTCCTCCTCAAGGCTACCCTGTGCGATTTGATTTGACCAATCGATATGTAGGTTAAAATCCCCCATGATTACTGCCGTTCCTTTTTCACATGCCTCCATTATTCCCTTGATTATTGCCCGCCCCACCATGAAGTTATTATTTGGGTGCCTATAAACTACGTCCACAAGTGACTTTTTTTCCCTAACTATCTCTAATCTCCACCCACAATGATTCAACATTTTGTTCATTAGAGCCAATATCGTCTCTCACAACTGCCCTGATATCATCCTTTATTAACAGAGCTGCCCCACCTCCTTTCCCTTCTTGTCTATCTTTCTGAATTGTCAGATACCCCTGTATGTTTAATTCCCAGTCTTGGCCACCCTGCAACCACGTTTCTGTAATGGCCACCAAATCATACCCATTTGTAATGATTTGTGCCATAAACTCATTTACTTTATTTCGAATGCTGCGTGCGTTGAGGTAGAGTGTTTTAATACTCATTTTTAAACCATGATTTTCACACATATTGTCCCTTCCTATCACCTTGTAGTTTACACTTACCCCAGTGCTACTCTGCTATGTTGCCTCCTGCCTTTTGCATTCTTTCTTGGGGTCCTGTTCATCTGAGCTCTCACTCACTCTAACTAGCTCAGAGCCCTCTCCTGGGTTCCGAATACTCCTTGCATTGAGGCACCGAGCTTTCATGCTTGCCTTTTTATTACACTTTGACCCTTCGAATTTTGCTGTACAGTGGCCCTTTTTGTATTTTGCCTTAGGTTTCTCTGCCCTCCACTTTTACTCATCTCCTTTCTGTATTTTGCTTTTGTCTCCATTTTGTTTCCCTCTGTCTCCCTGCATTGGTTCCCATCCCCCTGCCATATTAGTTTAACTACTCCCCAACAGCACTAGCAAACACTCCCCCTAGGACATTGGTTCCGGTCCTGCCCAGGTGCAGACCGTCCGGTTTGTACTGATCCCATCTCCCCCAGAACCGGTTCCAATGCCCCAGGAATTTGAATCCCTCCCTGCTGCACCACTGCTCAAGCCACGTATTCATCTGCGCTATCCTGCGATTCCTACTCTGACTAGCACGTGGCACTGGTAGCAATCCCAAGATTACTACTTTTGAGGTCCTACTTTTTAATTTAGCTCCTCGCTCCTTAAATTCGTCTCGTAGGACCTCATCCCTTTTTTTACCTGTATCGTTGGAACCAATGTGCACCACGACAACTGGCTGTTCACCCTCCCTTTTCAGAATGTCCTGCCCGCGCTCCGAGATATCCTTGACCCTTGCATCAGGGAGGCAACATACCATCCTGGAGTCTCGGTTGCGGCTGCAGAAACGCCTATCTATTCCCCTCACCATTGAATCCCCCATCACTATCACTCTCCCACTCTTTTTCCTGCCCTCCTGTGCAGCAGAGCCAGCCATGGTGCCACGGTGCTGCTACCCTCCCCTGATGAGTCATCCCCCTCAACAGCACTCAAAGCGGTGTATCTGTTTTGCAGGGGGATGACCGCAGGGGACCCCTGCATTACCTTCCTTGCACTGCTCTTCCTGCTGGTCTTCCATTCCCTATCTGGTTGTGGACCCTTCACCTGTGGTAAGACCAACTTGGTACACGTGCTACTCACGTCATTCTCAGCATCGTGGATGCTCCAGAGTGAATCCACCCTCAGCTCCAATTCCGCAACGCGGACCGTCAGGAGCTCGAGGCGGATACACTTCCTGCACACGTAGTCGTCAGGGACACCAGAAGTGTCCCTGAGTTCCCACATGGTACAGGAGGAGCATATCACATGACCAAACTCTCCTGCCATGACTTAACTCTTAGATACACTTAAATTGGCAACAACAATGCTAAAGTTTACTCACTGTTATAGAAGAGAAAAAAGAAAAACTACTCACCAATCACCAGCCAGTCACTTACCCTCTTGGCTGTGACGTCACCTTTCTGTTTCTTTCTACTTCTTTTTTGCCTTCTCCCTGTAGCTGCACAAGTCTCTCGCCAAACTCGCGCTGCTCCTGGTCTCACTGGCCTTTATAGGCCTCTCCGATCCCCAGAACTCCCGCCTCTCGCCGAACTCGCGCTGCTCCTGGTCTCACTGGCCTTTTGTAGGCCTCTCCGATCCCTGGAACTCCCGCCTCTCGCCGAACTCGCGCTGTTCCTGGTCTCACTGGCCTTTTGTAGGCCTCTCCGATCCCCGGAACTCCCGCCTCTCGCCGAACTCGCGCTGCTCCTGGTCTCACTGGCCTTTTGTAGGCCTCTCCGATCCCCGGAACTCCCGCCTCTCGCCGAACTCGCGCTGCTCCTGGTCTCACTGGCCTTTTGTAGGCCTCTCCGATCCCCGGAACTCCCGCCTCTCGCCGAACTCGCGCTGCTCCTGGTCTCACTGGTCTTTTGTAGGCCTCTCCGATCCCCGGACCACCCGCCTCTTGCCGAACTCCCTCCCGCCTCTCGCCGAACTCGCGCTGCTCCTGGTCTCACTGGCCTTTCGTAGGCCTCTCCGATCCCCGGAACTCCCGCCTCTCGCCGAACTCGCGCTGCTCCTGGTCTCACTGGTCTTTTGTAGGCCTCTCCGATCACCGGAACACCCGCCTCTTGCTGAACTCCCTCCCGCCTCTCGCCGAACTCGCGCTGCTCCTGGTCTCACTGGCCTTTCGTAGGATTCTCCGATCCCCGGAACTCCCGCCTCTCGCCGAACTTGTGCTGCTCCTGGTCTCACTGGCCTTTTGTAGGCCTCTCCGATCCCCGGAACACCCGCCTCTTGCCGAACTCCCTCCCGCCTCTCGCCGAACTCGTGCTGCTCCTGGTCTCACTGGTCTTTTGTAGGCCTCTCCGATCCCCGGAACTCCCGCCTCTCGCCGAACTCATTCTTAGTCTTTTGTGTTCTTGCTCAACTTTCTCCTTGAGTGCATATGGTATGGGATGTGGCTTGCAGTAAACTGGTCTAGCGTCCTTCTGTATCCTGACACTCACCTTGAATCAGACTGCCTGTTTCACAGAACACCTTCGGATACTTCTTGATGACATCATCCTTCGATGCAAATCTCATTTCTGCATGAAGAATCTCAATCCAATCCAGCTTCAGTGATCCCAACCAATTTCTTCCTAGTAAGGTCTCCTGCCACTACTAAGAGAAGCAAGCTCTGAAACTGATCATTGTATTTCACCAATACGGTGATACGACCTACCACATGAATGTTCTCTCTCGAGTTGCCTCGCAACTCTATCTTGGATTTCTCCAATGGGAAATTATACAATTTGTCGAGATATAGCAATTCCAGTACTACACTCATGAATGTACCAGTGTCGATTTCCATGGGTATCTTAGTTCCTGCAACATTTAAGTGGATGATGATACTTTTCAAATCGCTGTTAGATATCCTCGTGCTCCTGATGATGTGTATCTCTTCATCCTGTTGCTTTTCTTCCATGCTATGCAGTCCCTGGGGATTTCTACTTATAGCCTTGAAAGTTGGTTTATTGTTCAGTCGGCATGCCTTCTCAAGGTGTTTTCATGCAGAAGAAACACGCTGCCTTCATATATGGAAAACTTTGAGCAATGTGTTGTCTCAGGCACCGATAGCTCTGTAACATTGCAGTTGCTGAGACCTTGGGGCCCAACTGCCTTTTACTTTTAACCTGCAGGTGATTCACCTCAGTTGTCTGACGACTGGAAATGGTACGAGATTCTCAGGAATATTGGTCGGCCATGTCCATTGACATAGCTGTCTGACAAGCGAAATCAAAAGTTGTTTGGAGATGTCAACAACATTCTTCTGATTGCATCATTTTTCATCCTACAAACAAACCGTTCAAGCAATGCTCAGTCCTGAAAGTTTCAGAAATGACAGTGAATAGATAGCTTTTTTAATGCTGCAATGTACTCCCTGATACTTTTGTCAATAAATTGATCTCGTATTCTGAAATGATAACTTTCAGCTCATGACTGTAGTGCTGAATCTCCTTAAGTAATGTGTCCTTTGGCTTGGCAGGCACAAGAACATTTTTCAGGGTTTCATACACCTCGGGCCCGGCTTCAATTAAGAAAATAGCCTGTTTTCTTTCCAACACCACCCAGTTACAGGTTTCATCATCGGGGTCTTTGATTATACTATATGCAGTGAAAAACATTTCTAGTTGCTCCACATATGCTGCAAAGGTCTCTCGGTAGCGTTGAAACTCACCCAAGTGCCTTATTATTCCCATAGGCGCGGCCACCTGGACTCTGGCAGATCAGTCAAGTGTGCTTGTAATTTACCTTGGATTTTTAGCTGTTAATCAAAACAAAGAAGCTCTCAATGTCTCTCTGGATGAATCAACACCAACAAAAATTTCGGATAGGTTAGCCAGAAATCCTATCCTTCATCGTCAATATGATATCTTCTGTATGACTTCACAAACACACAGGCTGTAAGATGGCTGATAACTTCAGAAACCTGTCAGGTAACCTGTTCCCTGAAGCTTTATTTTGAATACAGCAATGGCTGTATTACCACAGTAGTCTACTAGGTGGAGCTATATATATGAGGGGCCCAATGTATGCTGAAGGGCCACTATACAAAATTTGTTCATGTGAGTGGGTAGGACTTGCCCTTTCTCAGGCTTCAACAGCCCACACAGTTGTCATGCTCCCCCCTCCCCCAACTCCACAATCCTAGTAATTGGATGCCTCATTACCTGAACCAAACACTCTCCTCGCCTCCCCCCTTTCTGGAACTTAACTGAGGGTCGATGCCAATTGGGGGAGTTGTCTGTGGAGGCATGACAGACAGCTCACCTCGAAGATGTAGATGAGGCCTGAAGCCCAATTTTAGGAGATCCTTGGGCCTCAGTTTGGGCACACATTGCTCATTCGGTGCAGAATCTGAGCCCGAAAGCAGGCTCGGACTAATTTCTACCTCCCAAGTCCGAGGTGGGAGACAAACCCCACTCGCTTAAGTTACTGTTGGGAGTTGGCTCACCATACCTTAAAAAAATAATATTTTTTCATTATTATTTCCAACCTTTTTATTTTCAGAAAGAGAAGACATTTTTATTAATTTGTGCTGTTCATAAACTACATAATTTGTCACCACCTTCACTTTGCCATTTGTTTCCCTGAGCAAGATGATAGAATGTTTATTCCATTATATTTTCATTTTACTGAACACAAACAATTTTTACTATGGCGGGAATGGAACAGTTAAAATGGCATTTATTTGTGCCAGTGGAGAAGATTAAAAATCTGTTAATTGTGTATTTGCAACGCTAACATGTAAATAAAAATATATCGACAGTACAAAGAAAAAGGGCTAGACTTTCCATTGACATCTATATCGCCCAAAAATGACATCTATATCGCCAGAATATTGCCCATTTTAAAAAACGCTAGTTTCACTTTTGTAATTTGGCCGTTAGCCGTAGCGATGTAAAATGGGCATTAGCGATTTATTCCATCGTGCAAGGCTGGCATCCATAGCAACGGCCATTCTGCGCATGTGTGAGTTTTTTTAAGTGATTAACTTTTCCCATGATTTGGGAGGTCAGGGGACATATGCACATGCGCAGAACAATTGGAATAGTGAGCGAGAGAGAGAGTCGAGTGTTGGTGATTGAGGACCAGTTGATTAAAAAAAATAATGGAATACGTCGAGGAGGCCGTGTTAAGTGAACTTGGTGAAGTGGCAGAGATGGGTGGCAGAAGGCGTGCTGAGGTTTTCGGATGAGGTAAATGCTGCCCTCGTCCACGAGGTGGAAACTCGTTGGGCCCAATTGACCGGGTGATCGTGGGAAACCACCCCCCAGGCTATATCAGAGAATTTGGATGGAGATCATAGAAGTCGTCTCATTGGCAGCACAAAATGTCCGTGAGCCGAACCAGTGCTGCAAGCCCTGGAACGACCATGTTGGTTCCAGAAGAGTAAGTATTAAATTTATTACATTTATAATTATAATTGCAACAATGCAATGACTCAGTAATTCAAATGTAGATCTGCTGGATTGTAATTAAGCTGGTAATCTTGGTGTCGTGCATTAGTTCCTAACCACGATCTTATTAAATTTATTCTCAGACTGTAGATATCATCATCATCATAGGCAGCCCCTCGGAATCGAGGAAGACTTGCTTCCACTCTTAGAATGAGTCCTTAGGTGGCTGAACAGTCCAATACGAGAGCCACAGTCCCTGCCACAGGTGGGACAGATAGCCGTTGAGGGTAAGGGAGGGTGGGACAGGTTTGCCACACATTCCTTCTGCTGCCTGCGCTTGTTTCCTGCATGCACTCAGCAATGAGATTCGAGGTGCTCAGCGCCCTCCCGGATGCACTTCTTCCACTCAGGGCGGTCTTTGGCCAGGGACTCCCAGGTGTCGGTGGGGATACCACACTTTATCAGGGAGGCTTTGAGGGTGTCCTTATAACATTTCCTCTGTCCACCCTTGGCTCGTTTGCCATGAAGGAGTTCCGAGTAGAGCGCTTGCTTTGGGAATCTTGTGTCTGGCATGTGGACAACATGGCCTGGCCAGCGGAGCTGATCAAATGTGGTCAGTGCTTCAATGCTGGGGATGTGAGCCTAGTTGAGGATGCTAATGTTGGTGCATCTGCCCTCCCAGGGGATTTTTAAGATCTTGCGGAGGCATCGTTGATGGTATTTCTCCAGCGACTTGAGATGTCTACTTTACATGGTCCATGCCTCTGACCCATACAGGAGGGCGGGTATTACTACGACCCTGTAGACCATGAGCTTGATTGTAGATTTGAGGGCCTGGTCTTTGAACACTCTTTGCTCAGGCGGCTGAAGACTGCACAGGCGCACTGGAGGCGATGTTAAATCTCCTCATCAATGTCTGCTATTGTTAATAAGAGGCTCCCAAGGTATGGGAAATGGTCCACATTGTCCAGGGCCGCGCCGTAGATCTTGATGACTGGGGGGCACTGTTGTGGGGCGAGGACAGGCTGGTGGAGGACCTTTGTCTTACAGATGTTTAGCATAAGGCCCATGCTTTCATATGCCTCAGTAAATACGTCGACTATATCCTGGAGATCAGCCTCTGAATGTGTACAGTAGCTCGACGACAGAGGTTGGGGTGGTCTTGGTCCTGGTCTGGAGGTGGCGAAGGTTAAACAGCTTCCCACTGGTTCTATAGTTTAGTTCCACTCCAGCAGGGAACTTGTTGACTGTGAGGTGGAGCATGGCAGCGAGGAAGATTGAGAAGAGGGTTGGAGCGATGACACAGCTCTGTTTGACCCCAGTCCGGACGTGGATTGGGTCTGTAATGGATCCGTTGGTAAGGATCACGGCCTGCATGTTGTTGTGGAGCAGGCGAAGGATATTGACGAACTTTTGGGGGCATCCGAAATGGAGGAGGACGCTCCATAGACCCTCGCGGTTGACAGTGTCAAAGACCTTTGTAAGGTCGAAGAAGGCCATGTATAAGGGCTGGTGCTGCTTCTTGCATTTTCCTGCAGCTCTGACGCAGCAAAGATCATGTCCATTGTGCCCCGTAGTGGACAAAATCCACACTGTGACTCTGGGAGGAGCTCCTCAGCCACAGGGAGAAGACGGTTGAGGAGGACTCTAGCGACAACTTTCCTAGTGGCTGATAACAGGGAGATCCCTCTGTAGTTTCCGCAGTCGGACTTGTCCCTTTTTTAAAGATGGTCACGATCACTGCATCTCTGAGATCTCCCGACATGCTCTCCTCCCTCCAGGTAAGAGAGATGAGGTCATGTATCCACGCCAACAGCGCCTCTCTGCCATACTTTAGCGCCTCAGCAGGGATTCCATCCGCCCCCATAGCCTTGTTGATCTTCAGCTGTCTTATGGCTTTTCCTACCTCGTGCTACGTTGAGGTTTCACTGAGATGGTGGCGTGTCGCATGTTGTGGGATGGAGTCGAAAACACTCAAGTCAAAGGCAGAGTCTCGATTGAGGAGATCTTCGAAGTGCTCCTTCCAGCGGGCCCTGACTGCCTCAATATCCTTGATGAGTGTTTCCCCATTCTTGGCCAGCAGTGGGGTTGGCCTTGGGAGTTTGAACCGTAGGTGGCTTTGATTGCGATGAAGAATCCTCGCACATCATGGCTGTCGGCCAGTTGTTGTATCTCCTGTGCTTTCTCCATCCACCACCTGTTCTTTAGGTCCACGGTTTTTTGTTGGACCTCAGCCTTGTGCCGCCTGTAATGTTGCTTTGCTGCTCCCGAGTTGGGTTGTTGCTTGAAGCTCAGAAATGCTCTGTGATTGCGAATTATTAGTTCTTGGATCTCCTGATCATTCTCATCAAACCAGTCCTGGTGTTTTCTGGTTGAGTGACCAAGTGACTCTTCGCAGGCACTGGTTATGGAGGCCTGGAGGGCAGACCAAGCACTGTGGGCATTCTGCATCTCAGGGTCATCAAGACACGCCAGGTTAGCTGTGAGATGCTGGCTGTATAGGGCTGTCTTAGCTGGGTCTTTAAGTACCCAGGCATTGAATTTTTTGCGGCACTGCTTCTGCTGTCCCCTCCGCTTTGGGGTTATGTTAATGTCGATGATGGATCGGATTAGGCGGTGATCCGTCCATGCTGCGGGATGGAGTCGATAACACTCAAGTCAAAGGCAGAGTCTTGATTGAGGAGATCTTTGAAGTGCTCCTTCCAGCGGGCCCTGACTTCCTCGGTGTCCTTGATGAGTGTTTCCCCGTAGATATAACCATGCTTTAAATTGCATACAAAGCGTATTAGCAAATAACGTTAACGATGAATAGTCAACGGTGATGACTAATTGTGGATTATCTGTGTGTTCTGTGTGTTGTGTATGTTGTGTAATAGTAATAGTATCTAGTAATATCTGTAATATCTGTTATAGAACCTAGGTAATGAGCTTATGCCATTCTCTTGTCACCTTTGCTGAGGAAGCTCTCAAAATACTGTGCAGAGCAGAGGCGGACCGGAGGAGGACCGGCAGATCTGTGCCAGGTGAACGATCTGGAAGAGCGAGTGTTGGCATTAGTAGGGGTCCATAACGGTTCGGCCACCCGTGGTGGTGCTGAACCCATTCTTGGACCACGTGAGTAATATATAAACCATTGGTAATTTAAAGTAATTTAATGCCATTTCAGTATAATATATGATTGATGTAATGTTATATAATGTTATGTAATTAATGATGGGATCATGAAATATCATTGTAATATAATGCAGATTCTGTACTATCATGATGTTAATTATATGTGACATCTGTCAGTGATATTTATAGCACTAGTGTACATATGCCTGCATAGTGTAAGTGTGATATTTTTACAGAGCACAGCAAACACAGCTTCCTAACATGGCAGGCAGCTCTCTCGGAAGTCTCCGGAAATCTGTCTGGTTCTGGTTAACTCTGCACTTGCAATACACAGTACGTCCACATCCACAGTGTGGAACTACAAACATTACAAGCTTACAGACATTACACTTCTCCCTCCTTAATGAAGAAGTTATTATAACAAACATCATACATAACTTTCATGTTTATACATAACACAGAATATAAACTTATTTTTTTTTCCTTATTTACAAATTTAACTTTACCACTTGTTTTCTGTTTCAAAGAGGATACCTGCGCTCTCGAACAGAACCTTTCAAACATGGTCTTGAATCGAAACTCATTCGCGGCTCATCCTGAAGAACATTTTCCCCCACGGAATTTCCTTGATTTTCATTTGAACTCACTCTAACTTCAGGCTCTTTATTTCCTGACTCACTCAGACTTTCATTCTGATTCTCTCCTGGATTTGTTTCCAGTACATTGGATTTAGGATTCGCTACTGGTGTATCAAAACTATCTGATGAGTCATAAATCATTGAATCATTCCCACTTTCAACTCCTTCCATGTCTGTAGGTAAAATATGATCAATATGAACAAACCTAACCTGTCCATTATCAAACATCTTTACCAAATATGTGCGAGGACCACATATCTTCACCACTCTTCCTGGTAACCACTTTACCCATTGATGGTGATGGTTCTTCACTCTCACCTTCTGGTTTAATTTCACACTTCTCTCTTTTACTCTACCTTTATCATGATTCTCTTTCTGTCTTAATTGTGTCTCTTCTACAGACTGTGCCAAATTTGGCTTTAACAATGAGAATCTGGTTTGTGGCTGTCATTTGAGAAACAACTCTGCTGGTGTTCTACCAGTAGTTGTATGAGGAGTATTTCGATATGTAATCAAAAAATTAGCTAATTTGTGATCCAATGACTACTGTCGTTTCTTTGCATTTGGATCGAACATTTGTTTTATGAGGGCACGTTTTACAATTTGTACAGTGCGCTCTGCTGCACCATTCGAAGCAGGATGGTATGGTGGAACCTTGGTATGCTTCACACCATTTTTGCTCATGAATTGTGCAAATTCTTCTGAACAAAATTGTGGTCCATTATCCGAAACAATTTCTTCAGGGAGTCCAAATGAAGAAAATAATTTTTGTAAAATGTCCAATGTTTTACTTGTTGTTATTTTCCACATTGGAAACACCTCAACCCACTTTGAAAGGGATTCAATCACAATGAACAATTGTTGTCCTTCTAACTCAGCAAAATCAATGTGTAGCCTTTGCCACACCCTGGGAGGCCATTTCCATGGCTGTAATGGTACTGGTGGTGGTTGCTTGCTTACCGATTGACATGTCGTATACTGACTCACGATGTACTCTGTATCTTTATCAAGACCTGGCCACCATAAATAACTGCGTGCAAAACTCTTGGTCAAACATATTCCCAGGTGCTGGCCATGGAGGTCTCCTAATAATTTGGACCTGAATTTATTTGGTCTAACCACTCTTGCACCCCACATGATACAATCTTTATCTACTGATAATTCACTCCTACGAATGAAGAATGGATGTGTATCTTTGTCTGTTACCTGGTTTGGCCATCCATTTGCAATATACTCATACACCTTTGACATCACTGGGTCACGTTTGGTTGCTCTACCAATCTCTTCAGCTGTGGCTGGCAGTTCATCAATGTATGAAAAATAAAACACTTCTTCCCTATTGGGTGTAACTTGTGATGGGGAAGGCAATCTAGACATTGCATCAGCATTACTGTGATCAGCTGATCGTCTGTATTCAATATCATATGTATATGCTGACAAAATCAAAGCCCATCTCTGCATTCGGGCTGCAGCTAATGTTGGAACTGGGGACTTTGGATGGAGGATTGCTGTTAGGGGCTTATGGCCCATAACGATGGTAAACTTACGACCATACAAGTATTTGTGAAATTTCTTGACCCCAAAAATTAATGCCAAAGCTACTCTTTCGATTTGCGCATAATTACTCTCACTGGCACTGAGAGTGCGAGAAGCAAAATCAATTGGTCTCTCCTCACCACTACTTAATACATGAGAGATTACTGCCCCAACTCCATACGGAGAGGCATCACATGCTAGCTTAATCTCCTTAGATATGTCATAGTGAACTAACATGGTGCTCTCTACCAATTTGCTTTTACACTCCTTGACTGCTGTATCGCATTCTTTTGACCACTTCCAATGGATCTGTTTTTTCAAAAGTTCATTCAGTGGATGTAATACTGTAGCTAAATTTGGTAGGAACTTCCCATAATAGTTCAAAAGACCCAAGAATGAACGAAGTTCAGTGACATTCCTGGGAGTGGGTGCATTTCTAATTGCATCCAATTTTTCCATGGTTGGATGTAAACCATCTTTGTCTACTCTGTACCCTAAGTACTCCACTGAGTTTTTAAATAACTCACACTTACGAGCAGACACTCGTACTCTGTGCTTCTCTAGTCATTTGAGGACTTCATTCAATATGTTATTATGAATTTGCCTATTTGGTGCTGAAACTAGTATGTCATCCAAATAACATACTACCTTTTCAATACTTTGCAAAATCTGGTTCATCACCCCATGGAATATGGCAGGGGTGGAAGACACTCCAAATGGTAGCCTATTAAATTGATATAGGCCGAGATGAGTATTTATAGTCAAACATGACTTGGACTCCTCATCTAATTCACGCTGTAAGTAGGCATTCGTAAGATCCAGTTTTGAGAAGATCTGACCACCTGTCAGTGTTGTGAATAAATCTTCTATATTCGGCAATGTATTGGGGACATTACCCTCTAGAACCTGGTTTATGGTTACCTTATAAACACCTCACAATCTTACCTTACCATCGGACTTAAGTACAACAACAATGGGTGTAGCCCAATTACATCGATCTATCTTACATATAATGTTCTCAGTCTCTAGTCTTTTGAGTTCTTGCTCAACTTTCTCCTTGAGTGCATATGGTACGGAATGTGGCTTGTAGTAAACCGATCTAGTGTCCTTCTGTACCCTGACACTCGCCTTGAAGCCTTGGATCGGACTGTCCGTTTCACAGAACACCTTCGGATACTTCTTGATAACCTCATCCGTTGATGAAAATCTCGCTTCCACACAGAAAATCTTATTCTAATCCAGCTTCAGTGAGCTCAACCAATTTCTTACTAGTAAGGCAGACTTGTCTCCTTTCACTACTATTAGAGGCAAGTTCTGAAATTGATCTTTATATTTCACCGGTACGGTGATACAGCGTACTACAGGAATTTTCTCTCCCGAGTAGCCTCGCAGCTCTATCTTGGATTTCTCCAGTTGGAAATCACGCAATTTGTCGCGGAATAGTGACTCCGGTACTACACTCATGGAGGCACCCGTGTCAATTTCCATTGGTATCTTGAATCCCGCAACATCTATGTGGATTTTGATGCTTTCCGAATTGCTGGCCGTTAACCTCATGCTCCTGATGACGTGTAACTCTAACATCTCCTCGTCCTGTTGTTGTTCTTCCATGCTATGTAGTCTCTTGGGATTTCTAATCATAGCTTTGAACGCTGGACTCATAGCTTTAAAAACTGGTTTACCCTTCAGGCGGCATGCCTTCGCAATATGCCCAGTCTTTCTGCAGAAGAAACACTCTGCCTTCATGTATGGACAACTTTGAGTAATGTGTTGTCCCAGGCACCTATAGCACGACTTCAACGCTCTGTTAGAATTTCCAGTTTCTGAGATTTTCGGCCATACCCGTCTTTTACTTTGAACCTGCAGGTGATTTACCTCGGTTGACTGATGACCGTAATCATTATTTAATTCTCGGGAATATTGTTCAGCCATGCCCATCGACCTCACTGTCTGACAAGCAATCTCAAAAGTCAAGTCATCCATCGTCAATAACTTCCTTCTGATCGCATCATTTTTCACCCCACAAACAAAACGATCCCGTAATGCTCGGTTTTGAAAATTTCCAAAATTACAGTGCATCAATAGCTTCTTTAATGTAACGATGTAATCACTGATACTTTAATCAGCCTTTTGATTCCGAATCCCGAAACGATAGCTTTCAGCAATTTCTAATGGTTTGGGGTTATAGTGCTGCTCCAGCTTCGTTAAAATCTCTTTAAGCGTTGTGTCCTTTGGCTCGTCAGGCACAAGCAGATTTACAAGGGTTTCGTATAATGTCAGACCTGCCTCCAATAAGAAGATTGCTTTCTTACGTTCCAACACAGCCTGGCTCTGAACTGCATTGTCTGGAACTTCGATTATGTTATTTGCAGTGAAATACATTTCTAGCCGATCCACATATGCTTTAAAACGTTCCCGGTCGTGTCTATATTCATCCAAATGTCCCAATACACCTGCCATTTTAATCACTAGCTGTTCACACCGTGTGCTGTATTTTTCCTCGAATTTTGTAGCTTTTTTCCAAAGACAGAAACTTCCAAAGTCTCTCTGTTAGCTGGCTGAATCCTTCACCAACAAAAATTAAGCTTTAAATCATCCGAAAAATCCCATCTTCCGTCACCAAATGTGATATTTTCACAGAGCACAGCACACACAGCTTCCTAACATGGCAGGGAGCTCTCTCGGAAGTCTCTGTAAATCTGTCTGGTTCTGTTTATTATTAACCCTGCACTTGCAGTGCACAATACGTCCACATCCACAGTGTGGAGCTACAAACATTACAAGCTTACAGACATTGCATTAAGCATTCTCATATCACCCTGGCATCTGCTTCTCTTTCACTAATCTTATTTATGTTTTCTAGGTCCCCAGGCTCTCCAGGCTCTCCAGGCTTCGCAGGCTCCCCAGGCTCTCCAGCCTCCCCATCTGGAGGCAATGAGGCAAGAGCCTCTCCATTGCTGGTGCAAGTGCTGTTGTCCACCGAGGACAGCGAGGAGCTGAATGATGAGCTTCAAGCAGGCTCTTCTAATGTTCCTGCAGCCACCTCCTCCTCCACCGAAGAAGCAGCGGGGCCAAGCCCCTTGCAGCGGGGCACCCCGAGTGGCCTATGCCGACCCTGTGGAGGTTGGTTCGGCGAGGTCAGATTGCTCCCAGACTGGCACATGTCAAACTGGACATGATACAACTGTCTCGGACAAGCGTCGACATTGGTCAAGAGCGCCTCCAGGCAATGGGTGGGTTAACTGGTCACGTTGCCACTTTGACTGCATTGATCTTGAAGGAGATACCGCAGATGGTTGTGGCAATGCAGAGAATAGCCGATTCCATGGATGCCAGATGGCAGGCTGTGGTCTCGGGATACAGCACTGCACCCCAAGGTGCCGTACCGCCACTGTCGATGGATGCGAGTCAGGTGGAAGCAATTGCTTTTGACTCGGAGGACGTTTCTTTGGAACCGTCCTCCCCAGCTTCTCCAGCCTCAACTCGAGGTGCCCTGCTACAAGGCGGCTTGGTGTGGGTAGAAGGTTGGGTGTAAGTGGGAGAGGGGGGGTTCAGACCAGAGGGGTGGTGCTAAAGGCAAGGCGAGGCATGACCACAAGTCGGGGAGGCGGGGGGGAACTGTATTTTTTTGTATTTTTTATTATTGTTATTAACAAATTTGTTGACTGTTGGGTGGGTAGGTGGGATGGGGGGTCGATGGGTGTTTATATATTTGTTCAAAAAAATTTTTTTTAATTTTGTAATCATTAAATATTTTTATTTAACTTAACATTAATGTGCAGTGTCTTCCAATAACAGAAAGGTTAAACATCAATACAAGGTTTGCAAACAATGGTGAGGCCAGGCCAGACAAGGATGAAACGTAACATAATGCAACTGTAACTGTCACCAATGTAACTTCAAACCAAGTGTTCATTTATGAGCTGCTGACGCAACAGTCTTGCAGCTGCGTAACTACCATGGGGCTTTTCCTGTTGTCTAGGGTGGGGTGAGATTATGGCTTCAATGCCAGCCTGATTGTCCTCCCCAAGGTCCTTGACCACCTCCTCGCCCTCCTTTTCTGCCTCCCCTCTCTCCTGTGGTGGACTGGCAGTCCCATCTGGCAATTCTTGTCCCCTCCTGATATCTAAGTTATGCAACATGCAGCATACCACAATGAACTCAGCGACCTGCTCAGGATGGTATTGTGGTCCAGGCATCTGAAGCGCTGCATAAACACTCCAATTGTCTTTTCGACGATATTGCGTGTGGCTATATGGCTTTCGTTGTAGCACTTCTTGGCTTCTGTCTGGGACTTATGCAGGGGGGTCATGAACCAGCTGGCATGGCCATATCCTTTATCCCCCAGCACCCAACCATGACCTTGTGCCTGACTCTTACATAGGTCAGAGACAGTGCTCTCACGCAAGATGTGCGCATCATGGATTTTGCATTTACTGCCATGATTATTTGCTTGTGGTCGACAACGAGTTGCACATTCAGGGAGTGGAATCCCTTTCGGTTCCGAAACACCTCTGTATCCTGAAAAGCTGCTCGCAGGGTAATGTGCATACAGACTATTGCTCCCTGCACCTTGGGAAATTTGCTATTCTCGAGAAACCCAAAGCCCTCTCAGTCTGTGCCTCCCTGATCATAGAGAAGTTTATAAAGTCCATCCTGCATGTGTCAAGGGCTTCCGTCACCTGTCAAATGCAGCAATGTGTGGCGTGCTAAGAGATACCGCAAATGTCGCCAGCTGAGGCCTGAAAGGAACCCAATGCGTAGAAGGAAAATGCTGCAGTAACATTAACCTCAACGGGCAGTGTGGTCCTGATGGTGCTGGTAGGCTGCAGGTCTCCCTTAATGAGCTGGCATATCTCACTGATGACCTCCTTTCGGAAGCGCAGCCTTCTAACACACGTTGTATCGGACAGGTGCAGGTAGAACGCTGCTCCCTGTAAATGCATTGGGTATAAGGTCTTCTCCTCCTCCTCAGCAGTCTGCCACCTCTTTGATTGGGCACGTAATGCTCTTCAATAAACCTTCTCCCATCTCTAGTCTACATCAATACTGGCTTAGAAATTACAGCCCCCATTACTATAAATACCCTATTATGTCTTCAAAATTATGAAATTGTCTTCTAAAAACGCAATAGAAACTCAAAATTCACCACAATGTGATTAGATGGTTGTCAAGAGATTTTAAAACGACCTTACTTCAATGCTCCCATGAACTTGAAGCAGCCTTTTATGAAAAGTCCTCCGAATTACAAAATGGCATCCATACGGGTTAAGGTCAGGCGAGTGCAATTTTTCTTGAGCGTCTTTTTGGGCGAGTGATCATTTGGGCAGTATATGGGCGAGATGCTGAAAGTAGGGCTCGGCGATAATCTGGGCAGTATTTGGGTGTTAGTTTCCATTATATACAGTCTTCTGGGCAGTGCACGAGCGATGACGTCAGATTTTATTTAAAAAATATGGTGGGCGGTTCAGCTCATTCCCGGCGTTAATTGTATGCCGAAAGTTACGCCGGCGATAAATGGACGATAATTGGGCGTTAGTTTCCATTTATAACCAAATATGGGTGTTAAACTCAATCTTAGTGGTTAAATGGGCAGTAAATGGGCAATAACTGGGAGATAACTGTCTAGCCAATTATGTGTAATCTAATTAAGTGCATATTCACTCAGTAGCTATGCATTGAATTTAAAGATAACTCCCAATGTAAGTGATGTGAGTGATATGTACTTACTCCTAAATGTGTCCCATGCAGTTATTTATTTTTCTTATCACTTTGTTAAGAAAATTATTTCACTGAGAAGTCTTTTCCACAGATGCCACTAAACTTTCCATTTCCAGGGTAGAACAGTGAAACATATGCACTTCAGTCACATCAGCTCAAGGGAATTGCTTGACGTGTGCCTGCTTCATTCCACCAGTGTCTGTGTTTCATTTGTTTTCAGAGCAATGGCAAGCCATCTTTTTTAGAGAGTTCCAGACATCCATTATTTTTAAGTATCCAGAAAGCTTGTGCCAAAACACAGTGGGAGAAGTTTCTTCCATAGGAATGTTAGGTACAGGAGTAGGCCAATCTGCTGCCCCAAAAGCATCGGGGCCTCCGGATTTGCCACAGTGCCAAATGATTTACAACGGCAGCTCAAATGGAAATCAAGGTGCTTTGAGCCTTCCGTAGGAAAATAGGAACAGGAGGCCATTCAGCCCCTTGAGCCTGTTCCTCCATTCAATTAGATCATGGCTGATCTGTATCTTAACTCCATCCACCTGCCTTGGTTCTGTAACTCTTGCCTAACAAAAATCTATCAATCTCAGTGTTGAAGTTTTCAAATGATGCCCAGCCTCAACAGCTTTTTGAGGGAGAGAGTTCCAGACATCCACTACCCTTTGTGTGAAAAAGTGCTTCCTGACATCACCTCTGAACGGCCTAGTTCTAATTTTAAGGTTATGCCCCCTTGTTTTGGTCTCCCCACCAGAGTCTCTCTTTATCTACCCTATCAACTTCTTTAATCGTCTTAAACAGTTCAATTAGATCACCCCTTAATCTTCCATATTCAAGGGAATACAAGCCTAGCCGATGCAACCTGCCCTCAGATATCATTCTGGTGAATCTGCGCTGCACCTTCTCCAAGGCCGATATACCCTTCCTGAGGTGTGGTGCCATCAATGCCTCAGGTGGATGGTGTGAGCCCCAATACACACGCCTCACCAAAATTGGCCAGTGAACATCTGACTTCGGATTGCTCGATTTAGATATCAATCTGGTCTCATGTGCGGACAGATAAATGTACTTCCATTTCAAAAAAAGGAAGTAGTCTTGAAACAAAATGCTGACAGCCCACTTCCTGCTGATCTTCCAGACCCAACCGCTCGCTCCTGATCCAAAGGTAACCATCGGAGCTGCAAGGACAGTAAATTCTACCAAGTACCAGACATCCAGAGAATTATAACTTCTCCTATTGAATCAAGAAGCCAGAGTCTGTGAAAGATCAATTTAGAATGCTCAATTGCATTGAACTGTTTGATGCAAAAATAAGTCCTGGCTTCTGTTAATCTCCAAGTTCCCACAGAGATTCTCAACAACACAACTTGTATTTATATAGCGCCTGTAACATCAGAAAACACCCCCAAGGCGCTTCACAGGAGCGTTATCAAACAAAATTTGACACTGAGCCTCATAAAAAGATATTAGGGCAGACTTGGTTTAAGAGGTAGGTTTTAAGGAGCAGATTAAAGGAGGAAAGAGAGGGAGCGAGGTGGAGAGATTTAGGGAGAGAATTGAAGAGTTTGGGCCTCGGCAGCTGAGGGCACGGCCACCAATGGTGGAGCAATTAAAATGGGGGATGTTCAAGAAGCCAGACTTGGAGGAGCACAGATATCTGAGGGGTGTAGGGCTGGAGGAGATTACAGAGATAACCAAGTGCGCAGATAATAGGAGTGCAGAAAACGGCACTCCTTTGTGCTGTGTATTTTACTTTCCCAGGAAAATATGACAGTGATACAAGATTGATTGGAAAATAAGGCATTTGGAGGATGAAACTTCTCTTGTCAATAATTTTATGTAAAATTATCAATGTGAGAAAATTTGCACCTCCGCCCCCTCGAGGGAAATAGGAGCAAATGCTGTGCTACTCTACCTTATTGGGCATACCTTATAAGGGAAAAGGAGTGCTTGGTCATCTGCATCTTGCTAGGGGTCTCCCTTGGTCTGCGGGAGGAATGGGAGGAGGGCATGAGGCCAGACAGAGCAGCACTAGCTGCCGCAGGACAGAGGGACAGGAAGGACATGAGGGCAAGGAGGAATCCTTTCCTTCTCTGGGTGGAGAATTTCCCTCCTCCTCTGGACCTCCTTCATCAAGACCTCCAGTGCCAAGATCGAGAAGCTGGGCGTATTCTCTCTAGGTCCCTGAAATAGCCTTCCACATTGGTTCACTCCCAGCCAGTGCACTCCACACCTTCAATGGAAGTGCCTGGCTACATATACAGCTCCAGGAAATTGCATCCAATCTGTGTATGAGTGCTAAGCTTGTAGTTGCTGGTTTCAGTGCCTGCAGGCATGTTTACATTATGACAATCATCAATTAGCCTGAAAATTGCATGCTAAATTCACACTTTCAAGTAATCGTTTCTTGTTAGCACAGTACCCATTTAGCACCTGTTTTCACCCTTCAGCCAAAATAACTCCCAATGTGTTTTCTCCCCTCACTATCTTCCCTTTTCCAGATTTGTACCTGTCCACCCCTCCGATCGCCTTGATTTTGCCTTTTGTCTTTAAAGTTCATTTGTTTTCCCTACTTTCTGTGCTATATATTTTCTCTTTTTATTGTCCAAATCTGCTCTGTGATTTCCAACTAAGTCTTAAAATGTAGTTACCTTGATTCTTTCTCTGTTTAGACACTGAGGCCTGAAAATTCGATCGCACTGAGCCCGTTTTACAGGATTACAATGGGTGCCCAAGGGGTGGGGGGCGGGCACACGTTCAAGCTGCACCGGAAGTGTACCTCCCATCAAATGGGATCAGGTTCCTTCGTAGGTGTCCAGGCCGCATAGCGGAAGTATTAGAAAAACTCATTTAAATATTTAAATTAGGGTCCTATGCCTGTTGTAGGATTGTTTTGTGAAATTGGTCTGCCCCAGGGTCTGATCCGCCACCTGACAAACTCGCTCAACAAACCATGGTGCTAACAAATATCAAGAACCCTCATCCACTCTATAAAAGTTAGTTGCTGGTTTGCCCTTTTATAAGAACATAAGAACATAAGAAATAGGAGCAGGAGTAGACCATACGGCTCCTCGATCCTGCTCCCCCATTTAATAAGATCATGGCTGATTCGATCATGGACTCAGGACACTGCCCACTCTCCATAACCCCTTATTCCCTTATCCTTTAAGAAACTGTCTATTTCTGTCTTAAATTTATTCATTGTCCCAGCTTTCACACCTCTCTGAGGCAGCAAATTCCACAGATCCACAACCCTCTGAGAGAAAAAATTTCTCCTCATCTCAGTTTTAAATGGGCGACCCCTTATCATCAGTGGAAACATCCTCTCTGCATCCACCTTGTCAAGTCCCCTCATAATCTTATACGTTTTGATAAGATCACCTCTCATTCTTCTGAATTCCAATGAGTAAAGGCCCAACCTGCTCACCCTTTCCTCATAAATCAACCTCCTCATCTCCGGAATCAACTTTGTGAACCTTCTCTCGACTGCCTCCAAAGCAAGTATATCCTTTCGTAAATATGGAAACCAGAACTGCACGCAGTATTCCAGGTATGGCCTCACCAATACCCTGTATAGCTGTAGCAAGACTTCCCTGCTTTTATACTCCATCCCTTTTGCAATAAAGGCCAAGATTCCATTGGCCTTCCTGATCACTTGCTGTACCTGCATACTAACCTTTTGTGTTTCATGCACAAGTACCCCCAGGTCCCACTGTACTGCAGCATTTTGCAATTTTTCTCCATTTAAATAATAATTTGCTCTTTGTTTTTTTTTCTGCCAAAGTGCAAGACCTCACACTTTCCAACATTATATTCTATCTGCCAAATTTTTGCCCACTCACTTAGCCTGTCTATGTCCTTTTGCAGATTTTTTGAGTCCTCCTCACACATTGCTTTTCCTCCCATCTTTGTATCATCAGCAAACCTGGCTACGTTACACTCAGTCCCTTCTTCCATGTCGTTAATATAGATTGTAAATAGTTGGTGTCCCAGCACTGATTCCTGCGGCACCCCACTGGTTACTGATTGCCAACCCGTGAATGAATTATTTATCCCGACTCTTTGTTTTGTTAGTTAGCCAATCCTCTATCCATGCTAATATATTACCCCCAACCCCATCAACTTTTATCTTGTGCAGTAACCTTTTCTGTTGCACCTTGTCAAATGCCTTCTGGAAGTCCAAATACACCACATCCACTGGTTGCCCTTTATCCACCCTGTTCGTTACATCCTCAAAGAATTCTAGCAAATTTGTCAATTTTAGCATGCTGTTAGCATCTGGGCCTTTTTTTTGGCCTATTTACAACTGAATTCTGACTTCTGCTGAAAACTTTGTGCTGGTACAAAACATTGCAAAACACTGCTGATGCTGGAAATCTGAAATAAAATCAGAAAATGCTGCAAATACTCAGCAGGTCAGGCAGCATCTGTGGAGGGAGAAACAGAGTTCGTTTCAGATCAATAACCTTTGAAAGCTGGTGTTGGACTGTTTTTGTCTGCCTTCAAAATAGTTTTATTACAGCCGTGGGTGGTCTATTAGGTCTACCTATAAGGCTGGAGGATGAGGGGGAGCAGAGCAGAAGACAGGAGAGAGCAGAAGCAGCTGGGAGAAGAGGCTGGAGGAGGGTCTTCGGGGAACACTTCTAGTACCTCACCTGCACTGAGAATCAATGTGTCTGGTATATTCGCTTCACCAAGGAAGCTACCACCAGTCTATGTCATAACTGGAGGACAACCAGATCTTAAACCAAGGCACAGACAGCACTGTCTGTGGCTGTCAAGATCATGGCAACTTAACTTTTTTACAATGATCTCCTTCCAGGCTGGAGTAGTTGATGTCAGTGCTATCTCACAGTTTGCTGTGCACCACTGTATCCGAGAGGTCACCAAGCTCTCTATGCCAAAAGGAACATCACTTTCCTAATGAACACAGCAAATTAGTATGAGAGAGCTCTAAGCTTCACCCATATTACAGACTTCCCCAGGGTCCAAAATGCCTCAGACTGCACACACATTGCCCTGCATGCTCCCTATCACCAGCCTGGCATCTTTCTGAGTAGATGAGGGGTCAAGACAGAGTAGATAGAGGGAAACTGGTCCCATTGGCAGAAGGATCGAGAACCAGAGGACATAGATTTAAGGTGATTAGCAGAAGAACCAAAGGCTACATGAGGAAAAACTTTTTTACGCAGCAAGTGGTTAGGATCTGGAATTCACTGCCTGAGAGGGTGGTGGAGGCAGATTCAATCTTATCTTTCAAAAGGGAATTGGATAAGTACCGAAAGGAAAAGCATTGGCAGGGCTACGGGGAAAGGGCAGGGGAGTGGGACTAGCTGGAGTGCTCTTGCAGAGAGCCAGCACGCGCCTGACGGGGCCTTGCTGTAACCATTCTATGATTCTATGAAAGGGATTCCATTCCCTCAATGGTTTGCGATCCACTTAGAGCGTTCTTTGGCCCCTCGAGTCTCATTGCCGAGAGCGTGCCGAAACCAAGCGCAGGCAGTGGAAAGAGTATGCAACAAACCAATCCCACCCATCCTTTCACTCAACGACTATCTATCTGACCTGTGACAGAGACTGTAATTCCTGTATTGGACTGTTCAGTCACCTAAGAACTCATTTTTAGAGTGGAAGCAAGTCTTCCTCGATTTCGAGGGACTGCCTATGATGATGATGGTTTGCAATCACAGGCAGCACATCATGCAGGTCTGTGCCCAGTTTCCATTCAGTAGTCATGATTCATTCATCCTGCGCCAGTCCTCTCTGCTGCCTTTATTCCAACCAGGCTTTCAGGTCACAGGCTGGCTACTGAGCAACAAGGGTTATCCCCTTCAGCATGGCTCATGACTCCTATCAGGAACCTAGCACAGCTGTAGCGGTGGCCTACAACCAGAGCCATGCTGCCACCAGAAATATCATCGAGCAGACAGTTAGGGTGCTCAACATCTCCACTACCTGGATCGATCCGGAGGAGCTTTGCAATACGACCCTGAGCAAGTATTCAGATTTGTTGTTGTGTTGTTATATGCTGCATAACTTCACTATACTGAGGGACCAGCCCTGATCAGCACCTGAGTCGCGAGATGTGGAGGAGGAAGAAGAGCAGGAGCTGCACCAACCACCAGTGCCCCTAGCTGCCAGAGCTCTCAGAGAGCAACGCATCCAAGAGCGCTTCACATAAACCATCCCCATTGCAGCAACACTCCCGCAATCCTTATCACCATCAGCCTTACTACCACCATCCAGAGAAATTGTAATTCAACAGCTCATTCCATCTGTGTATAATATTTAACAGGAATAATTAAGATTCACGCTTTAGCACATCCTTAACCTATACTTGCTTACCGACTCTAATATTCCTATGAAGTGTATTCCCAGTGGCTACAGTTTGACAGCTGGGAGGCTGCCGAGCTTCCATTGAAGACACTGAAGAGATGGCCATGGTGGGCCACCTTGAGCAGCTGTGGCGTTGGGGGCATGAGCCGGGGCAGTCTGGTCCAGCTGGCTGTGCGTCACTAATAAGGGCACTGGCAGTGTGGATGGCGGGAGATCAGGCATGCTGCCACCCTGAGACACAACAGCGGGTGCTTCTCGCAGGGAGCTAAGGCCAGTCTGCTGGGACTGCAGCTCGGCACTGCAGTGTGAGCTGCCATGGAAGATGTCAGACTGTCATCAGAGGCTCCATCATGGTGGGCACCACTGTCGTGTTCATGAAGCTGACCACTTGTTCCATGTTGGACAGAATCGTCTCCATGCTTTGCGTGAAACCCTGACGCAAGTTGGAGCTGGACTCCTCCATGCTCTCAGTCAGTGTGTGCAAGCTCACTGGCAGGCTGCCCAGTGCACCTAACATTTTCTGGTGTACAGTCATCAGCCTTCTTCAGTAGACTGGGCCCTTAAAATCAGTACCCAAGTCCTCTGTAGCAGAGCCAGATGTGATCTTGCCCTCTGGCAAGCTGGCACCTGTCCTAGCTCCTGCATACCTTTCTGGTCTGTGTGACCATGTAACTCACTGTCTTAACCAGCTGAGCCATTGGAAAACCAAGTTATTGATTTCTAGGGGCCGAAATAGCTCCTCTCCTTAAGGCCTGTTACCATCGCAAATCGACGGCCATGCTGCGGAGTGGAGTGGCTGCCGACCTTTCGTGGGATAGCCGTTAAGAGCCTAATTGCCCTTCCAAGGTTTCCCAGCAGTACCCTGATCCGCCCCCTACCGCTCCGCTACTGCCGATCCGTCTTAAGTGTGTCATCACCGTGCGCACCGCCGATCTACACTCACCCCACCATGGCAAAATTCCCCTCTGAAAATCTTCAGCTCGCCCGGCGGTGCCAAAACCTGTTTTTTCCCAGTGGTCCAGTGAGGCTGTGGCTTTCTGCAACTGCGGTGCGGCTTCCCTTAAAGGGGAGGGCACACTGCCGCTGCTGCCATGTTATTTTTTTTTGTCGGCCGACTGCCAGGGCGGTCCGACAATTAAGCTCCCGGGTTCAGCCGGGCTGCCAACAGGCAGCTTGGCATCCCTTCTTGGGTGCCAGGCTGCTGGCCCGGCCGAAACCCTCCCTGGTGACCCAGTGGACCGAAGTTTTAAAATCGTGAAGGGGAGAGCTGTGGTGACGCGGCACCGTGATGACGTCATCGTGGAGGTGACTCCGCACCACCAGGGCTAGATTAACCCATAGGCTAATACGGCTGTAGTCTTAGGCACTCATATTTTTTAGGCCCTCGACTTTAGGCCCTAATTTTTATATCATTAACCCTAAATCTTTGTCACAAGGTTGGTTAAGCAATATCATATACAATTGCATAATTATATCTTCAGAGGTGCAAAATATTGCGTCCTTATAGCTCAAAGTGTGTAAGAATTCTGTGACAATCTTGAAACATGGATAAATATCCCCAAAAAATTCACCCTGAGAGTTATGTACGCTGTTCATAGGATAAATGCATAAATAATATCAGG